>NC_133770.1:215181814-215184011 GCF_003597395.2 Chelonoidis abingdonii
AAGGTCAGTAATAAAAAGGTTAAATAAGATTGGTCCCAAAACCGATCCTTGAGGGACTCCACTAGTAACCTCCTTCCAGCCTGACAGTTCACCCTTCAGTACGACCCGCTGTAGTCTCCCCTTTAACCAGTTCCTTATCCACCGTACAACTTTCATATTCATCCCCATCTATTCCAATTTAACTAACAGTTCCCAATTTAACTAACAGTTCCCACGTAGCCTAAATATATACACTTAATGATCATTCCATGCCCTTCAAAATATGGAATGCAGAATCCAGCCTTCTGACCTATACTCTGTTGCACCAAGACACACATTTTTAAAATCACATACATTATAGTATCGGTGTGCTAAATACTCTAGAGAAAGCCCAAACAGGGGTGTCTATCACTGGGCACCTAAGCAGCCCAATTTTTCAGGTATTAAACATCCCACTCCCAACAAATCTTTAGACACTATCTCAAATTTCAATCTATGCCTTTTTGTATCTTGTCTGCAGAACCTAGCATTGTTTGACATTATATAAAATATACCTTAAGATGCTACTATAAAAATGTCAAGTATCAGAGGGGTAGCCATGTTAGTCTGGATCTGTAAAAGCAGCAGAGAATCCTGTGGCACAAAGTGGGTATTCACCCATGAAAGCTCACGCTCCAAAACGTCTGTTAGTCTATAAGGTGCCACAGGATTCTCTGCTGCTTTTATAAAAATGTCAACTCCCTGGGATTTAAAAGGGGGGAGAGAACAGTAGTCTAGGATGCAGAAGATCTATCATAGCTCAACACTTTCAAAGCACTTTTTTCCCTTGGCTGAAACTTCAATAGGTCAAGCTAATAAAAATCCAAGCAATAATGTAATCATTTGACTTTCACTAGCACAGCACCAGACTGATAGCAAGTACCTCTCCTCATGAAGGGAGTCTAAAAGCTTGGGCTCCAAGTGCTGGGCAGGAAGAGGCCAGTTTGACGTCAGTCACAAAGCTGGGTGAATTTCTGAATCTCCAGAATGTTTGTTCAAACAGAAGTCCTTGCCTCCTGAAGGAGGTATATGCATGCAGTCATAATTCATCACTTCATCTCATCTTCATCTGCGCTTTTCTTCTCCTCTTGTCTTTCACCGTGGGCTTATCTTAGGGTGACTAGACATCCCAATGTTATTGGACTGTCCCAATATTAGGGGTCTTGCACATAAAACAAATATGCCCTCACCCCAAAAAGTGTGGGGGTTTTTAACTCTTGCTGGTCTAGACACAAACATTTATCTGGTATAATTAATCTTATTACATTGATATAACTACTTTGGTTGAGTGAGCCAGAAGCTGGGAATGGGTGACAGGGGATGGATCACTTGATTACCTGTTCTGTTCATTCTCTCTAGGGCCCCCTGGCACTGGCCAGTCAGAAGACAGGATATTGGGCTAGACAGACCCTTGATCTGACATAGTAGGGCCATTCTTATGTTAATTCACACTGTGCTTGTGCTGGCAAAAGCAACACTTAATTTCAAGGGCTACATCTGCCTAACAGCAAACTACTTCAATTTCAGCCTGATGCAGTATGAATAGGTTCCAGAGTCCCATTGGCACTCTCTCCAAACTCATGGTGTTCTGGACAATTTTCATGGTCCTACTGGTGTGAAGGAGTTTGTTTGAAGCAGGGGGTCAAACACCTATTAGCCTTTCCTCCATCACCTGGCACCAGCACCAACACCAACACCATTCCTGGACTGCTTTCTGCCGCTATGGATGAGGCTCAGAGGAACACAGTGTTCCTGTCTTATAACTGCAAAGCATATCCTGTTATACTAGGGAGGCTATGGTACTGTATCAATGGCACCTGCTGGAGATATCTGCAGACAGTGGGAGTTAAGAGGAAAACCCATATTCTGATGCTATTCAAACATTTTCTGTAAGAACTATTAAGAGCAGCTTCATGTGGAGAGATGCTTTAGGGCAGATGTAGGCAACCTATGGCACAGGTGCCAAAGGCGGCACGTGAGCTGCTTTTCAGTGGCACTCACACTGCCTAGGTCCTGGCCACCGGTCCGGGGGCTTCTGCATTTTAATTTAATTTTAAATGATGCTTCTTAAACATCTTAATCTTATTTACTTTACAGACTTTAGTTACATATTATAGACTTATAGAAAGAGACCTTCTGAAAACATTAATGCATTACTGGCACACGAAACCTTAAATTA
>NC_133770.1:215186024-215351643 GCF_003597395.2 Chelonoidis abingdonii
TGCAGGTGAGCATAGGCATGCCTGGGCATGTTCTGAGCCACAGGTATGACTCATATGCTTAATTAGTTGGCCACTTCAGGTCTTGCATTTCTGGGCAGCGCCCCCTACACCGAGCCCAGATCTGAACAAAGGAGCTATACAAAGAAGCAAGAAGCCCCCTCCCTAGGCAGGGCAGTGGCTCCAGTTAGTCTATACAAGCCATCCCTATGAATAGGGCTATGACTTTAGTTAGCACAATGGCTGGGAGGGGCGGCCACCAGGACAAACAAAAGGAGAAGGGAAAGAAGAATGCTAGCAGGGGGATAGCTGTAACAGACACTAGAGAGACAAGCAAGCAGAGTTGGTGATGAAACTGGAATAAGAATTTCCTGAAGAGGTTTTTTTTTTAATCACACCCTAAATTTTGCATTCAGTAAGACTTATTATTATTTGGCCTGATGTAACTCCTCTGTCAAAACAACCAAAACCTGATATCTTGGTAAGAATAGTACAGACCACTGAAGTTGCTGACTGAGAGGAAATACCTCTGTGGCTCCTTCAAAATGTTTGTTTACAGGTGCCTTGTATAAGTCAGAATATTAAATGACCTTATAATAAATTAATCCATCTTCAAAATACTCACAAGTAACTAAATTATCATTGGCGCTTTGGGATTCAAACCAGTCTAGCAAAGGGTTTTCACCACCTACCCAGTAAGCTTTAGTGCTTGTGTGCTCTGTAGCTTTGGCTGAGCCTTAACACCAGCAGCATGATCACAGCACAGTGGCCTCATCCTGGCTTCCACCAGGTTACTCCCCTCCAGTCCCTCCCACTGGAACCTCACAGAAGTTAGTCTGCTGTCTCCAAGGTGACAGAGCGCACACTAGTCTGCTCGATTAGCTGAAGATTTTACCCTTTTGCTTAATATGCTGCACTGAGATCTCATTAAACTTGGTTCACTTTTACTAACAGAACCTAGATTTTAGTGATACCAAGTAGAAGGAATAGGCACAGAAATGGTTACAAAGAAAACCGTAAAAATACACTTCTACAACTAAAAATCTAATCTAAAACAAGTCTTTTGTTGAGAGCAGTTTTCTCAGTCATTCTCCAGCATGGCTGGCCATGCCTTAGCCAGAATCCAACATAGCCAAAGTGCTTGGTTTATCTCCTCAGGTAAAGGAGAACCCCAAATTATTTTCCACTCCTATATATTCCTCCAACTGTAACTGTCCTGGTGGCAAGAGACAAATGATCCCCTGGGTGATTCCATCTCCTGTCTCCTCCAGGAGGGGCAATTTCATCTTGAACAGTGTCCCCTCCTGATAGTTTCCCATGGGGTTTCTTGCTGTAATTTTACAATGCAAATGAAGTCTCCTCCCCAGCCTCCCCACCATCTGTAAGATGATTGCTTTAGTTACTGCTGACATATTTACATGGCTATAAAGGGGAATTCATAACCCTCTAAGGAAAAACCTATTTATCAACTTTTCCTTGCCTGCCTGGTTTAAACACATTTTAGTCACGCTTCCATCATACCATCCAGTTCTTTACATCACACAGAAATCTTAATCAGTAAGTTAGTTTCTCAGTGATATTACAAGTTACCTTTTTAAATTAATATCATGACAATAGTGGGCCAGGTGCAACGAGGTGGTCAGACCAGCTGAAATTCCCCGCTACATACTAGCAAGCTCCTTGCCCTCTGGCACTGGGGTGATCTTGGGGTCACAATATTTACAGTTTAGCTTTCATCTGCTATTTTGAATTTTACATTTTAGCAAAGACTTCTTGTTTGCAAATTAAGACTTTAGCTGGGAGAAATACATGTTGAATTTTCCAGTACTTACCTTAGAGCCTTATCATGCCATCCATCAAATAGACAGTTCAGATTTAAAAAGAAATCAGTGGTAATAGAAGGCCATCTCTTTTAGATGGAAGAGGTCATCCTGGAAATCTCACTTTTCCTATCTAACTCAGTCTGTGGTTCCTTCCCTTTCATTCTCCCTATTTTTTTAAAAAAACATGTTGCTCAGTCAATGCCTCTTGTGGATTCTGTGATGTTTATCACATTGTCACAGAACTGACAGAAAGGCAGTAAGCAGAGTTGATTGGCATGAAAATATTGTAGCAATGGCACAACAAGCAAACCAGCAGGAGATGTGGATTCAGGAGACCAAGTCAAACAAAGGATAAGCTGAAAAAAGATATAGGCCCTTTTCTGTCAGGCCTTACTCAGACAAAACTCATCAGTGACTTCAATAGGGAGCTTCTCCAGAGGAAGGATTGTGGGCACCACGCTCTAACCTTAATTCCCTTTTTTTTTTTCTCTTAAGCACAGATCAGAGAAATAATTGTTATACACATTTTGGACTGTGCTTCTTAATGTCATTTTCATCATCCCATCTCTTTATCTTTAGAACTGTCTGTAACTGTGCAGCTGCTCTGGAAAAATTACATTGCACATTTCAATGGACAGGTATTAGCTGAATTACACTCTTTCCATTTTCCACCATTTGAGTGCCCTCTTTTCATCTGGTATTCTTATGCCTACTCACTCTGCCAAATATAGAGCCATTCAGGATGCTGGATTTGGAGTACAAAGGGGAAGTAGACCTTCCAAATAACTGGCAAATAGTTTGATTTATAACACATCAATAGTTGGTTTGGGTTTTTTCTGAGCACAGTCTCTTAAAATGAAGCAAATTGTTTCCCTGAGTGAATTGCCTCACTCTGTAGAACTTTGGTGGAAATGGAGCACAGTCCCCAAGAAGCAGCTCACGTGAATAAGATCATCATTATCATTGTGGACAAACCAGGATATATTCGTTCCCTCTAAATGGACAGAGGGCAAAGAACCATGCCCTGGAGTAACCACTAATAAGGCTATTCTGTCCCACTCTGGGCATGATCTTTTATAGCTCTCAGCTAGAACAGGTCAAATCTAGGAATTTCTGTTCTGTGGGAAATTCTGGCACTCATTTTTTTGTTCCAAACTGGAACAAAACCAGAAAACTTCAACATTTCCTGTGAAACAGATATTTACAAGGAAAAAATTCACTGTGGGTTAGTCAAAACCATTTCATTTCCAGACAATTGAGGTTAATTTTTTTAATGTAATGCTTTTTTAAAATAAGTAACTTTAAAGCAATTAGTCAAAATGACCTGTCCCAATAAAGTCAGACCCTATCAAAATATTTTGGCCCCTCCAAAAAATCTCAATTTAATCAAACTCTTTCCAAGGGAAAGTTTCTTTCAACCAGCCCTAGTTTTGGCTCTTTAGTTCAAAGACTTATGTATTTGGCTGGGAAGGTCACCAATTCCATCTCTAGGGGGTTGGCCAACATGGTGGCAGTAACCTAATTGGGGGCTTCTTCAGGACTGAAACTTCTATGAGCCTCCGATGCTTGGGATAAATTTCATCTGCCCAGAAGTATGTAAAGCAATGAGCATTGTGCATTATGGGTCCCCCCCTATGCCTCAAGTATAACAGATGTGAGCCTCTAAGAGCCTGGCTCTCTAGCTCAAGCTGCAGGGAATCCATGCTTTTTAGCTCTGGAACTCATTGGTTCAACTCCTTGGTAGTACTGATTATAACTGAGGATGTTCTATTAGCAGACTCCAGAGACCATACAATGCAATGGGAAAGGAGAATGAACACTTGCCCCCTCTCAAAAGACGATATGAAGGAGGAACAAAAGCAAGAAGATGCAGAAATCTAGAATACAAATGCAAAGCAGGAGTGCTAGCTTGAATACAGACATGCATCCAACTGCAAAATGGCCTCTTTAAATGTCCTTAGCAAATATGCATGCCTTTCTGGGGACTAATGCTTTAAGGCTGTAGATAATCCACATGCCTAATAGGGAGATAGCTCTAAGATCTATTGCAGGTGGGGAGTGGGGGGGAATGAGGTGTCTAGGTCATCCTTGCTAGGCAAATGCACAGCTAGCACTCCACACCCAGAAGTTTCTGGAATTGGGTGTAGTAGTTTTGGGTATTTTCAACAGGTTTCTTGTAACTAGATTCAGACTCCACTGAGGGCAAGTAGTAAGGGGAGCTGTTTTACAAAAGGCCATGTGACCTGTGAGAGTTGGGAGAAGGTGAGGCTCAGGAGTAGAGTCTGTTTTCCTCTAACTGGGAAGCATTTTGCAGCAGGGTTTTTAATCTATATTTAAACTGAGTGGTTAGTTGACTAAGGGCTGGTCTACACTACGGGGTAAAATCGATTTTAGATACGCAATTTCAGCTACGTGAATAACGTAGCTGAAGTCGAATATCTAAAATCGATTTACTCACCCATCCTCACTGCGCGGGATCAATGTCCGCGGCTCGCCATGTTGATTCCGGAACTCCGTTGGGGTTGGTGGAGTTCCGGAATCGATATAAGCGCGCTCAGGGATCGATATATCCCGTCCAGATTAGATGCGATATATCGATCCCCGAGCAATCGATTTTAACACTCCGATACAGCATGTAGTCTAGACATGGCCTAAGTTAGTTAGTTAACTGTGTGATTTCAACAGAGGGAGAGGAAGAGTCTACATGGATTCCAGTTGGAAGTTACTGCAAGCAAGAGAAGATATTGCTACAGTGCTTTGAACCCAGCAAACTGTATGGATTTCTGGTGATCAAAGACTGTAACTGAGACTCCAGTGAAAGCAGCTTAAGCTTTTGGGAACTTCCTTCTCACTGTTTCTGTGGGGACTGACCTGTTTAGATTTAACTTTTCTTTATGCACAACTGAAGATAATGTATGTGAATCATAAATTAAGTTATGGAGTAGAAATTAAGCTAGTGTTTATCAAAAAGTTTTTTATAAAGTTGGTATCTAAGAATTAAGTTCATTGCTTTTTGTTCTTTTTGGAGAGGTTGACCCTGTGCAATCCTTGCTGAAAATCCTCCATGACTAAATTCTGGGTCTCCTTGTGCTTTTCTGAGTTTTTTAGGTACTAGGAGAAGTGCGGAGAAGTAAACCATAGCCCACCCAAAGGTTACACATGTTCTGGAAAAAAAATTCTCATAAGAGGAAGTCCTGCACTGTAGAGAGGTGGGAGGGATGTGAGGAGCATATTACCCCTAATTTGGGGGAGGGTGTATAAATCCCATACTATTGAGTTTCCAACCTATTTAGACAATGTTGTATACTTCCTTGTAAGACACAGTCAAATTATTTTCATGCTTTTTAACTAATATTTTGGGAAAAAAATATCATTACCTACTGATGCCTGTCCATTTAGCAAACAAACATTCTATGCCTTTTGTTTAAGGAAAGCAAATCCATGTGCCTGTTTGATTTACTTCATTTGTGTATAAAATGAAGCATCTACATGGCTCTGAGTGTTATTGTTAAGTTAACTTTCTTCTGCATCAGAGCTTGAATTGCTTCATGTCAGTGCTGGAATCGGACAGAGTAGTGATGACTCATCCTACATATTTAAGTGTGAAGGTGCTCTTGTTTTCCCTGTCTTCTCTCAGCAAAGTTTGATGGCATGCCCCTGAAAAGCAATCATAGATTCACCTAGTTCTTACATTTTTTTCCTCCTCTTTGTCCCTTATCTTCTTTTGCTGATCTGGCAGCAATGACATGAGAGCATGATGACAAAGTTATTCCCTATTTGACCACAGGGGGGAAAGGGAGAGAGTCAAGTCCCCCCACCCCGCCCTTTATAATGGTGGATTTTATTTATTTAATATAATTTAATCTAGAGGCTATTTTACAAACTCAAAATGAGTCAATCTGAATATGTCCTGATTTTCACTATCATTTTACAGGGAGAAAATGATTTTTTACCCCTGCATGTGATTATATCTACAGGGAAAACTGGAAAGTCCCCTTTCGTCCATTTTCATTGTTTGAAAGGGCACTAACATGTACATTCATACCAGTACAGCATTACTGAAAATGTAAATTTTGAGAAGATGGAAGATGTGATCTGGTCAGCTTTCTAGTTTTTATATAGGACAAATGGTGCACCCAAAGCCACTAGAGGCAGTTATTACCTTCCTCTCATACTCTGAATCTCTTTCTGACATCATGCATAATAAAACAAAACTGTTTATAGAACAAAATGCAGTAACAAAAGCCAGACACCAAGCATCTGGGATAAAATCTGCATTTGAGGATGTAAGAGTTCAAAGCTAAATTTAAGCAGAGACATTGCTAGAGTAATTGATTAGCTACTTGGTACATATTGCACAGTGAGAGATCCAGTGGCATATAAAAGCTAGCAAATTATATCAGCAAAACTAGTGCTGTATAAACAAATCAGCTAGAATCTACTCTTAACCCAAAATAAGGGGTGAGGGTTAAGATTCTTAAACCTGTTACCTATTGGACCCGACTGTAAGTGAATATTGGACCCCAAACACATCCATGCATGCTTTTCATCGCCAGCCTCTGAAAATGGGCACTCAGTCAGATACCACAGCAATGGGGGCCATTTAAGTGTTTTAGATGGACAAATAGATAAGTTCAAGTATCCCATGTGAGCCAATTCTCATTTTAATGTCTTGCTCTGTAGAGATCATTTTTCACCACAGGGAAAAATCTGCACCCTATAAATAGAATGTATACCTATATCGTAATCGAGTTTATACACATACTCATATTCAAATAAGTAGCCTGACTTCTTACAAATGTTGCAGCTTTACAATGACTGAAAACCCAGTGGTGATCAATAAAAGCTGGCTTTTGAACCCTTCAGATGCAACCTGCATAAACTATTACAGTTCAGTGACAGAAATATTTAGAGGGGTATGTATTTCTTGTTGAAGGGGGAGAGCTTGTATTCTCTTCTTGTCAGAAAGACCGTTAAATATGAATTTTATTCACCGCAGCCCCGCTGCAGCCTGTACATTGGTCAGTGGACCTCATTCCTTGGGAGTGAGATGAGCTAGGAAATGAACCTGTAGCCACACTCAGAGTATAATTCCACTAGAAAAAACTAGGATTAGCTATCTTCAGGAAATGTCAGGAGCATTAACTTTGCTAATGTTAATTGAATGCAGACTATGGAAGGTGTCTGGGGAAAGCTAGAGGGAGGGAGCTAGCATCTGCCACAAGGCATGAAAGCAATGTTGACCCTTTCAGGATTCAGCAGAATATTTCTTCCTCACTCCCCCATAGAGTTTCATAATGGGGCTCCATCATAAGGAGCTGCTACAGTTTATTACTGTCAAGTTTTTCCATGAAAGAAACATACTCACTAAATAAGCCTATGCTCTTCTGGACTTCATGTCAGTTGCAGAACAGTAGCTTAAAATGTTTTTTTGTTTGTTTGTTTGGGGGGGGGGGGTGAGGGTCAGGAGGGCAGAGGGATATAGAGGGTTTTTGCTTATGGTTTGTTACCTAAAATAAGCATTGTTACCACTGCAAGCCTTTTCCAAAAAGCAGGTTTCCATTCATGAATGTGACTAAGTGATTTCTGGTCTTGTTGTAAGTTATATCGCTAAACACCAATTTGAGGCATAGCCACTATTTATAAATCATGTGTTACACTAGCACCAGACACCTTAGGTGGGAGCCCCTCTTCCTCTGCTCTCTCCCCACATAC
The DNA here is from genome assembly GCF_003597395.2 of Chelonoidis abingdonii. NCBI lineage: Eukaryota > Metazoa > Chordata > Testudines > Testudinidae > Chelonoidis > Chelonoidis abingdonii. The sequence goes on from NC_133770.1 coordinate 215,193,560, forward strand.
ACAGAGAGCAACCATATACTTTCAATTAGGAAAATAAGAAAGAACAAAAGTAAAGTACTCATGTAAAAAAGGTATAGCAAGTGTCTCTTCTGTGGGCAGGCTGAAGAAATTCTGAGTAGTCTAGCAATAGTTTAAGGATCTATAATACCAAAGACTATCTAATCAGTATGGTGGAAAGTTTTTTTCATTTGAACTTCTACCTAAGGTTTTGCAAGAGATAAGGTAGGGGAAAGAAGGGAGGGGCAGTTTTAAAAAAAATTAATTGACTTTTAAAGGAAAATTCTGGTCCATTTTGGACCATTTGCTGGAATATGAATTTATACAACTTAATGCTGGTGAAGAAGCATTATAACATTGGGAATCCCAACATAACACAATTTAAATTGCAAATCAAGAGCACAGAGCAGTGCTGCACTTACCCATCAGGGACACCAGACTTCCCAGTAGCAGTTTTCCACAATGTTTTCAAATATGTGAAGCCTGGGGTTAGCTGATCCAAGAGGTGCATCTAAGTACAAGCCGTAGAGCAGTTACACTCCTAGGGCCAGGTGGCAATCTCTGGAAAACAGGTCTAGGTGCCAAATAACAACATTGACCTTACTGGAGTTATTGCAGAATTACAGCACTCTTGCACTTAGATTCCAAGGTGTAAAAGAGAGCTCTGACATTGTTGGAGATATCTGCTATCATGGAAGCATTAATAGAGGAGGTGCTGCTTGAGCTCATTCCCTCTTGTCAGTTGTTTTTGCCTAAGACTCTCCCCAGGGTGAATATTCTCCATTTTTGAAGGCTACTTCCACTGCTTCTGCTTCAGTTACTGACCCTTATTCTCACCTCTCTTGCCACTCACATGCTCCAAGTGTAAGTTACATTTACTCTGCACAAACACAGAGAATGCCAAATTGCTGCAAATTACAGCACATTGCCACTTCTAGCCTTTTGGACCAACTTTCACCTGTCTGCTGACTCACACCTGTTCTGAATTATGCCCTTAGACTGGGAAAGGTTCAGCTGGCATCAGCCTTGGCAAGCATCAGTGTGTGCAACCTTGGGGCTGTAATGCAGTTATGGCAAGGATGTCCAAACATGCCTTGTCCCTATTATGTCTTATTCAGCTTTTGCAGGTTTGCTAATTTCATGTGGCGGTGTGCAAATGTCTCTGAACTGGTCACATGGGAAGGCTTTGTCTGTGATTGGCCTCACAATTATACAGAGTTAAACCTGGAAGAAATGTACTGAAGTCAATGGAGTTACACTGGGGTAAGTGACTGGAGCAGGGCCGGCTCCAGGCCATAGCGCGTTTGGGGTGGCATGCCGTGGGGGGCGCTCTGCCGGTTGCTGGGAGGGTGGCAGGCAACTCCAGTGGAGCTGCCGCAGGCGTGGCTGTGGACGGTCCACTGCTCCCGTGGCTCCAGTGGACTTCCCGCAGACACACCTGCAGCAGCTCCACCGGAGCCATGGGACCATCAGACCCTCCACAGAAATGCCTGCGGCAGGTCCACCGGAGCCGCAGGACCAGCTGACCATCCACAGAAACACCTGTGAGAGGTCCACCGGAGCCGCGGGACCCGCGAGCGGCAGAGCGCCCCCCCCGCAGCATGCCGCCGTGCTTGGGGCGTGAAATTGCTAGAACCGGCCCTGGACTGGAGAATCATGCCCTTTGAATTGGTATATGGAGGGGAGGGATAGCTCAGTGGTTTGAGCATTGGCCTGCTTAAACCCAGGATTATGAGTTCGGTCCTTGAGGGGACCACTTAGGGATCTGGGGAAAAACCAGTACTTGTTCCTGCTAGTGAAGGCAGGGGGCTGGACTCAATGACCTTTTAGGATCCCTTCCAGTTCTATGAGAGAGATATGTCTCCATACATTATCACTACCAGAAGTTAGGTCTCATGAGATTCCCAGTAAATCCCTTTGTGCAGTCATAAAACCTATATGCCATCCTTCAACAACATGAACCTTAGTATTGCTCTAACTCTAAGGCCCAATTTTGCAAATCCTCACTCACGCAAGCAGTCAGGCTGACTTCAAGGAGCTTGCTTATATTAGTAAGGGTTGTAGGGTTAGGCCCTCAGCTGGAAATGGGGAAGCAGGGAATGGTAGAATAAGAGCTTGAAATGAAAACAGGTGGAAGAAAAGTGATCTAACACACTTTCAATCTTTTTTTAGCATGTCTATTTCTCTCTCTATACCCTTTGAAAACATAAAATTCTGTTCCTAATTTATTAATGGAATGTGCCAGCACCAAGTTATTTTTAAATGTAGAATATAAAGGGCTTTCATGAACTGGAGCAAGCCAGCAGCACCTGACACAAGTCTCAGAGCTAGTGTGAAGTTTACTTTTAAAATTGCTGCTGCTTTTCCAAAAATTATGCACTGTGAGCATGTGGCTCCATTTGTGTTTGCTTTTTCTTTATATAGCAAACAAAACAGCAGTAAAGAAAGTGACACACTGAAAGGATATTACCTTAACGTGTGTGATTTTTTTTTTTTTAAGTTTAACTATTTCTTCATGGTTACGTAGAACTGGTTAGAAATGGGAAATATGTTTCATGAAAAGTGTCCATAATTTCATTTTCTGAATTTCTTTCAAAAGAAGTAAGATTTTTTAACCAATTAAAAACAACAAAAATATCAAAATTTCCAGTGAAGAATGAAAAAGGGAGGGACAGGACTGAAAAACCATTAGTTACAATTGGTTAAAAACACAGAAGTCACAGAAAAGAAATTTCTACAACAATTCTACAGAAGTTTGGTGCAAAAAAAAAGTGACTGGTATTTATCTCATTAAATTGCTTATTCTTTTTGTCACACTATCATATTGGTCACTTTATAAACCCCTTGGAGACATGGATTTAAGTGTTTTGGGGTGACTAGAACTGAGCAAATAATTCCCAATTAAAATGTTGTCTTCATCGAGAATCTCAGACATTCATTCAATCAGTGTCTGTCACACAGGAGTGGTGGTTAGAAACTGAAACTTTATTTCCTAGCCCCCCCATTATGTGAGTTAGGGCTGGAGTCCAGAGGTGAATACAACAAGGGACAGTATTCACTGGCTTCAATGACTGACTGTGCCTTAGGGGCTTGATTCTGCAAGACTACTCTAGTTAATGGAAGTTTTCCTCTTGACTTGAATGGGAATAGAATCAAATCTTAACATAGCATTTGCCCCAAGTTTCCTCCTCTGAGAATAGAAGTGAAAACTAGGCTGTACACAAATATTTTTAAATTTCAGGCCAAATTCTGGCCAAAAACATGGCAGCCAAGGGCATAGTTTCATGCACTTTTATTCATATAAGTAGCCTTTAGCCTTTAAATATATTGTAGTTAATGGAACTGCTTATGAGAGAAGAAGCTACCATCATGAAAAGGGGGAAAGATTTCCACAGCTCTATTAAAAATAATGTATATTGAATCTAAGCTATCCCTCTATATTTTCATAGGTTAGTCCATACTGAAAATGTTCTTGGGTTTATTCTTGAAAGAATTTCAATATGCATTATTTTTAAATTAAAGTTTTATTGCTGGTTCTTAGTGAACAAGCAAAGCTCAAATAAAACAAATCTTTACCAAGGGAAGAGAGTCTGTATTTTTAGGCATAAAATATTAACACACATGTGAAATATTCTTTCATATAGTGACATTCAGTGAAGCCATTCTTTTTATAAATTCCTCAAATTGAGTATACTGATTCCATAAAAAATCCATAGCTTTCAAAAGAATGAATACTTGAGATCTTAGTTTTATCCTATGTCTAATAATCAAACTGCTGCATTTTCCTTGAGTTAATTTTGAATTAAGCACTTCTAATCATAAGGCATTTTCTTTCCTTTTGTCATCAAAGTTTAAAAAATAAAATAAATTAATCATTAACACTAAATGTGCTGGCTGCATGCTAATATGCTGGCAATTTATCTATCACTCTTAATTGTGAGTATACTTTAATTTTCTCACCTCGGTGCCTGATAAACAATCAATGGACTTCATTTAATGGCTTCATCTCCAGTGCTAATTATATCCATTTAGATTAAAGTATTCTGATTGTTATTCTATGTAGTGATTTGGTGATATGAGATGGAGGAAATACTATTGATTTTGGGCAACCAAACTCTATCCATTAGAGCTGCTAAGGTAGGAGTTAAATATAAATTATGGGCTATTATTTTGCAGATGTCTTTATAGACAAATAGGATAATTACAAATTCACACTAATCTGTTTTAGATTTATAGGTTTGTTTCCTGCAAATAAAATGAGGGTGATAAAGTAATTGAGTGAGACTGGCAACAGGTGCAGCATGGTCGCCTTTAGCTGAAATGAAAGGGAAAACAGGGGAGGGGTAGATTTTTAAAAGATATTTAGGCACCTAAAAAAAAGAAAGCCAGATAGGCACTTAGTGGGATCTTCAAAGTAGGTGCCTAAATACCTTTGAAAATATTGTGATACATCTTGATCTAAAACCCATTACAGTTAATGGAAGCTTTTGAAACAGTCACAGAGAGCATTCCTTGTTCACTCAGACCTTAAAGTCTGTTCTGAATATAAATATAATCTTTGGAAAACCTTGGGAACCAGATTATTCAGTCTAGCATTTCAAGGGCCTTCTGCTGGGGTTGCCACTGAAGTATCATAACACAGTTATCACATTTCTGATACTGGTATCCAAGAAACGGAAATTCTTTCCTGTCCTAAATATAAGGAAACACCATTGTATCTACTATGCCACTGTGTAGCATCAGCTGATAAATTATTTTTAATGGTAACCACTGTACCTCTATTACACTAGGTAGTTGAATTAACAATTATTTTACCACTGAGCCTGAGTCTGATCTGATTCCATTGCAAATCATGAGTAACTCCAGATAGTTGTATGGGGTTTTTTGAAAGAGCATTACAGTCTGATCTCAAGATAGATATCACTCCAAAATAATAGAAATACAGCTGGTCGAAACATCAGCATCAAGGATCACTCCCACAGAGTCTTTGTAGTTCATAAGTTTAATGGGTCTTCTGTAAAGCTAATCCAAAGTGAAAAAAATCAATAATTGTGTTGCCAACAGACCAGCAAAAGCTTCAAGCTCTTGTACACCAAGATGTTCCTGTACACAGATGCAGTAGTTCATCTATCAAGCAACTAATGTCTCATGTGAACTATGTTTGAGCCTGACTATCCTCAGTGGCATGAGACAACCATCAATCCATACATGAAGCTCTCATTGAAGTCAATGAAAGTTTTGACCATGGAATTATGAGGGGATTGAAGTAAAATCCACAATGTTTTCTGTGAATACAGATACTAAATTAATCAGAGTTAGGCACCTAACCTGTTTAGGTGTTTATGAAAATCTCACCAGGTGCCTATCTTGCAGCACCTAAATACCTTTGAAAATCTGACCCATAGTGTCAGATCCTGCTCCCATTCAAATTAATGGGACATTTTGTTATTGACTTATATGGATGGAGACAGTTTGCAAAAAGTTAAGCATGAGTGGTGCTCCTAGTGTGTGGCTACTGGTACGGACACATTTTGGGAGAGTGAAATGTTTTGTTTTACAGTCTTTCTTTCAAGTAAAATATACAGTGTGAATTAAATCCTTATCTTCCACCTTAATAGCTGCAGTGTGTCGTTGCTGTGGACATGATGCAGTTCTAATGCTAAAGGGGACACACAAGGTTTTTATTCTTTACACGTCAGAGCCCAGTTCCATGAGAGCTACTTGTGCAGTGAGGATCTGAGAGTGACTTTGGGTGAGGGCTGACAATTTGCAGATCCATCAATTCCCCTCCCACTGCCTCTCCCATGGAAAAGGGGTGGCAGAACTGCCATACAAGCTAAGTAATGTGTGCTAATGCTCTGGTGTTAGCCCATAGAGAATGAGGTGTAGTAGCAGGTAATGCTTCTTTTAGGTCAAGTGGTAGAAGTCTGTGGTTTTGTAGCTGAAGGATCTGTTCTGGTGGTGTGCAAGAGAGAAAACTCTCTAAACTTGTATCTACTATTTGCAGATGAATGTGTTGCAGCTATGGAACTGTTAATCTTCACCCTGGAGGAAGGCTCCTTCCAGCCTCAGAGTTCTCTACTGCACAAGTGAGTAACAGGCTGGACACTCAGAAGATTAGCTCCACTATAGTTAAATTATAGAAATACATTTAATTGCTCCACCAAACTTACCTTTTATTAAAAAAATGACATACTTTACTACAAACTTTCCTCCTGAACTGCAAACTTTGCCCAAGAGTCAGCCTAGAGAAAACATATGACAGAAATATATACATTTCTAGGAACTGGTGTTTATAATGGGCAGCATGAGTCACTCTTTATAATAGCAGTAATACAGAGCTGTACTCTAATCATTAATTCCTATCTGGGTCATTTATTAGTGAATGTATCTTAAAATGTGAAGCCATTTCAGGCAGGTGTAGTTTTTTCCTCCTCCAGTTTCACCCTTGCTCCCTCTTTTCACTTGAGACAATAAATATTTTTCGTGGTTGTAGCAGGTGGTCAGATAATCTCTGCATTTTTCTTGCATTTCCCAGCAGCAAATGCATCTCTACGTGTGTTTGACGCATTTAAAAGCCCAGATATCTCCTCCCTTTAGTTTTAAACTTCAAAGCAATTTCCAAGAGATCAGGTATTTTAATAGATTTCTGTTATAAATTTATTCTTTAACAAAAATAAGTCCTAGTAAATCATTCAAATTCCAAATATCAGAGGGGTAGCCGTGTTAGTCTGAATCTGTAAAAGCAGTAGAGAATCCTGTGGCACCTTATAGACTTAAGGGTATGGCTACACTTACATTTTTGCAGCGCTGGTAGTTACAGCTGTGGTCGTACAGCTGTGTAGGGCCAGCGCTGCAGTGTGTCCACACTGACAGCGACCAGCGCTGCAGTGTGTCCACATTTGCAGACACATTTGCAGCGCTGTGTGAGTGGTGCATTGTTGGGGCAGGCTATACGCACGAGCACCTCGTCCCATTTTTTGGCGGCTCGTGGGTTGTGGGAGCGCGGACGGAAGGTGCGGGTCATTCACCGCTATACCTGTTCATACGACCAGCTCGACTCGCTTCCGCTTTGAGCGTTTGTGCCATTCGTGAGTCTACCTTAGCGTGATTTCAGTAGGAAATGGGAGCCGAGCGCTGAGCGAACTTTCTGATCCAGAATGTTGCCAGCCAACATCACGGTCTGGCGTTGAAGGCTACGGACCTTATTGCTCCAAGGACAGTGGATGGAGAGCTCAGGATGATGAAATCAAGCTTCAGCTGAGCGCGCCTTGACACTAATATTGCTTGCTGGCAGTTAACGGACCGTGCTCAGCACGTTCGGAAACCGCCGCTTTGGGCTCGGGACAACACAAGCACCGACGTGCGTGCGGATCACACTCGTCCATGCAAGTTCGGGACTACGAGACAAGTGCTGCAGAAACTTTTCGGATGAGAAAAGCCAAAATATTCAAGACTGGTGTGCTGAGCTGCCCAACCTGCATGCGCAAGGACACGAGACCTGAGAGCTGCCCCTGTTCCAGTGGACGAAGCAGGGGGCTATCTGAGTATGGAAGCTGGCAACTCCAGACCGCTACCCGATACGGATGCGACAAACCAGTTTGGAGTGGGAAAGTCGACCATTGGAATAGTGGGATGCAAGTTTTTGACAGGGCACATTAATCCGAATTCCAGCTAGAGAATCCCGTGACTCTGGGAATGTAGTACGGACATTCTGGATTGGCTTTGCACAAATGGGTTTCCCTAACTGTGGAGGGGCACATAGATGGGGCACGCATATTCCTATTTCTGGCACACCCACCCCTGCATAACCGACGTCACATACGCTCGGAAGGGGAGTTTCTATAAATGGTATCTCCAGGAGCTTTGTGGATCACCTGTGGCGTTCACTGACATTTACACAGATGGCCTGGAAAGTGCATGATGCCCGAATCTTTGAGGAACAGTGGCAGTTCAGGAAGCTCAGCAGGGACTTTTTTTCACCAGACAAGGAAGATCACAGTGGGGAACGTGCAAAATAAGTGCCCATTTGTGATCTTGGAGACCCCGCTTACTCCGTTAATGCCTTGGCCATGAAACCGTATAGTCCAGGACACAGCTGACAGAGCAAAGACCAATCCAACTACAGGCGGAGCCGGTGCAGGAATGACTGTGCGAGTGTGCTTTGGCCGTTTAAAGGGATGACTGGAGAATCTCTTGGAAGCTCGACGTGGGGGAAACAGCATCCCCAGCGATTATAACCGGTGCTGTAACCGCCCATAATTTGTGAAGGGAAGGGTGAAACCGTTGCAGTGACGAATGGACCTCCGAGGTTGCAACGCCTGGAGCTGAATCTTAGCACACCAGAGAGCAGGGCTAACCGTGGAGAGGGCACCAGCACCATGTGCTTCAAGGATTAGGGATGGCCTTAAAGGACCAATTTGGAGCGAAAGCGAAACAGTCATGTTGGGTGGCCTTCCAACAGGAGTGAAGTGCAGTGGTGCAATGATTTTGTTCAGTGCCTATTTTTTCCACTTGTGGTAGCAGTATGTGTTACGTGTCCTGAGTGCTTTAACAGGGACGTTAACAGGAGCACACTGCCCACACAGTGAGAGGAGATTGGCTTTTAAAAAGGTAGAAATCACACCGCAACGGGGTACTCGGGCATAGGCGTTGCCGAACTAAAAGCGGGAACGAGTCCAAAAGCAGGGCACACAACATGTTCTGTCAAATATAACTTGTATGTTAATAGCATGTATATAGCAGCTCATACAGCAGGCATGTGGCAGCTTTTCCACAGCTGGGTGCTATCTTCAGGCAAAAGGCCAACTTGTTCCCAAACACGCAGGGGCTTCCCAGGCTAGCAATTTCCGAACCGGCTTACATACAGCATGCACTAGTTACACCAGATCAGGCTCAGCAAACTTTATAACCTGTCCTTGAGAAGGCGACATCAGCCCAGCTAAATACCATAACAAAACCTCTGCAGTCCGCTTTAATTCCTCCCCCGCCTCCTCAAAGGACAGCACTAAACAACTAGTCTCATAATTGAGTCAGGCACGCCCCTATAGACGCGTGGGAGGGTGCCAAATGCAACAACACGGCTACAAAGCAAACCAAACCTGCATCGTCATTACACAAAGGGCCAAAAGAACACAAAGGCAACAACACGCCCTGAACAAAAATGTGCGGCCAACCACGGAGGGATCGTAAGCCAGGACCAAATGCAGGAATCGTCTAGTTGTTGGCCCTAACCGTCCCAATGGCGTAATTTTTCAAGGCGGCCTCTATCGGGCTTCGCAGCATGCTGTCAACATTAAACAACACATACAGCAAACTCTGACACGTTATGGCCATGTCGTAGCAACAACTATGATCCAAACCCCAAGCGAAATTCTGCAAAACATGCCCATTGGCAGAACTTGTACCCTATTCATGAGTAAGCAATCCAAAACAGTGGAAGGTTAAATAATAGCCTTAGCAACCACGTCACTCTAGTGCTAAGGTGGGGGCGACCGCATGATAATTATGCACAACTAGAACAGGTACGCCCCTAGGGAAATAAAGGAGGGCTGCGCCCGTCCTCGAGAACAAAGTCAACTTCAGCTTTGCACCCACGAGTCGGGAAATGGTCCGGCTGCTCGGTGGCGGAGGTGGGTCTTCTGGGGAGTGCCGAAAACCATAAGTGGGAATAATACGCCTATAGTGGCAGGGGCCCCCATAACTATGTGGCAGGAATATGAGGGTATGTGCGCAATACCTCCCACAAAACAAAAACCAGACCTGTGGCAACTATGCTCAGTGCAACACCAAGCTAAATGATCATCATTCAGCTGAACAAACTAACTTCGTGATAGTATGATTACTACATTTCTCGCGTAGCGCATACAAACATACAGGTCTCAGCAGTGTAACCATTAGCCAGATTGCGAGAAAGGAATACGATAGAGCATCTGCTGGGGGCTGCACCCCCAGTCGCAAGGTCTGAGTATAAAATTTGCCCTGCAAACATGCGCTTGGGCATAGTGAAGCTGCATGGAGGCAGCTCTGCCAAGAGTCTGGAGTGGCACTGCGCCAGTAAAAACATGTCTCCATAATGGCACCGGATGGCATGTACTCTGGGGAGACAAAACTGAAGTAGTAATTAACAGCAATGCGGGCCAATGTTTACCCCAGCATTATGCCTGGGCACGAACTACCTGCTAAGCTGTCATTACAAAGACGTCCGTGCAGGCATCGTGACAGGTGGAGGCCATAATCAGGGATACGGTCTTACCCGAGTCGGGTAGTATATAGGCCCAACCTGTCCTAGGTCTGGCCAAGACACGGATGCGCGGGGCTTCTTGCTGTGGCAGGGTCCACCAAACACTTGCCAGTAGTGCCCATGTCGTCTCCTAGGATCCGTTGATCCACCTGAGGAGCAAGGAGACCACAATACAAAGGGCCTCCCTTGCTGCCACCCACTTGGTAGTTTTCTTTTATACCCTCTACTATGATTGGTGCATAGAAAGAATGCCCACAGAGCGATCAGAGCTAAGCCAGTATGGAGGGTAAAAATCGAGAGCCCTCTTTGCTAGGCGCGGCAGTAAACAAAATTAACAGGGAGCTCACACTACAATTCGGGTACGCGGGCGGCTCCCACGTGGATATATGCGGTTTGGCCACGCCAGGCAAGGGAGATAGGTGTGGGGGGCAATAGCAAGGTGTACAACCCCTTGAAGCGCTGGGCAATTCAATACCTCACAGGAAGTGTGTTGTTCAACTCTACGCGCAAAGCTGGCGGGTACCTGGGGGGGGGCGTGTAAGGGCATTGTAACAGGGTGTCCGATAAGACTTACCCCCCAGGCGGCGTTATAAGCCCAAGCAATCGCTGTTCAGAACCCCCGACCAGAATATCGCGTACAGCTGTGTGGGAGGGCTAAGACCGGCGCACTTGGTCTTATTAGACAGCCCACGGTCAGGGGTGCGCTATAAGGCCGCACTGGCGGTGGCAACAGTATACGGGAAGAATGGAAGACCAGCTATAGCGGGCACAAATCGACGACCCATGTCCGGACCGTTTGGGCCGTAAACGTGGGAAATCCCTTGGTCACTCTTGCAACTGATGCGCGGCCTTCTCCTAGTGCGGCACTAGAGCTGCTGTAGGGCTGCCCCAGATGTAGTAGTTCGCCGTGCAGCAGCGACTGGGAAGGCACAAAACAGGAAAGTGGCCTGTGTAAGGTATCGCCTAATCAGCTGTAAAAACGTATGGAGCCAGCTGCGTTCCTGGACTGCGGTAACGGGCGATGTAAGTCGACAACACCTGAGCCAATGCTTGGCACGGTTCCCGTTGTTAAGTACGTAACTATTGGTCCAGGTCCGGGCGGTTCTGGACAGGGCAATCGGCGCAGCCGGAGCAGATCGCGCACCCCGCCCCCGGCAGCCGTACGGCAGCAAAAGGGGGGAGCGTGGTGCCTGCGCAGGCCGCGTATTGGCGTGCGCAGCGGCCCCCGTGGCCTCCGTCGGTGCGTGGTAGTGTTCACAGGCACTCCAGCTGGATGACTCCCTCAGGGCACGTTCGTCCGCGCTGCATTCCAGCGCAGAACTCGACTGTCTGGGCCTTTGTGTGGGCGTCTACATGCCGCACGGCCAGGGAAGCTTGTCGGCGAGAGGCGAGGAGCTGCCTCCATAACGTGCTCCCCATAACGGTCGCCACGTTCTGCCAGTTGCCCACTTCTTGCTTCCAAGCAGTCACCCCACGTCCGGAAGGCCTTATATAGACACCCGCTGGTCCATGTAGAACGGTATCACGCGGTGGTGCCAAGTCTCAATGGTGAGGTGGCAGCCCGTAAGCTCGGCCCACTGAACTCGAGCGGCCGGCCCCACACGCATGGCCACCATATCTGCATGAGGGGGCAGAATGCTACCTGCCCGCCACTGTCGGGTTCCCTGGCAATGTAGCGTCGGCAGACAATCCTGTTGAACCAGGACGCGCGCCTTTTCCTCTGTTTGATACACTGTTCGAACAGGGGGCACCTCCCCTACTGGTGATTGGGGGTCACCGGATCCTCCACGGTGGCAGTATCATACGTCCAGGGAGGTACATGTTCGAAAGCACGAAACCGCTCCCACGTGCGGCAAAGGTGGGGGTTGGGATGGCCCGGTGCTTGCCTAGCAACATAACGCTGTTGCAAGCTAATGCATCCCATTTACAACAGATGAGTGGTTTACTCCTGCGCCACACACCAAATCTTCGTGTTTGGGCAGGCATCCTCACTTACACCCATCCGACCGTCTATGAGGATGGCGTTCGCGAACTACCCCGGCACCACAGGACCAGTAATGCGCTCGGTATCTCAACTGCAATGGCCCTATTTAACCGGACCTAAGGTGGAACAGTACTTGTTATACATTCCGAGCGGGGTATAGCTGTTCCGGCCCCCTGCAAAGCTGCCGGACCAAAAAGCCTATGGGCGTTTCGTTCTGCTGTCCACAGTGAAGCCGATCACTACCATCAGTCACGTGGGAGCTGCTGCCGGTGGACTGGCCTCAGCAGACCTATCGCGGCAGGAAGCACGCCCGCTTGGTTAGCAGAGATAGTTCATTAACACAGCTCAGAGAGGTCTTCGCAGTAACTCGGTGAGGAGGGCCTTGCAGGGAGAGGCGTAGACTGACGTCCGTGCAATATTGTGAGCAGGACGGCGTCATGTAGATGCCCAAACTAATAGCAGTCTGATAGTTGGCTGCGTACGAGAATTGCCAGCAGCGTCGTTGCTCGACTATCGCATCCGTATATAGCCAATAAGTGCGCATAAGACTAGCAGAGCGCCGAGCGCTGGGTCCGTATTGAGATCCGTGACATGCCATGCACGTAATTGCCGTGGATTACACAATTGCACAGGGCGAGGGGGAAATGATTGCAGATGAACCTAGACGCCTAACACAGACTGTACGCGTGGAGATACTTGCCACCAGGCATGGTCAGGAGCCAGCGGATCATAGCGATCAACTGGGCAGTGTCAGGTTATAGTGCACTACACTTAGGGGAATGGCGTATTTTCGCGAGTACTGCCAGTAGATGCGACCTCTAGAATAGACACAGCACCACCATAAGATGAGCGAGCTGCGTGGACGAGTGATCCGGATTGTATTTTTTGTCGCAGTCAGCGTCTATGCTCACGAGACGACTTCCGTAGCATCTAACCAGCTCCCTTCACCACTTCGTCAGCAGATGACGCAGGGCCGCATGTGTTGAGAGAGTACACTCGAGTCTTGAGAGCGTGCGTGAGAGAGGAGAGCCCATGGCATAACACTCAGAAGAGATTTATTGACACTTGCGCAGACGAAGGAGGCAGTCGAGTCTGGAGCTGCGCGGACGTTGCTGCGAGAGCGACCGGTAGACAGAATCGCGCGGCGGTACAGTTGAGTGGGTGTGAGGATGAGGTGAGATTGGCGGAGGCGTACGCACTCAGACACCGTCACTCATAAGATGCGTTGGTAGGCAACACGCAAAAGCATCGTATCTTTGACGACTGCTTGCTACAGGTTGCGTAGCGAAAACACACCGACATTGCGTCCTGTACAGGGAGTGGTGGAGTCGGGCGAGAATTAAGGATGAGGAGAAAAGCCACGTGCATGACGCAGAAGGCAAGCGGAACTGTGACGAGCACGTAAGGTTGGACACCCCGGTGCGGCCGCGCGCAGATGAAGGGATTCATCGCGAGAGAGTATGAATAGTGATAGTGGACACGGCAGTACAGCTGGGGCGTCACGATCAATGGAACTCAAACTCCAGTAGTAGAGATGCTCGAGAGCAGTAAGACTCGATGCCTAGACTCATCAAACAGGATCTTCGCACACAGCTGTGGTATCGCTCCTATTCTCAGTGCGGCGGAAGAGATTGCTTACTAATATTGGAGTGAGGGATCAGCCTCATGGATAACCCTATCTAGTTGGAGTACCAAGTCACACTTGCATGAATGTAAGCGAAGGTTCGTATAGGATGATTCATCTGCAGCCATGCACTGCTGGGAGGCGGTACTAGCCTTTATGAGACTATCATGGCAGGAGAGGAGAGAGTAACGGTCTCCTGCCACTCAATCTGTCAACAGAGGAGTCGATCGAAGGCACGTTGTGGTAGGAATGTGGGATAGAAAACCTGCAGAGAGGTGACCGTGCATCAACGCGAGCTAGGAGTGGCTTAAGTCGAGAGCAGCCCACCGCAGAACATGCTGCGCACAGTCTCCACTGCGTCACGAGTGCTTGGGCTATGGACACATCACCCAGACTGTCTCACCATCAAAGAGGCTTGAGATGGATGTAATAGCCGGAGCGCACATCAGAGGAAGGATGATTTAGTGAGGGTGCCAGCTCATGGACTTCCGAGCACCCGCCACTAGATGGGGACCACGCTCTGGTACAAGATACGCCGATTGATGACGGGCACTAAAGTAGTGTGGCATACAGGAGAGAGAAAACTGGCACGGGCCATAATCGTCGCCCACACAACAGAGGTAGATTGAAGATAGAACGCTCCGCGCCCCTACGCTGTTTTGATATGCTTGTGTGAACTGGCGAGACCCAGCTCGCGACAATAATGCTGCAGCCAGCGTCGAGAGAAAGAGGAGCTTCCAGTCGATAAGGGAACGCTAACCTACTACCCCAAAGAGGTAGTTCATGCCCCGCGCCTCAGCGCCCTTCACGAGAGGGGTGTTGGCCACAGTTGGCGAGGTCGATGTATGAGAGGAGACTGATATTTGTTACCAGACGGTCTGCATGCTCCACGTATGTCAAGGAGCGCAGAGACATGTTGGATCCCTCCCTCCGCAGCACGAATCCAAGGGCAAGTAACGAGCTAGTCAGTGCGCGCGCACCAGATCGCCTCTGCAGTAATCGTGGCCGCCGGCTCGAGCCTGATGTTCGACGTGCGGGCGAGAGGAACACCAATGTCACTTGAGGAGCGCGCGGCCACTCCTAGTTGGGCCTATGCGACAGGGGGATATACTTTGCCATTGCCGCGCGGCCTGCGTACGGGCTAGGGAGCTCCGCAGGCCCTATAGTGCGGATCCAGGTGGGAGATATTTCTAAACCGAGTCCACGTTTCCTCCAGATCGCATGTTGATTGTGAACCAGCAGTAGGATGGGCTTCGCTGTGCCGCAGTATGAGTGAAGGACAGCTAGTATGCATCCATATGGTTGTCACAGGTCAGCGCAGGGGACAGTCTTTATTACTAAAGTGTCACTTTGGGGGGACGCCGCCAGCTGTTGACTGTAAGCAGTCGAACACAGGACCCTCCGGGCAACATCCACAGCTCCCCTCTCGCCCATCGCACAGGCCACGTCCTGTCCCTGGCTTCGCTGCGCCTCTGGCAGCAGTGCAATGGCCTTCCGATAGTGGCGACCCGGCCAAGGCCGTCTCCACTGCATAAGGTGGCTGCCAATCGCCAAACTGGCCGCGGCCATTGAGCGTGTCAGGTCCGCGCGCCCATCGATAGAGCTAAGAGGGAGGGCTCTGAGTTCATCGGGGGTCACTCTCGATATAAAAGGCGCCCTGTGTGGACTAGCTCGAGCCCCGGAGCGATTGTTCATCAGTCAGCCGTTCATACTCCATTGCTACCCAAACTGCCCAGGCCATAACCCACTGGCGCGCGGCTGCCCATTCAGCTTATGCGTTTTCCGGAGGGCCTACTTGGTGCCGCCAATTCCCTGCCGAGGGTAGGCCGTGTTAACATGTGCCTGTCAGCCAGCGTAGAGGGACGGGATTCTCGTCCCTGACACCCGTTCGCAATCCCTTGGGTTTATGGGGGATTAGCCATTTCCCCGCCGTATCTCGTGCATTCCTGTGCCATGACGGCCCAGCGTGTAACATTCATACGCAGGAGCACACCGTTTGTCCGGTGTCCCACATCTCGGCCACGCAGCCACGCAGCACACTTCTCCTGGTCTGCAGAACGTCTTGACGATCTCCTGGAGCTCATCTGGTGCTTGTAAGGTCCGCACGCACCCTTGGCTGGAGCCGCCGCCTTCAGCCTCAGTTCTCTTACCCCAGGGTCGGGTCGTGTACTCTGCCTGCTGGCTCGTGCTCGTCTCCCGTCCTGAGGAGGAGGACAGCCCTAAATATTCCCGTCCCATGCCCAGGTCCCAAACGGAGGCGGCTGTCACAGCAAGGGGAGCTTGCTTGGTGGGCTTCCGCCCAAGCTGAGCCGTCCGCTGGCTCACCGGCTACCAACACCTCATCGCTTCACTGCTCCTCAGCGTCCGGTCCTGGGCTTGCTCGGCTGTGGGAGGTGAGCAAAGGCTTGTGCTATGGCCGGGCATCACCCAGCCTGGGCTGCACGACTCCCTGTCATCTTCCCTTGAGGGCTCGCTGCAGCAGAGAACCTCCTCCGTCTTGCCGATGCGGTCAGGGGAGCCATCCAACTCGCCCCATAGCCACCTTTCGTCCTTGAGGCGCCGTTTCACACCGCAGCCCGCTGTAGGCCCTCTGTCAGCTGGCTGGGGTACCCCGGCCGCCTGCCTCACTTTTGGCCACTCGGGCAGCGCTGTCACGCCTGCCAAAAACCCGCGCTAGGGCCCCCAGCGTTCCGTCTGGGGCCACATAGGTAATGCGCTGTAGTGACAGCGGTGGCTTCCCCGACACCCCTACCTTCGGCCAACAACAGCATCGTCCCCAAAGCACCGCTTGCCTGCGCCACCAATGCGGACGTCTGATGTGCTTTACAGGGATGAGATGTACGACACACACAACACATCACACGGGTCAAAGTTTCGAACACACATCAGAAGTGAAAGTTGATATGGCTTTTAATGAATGGTAAAAGACACAACCGCAACGGGCGATCTCTGCACGTTGCTAACTCAAAGGGGGACGAGTCCAAGCATGCACAACATTTCGAGGTAAATATACTTTTATGTAATAGCATTAAAGCAGCTATACATAGGCATGTGGCAGCTTTTCCACAGCTTGGGGCTATTATCTTATGGCAAACAAGCCAAGCTTTCCCAAACACGCAGGCTTCCGCAGGGAAGCAATTCGAATCGCTACATACAGAATGCACTAGTACATAACAGCAACTTTACATAACCTGTCCTTGAGAAGGCGAACACCTAGCTAAAACCGTAACAAAATCTGGGCCGCAACTCCCTATCATAGTATGTAGAGCTTTCTGTAATATAAAACTGTTTTAAAAGATATAGAATGCCATATTAAAAATACAGTACAGGTAAAACGGCGAGGGGGGTAGGGGACTCGACAGTAAAGTCAGAGGTTTGAATATGTCCTTCCTTGAGTGCTGTGGCAATGCCTGCTGCAACTTCAGGATGATATGCCTGCATGTGAATGGGGGTTGGAGTGCATAGGGTGGGTACGTAGTTTCTCAGGGCTGTTAGGTGACACGTATGGGGTGTGTGAAGCGTCGCGGGGTGAGTGGTAAGAACCCAGGATGCTGGAGAAGGGTGTATTTGAGGCAATACATGGGGCACATGCGGTTGAGCTTGGGAGGGGTGTTAGCTGGAGGGAGAAGGCACGTTAGTGCTCTGCCTGCATGGCTAGCATTGGACTGCGATGAGGCTGTGTGCGCCGTTCCAGATGCTTAGCAGCCGATCTGTGCTTCTCTTAAGTAGCGCAATTCTTTCTCTTGCATGCCTTTCCTTCTCTCATTGCAGCTGTTCGTTTTCCTGCTTTCCTTCTTTCCCTCCAGTCTTTGCAACTTTTATTACTGTGGAATACAGTTGATGACTGAATGGTAGCCGGGTCAGATCGATGGTACTAATCCTTGGTTCTTTCCCTCTCCTCCTGAGCAGACCTGTAATCCTCATGCAGTATCCAAGGTCACTTTTAAAAAAACACAGAGAGATAAACTTTTACTACAGAGCCTGTATTGTTTTTAATCAGACTATTTCTAGCATCATTTGTACACATTGCATAGCATAGCACAGGAGAGGCCCCACAGCTGCAGAGAGAAATGGTGAGTTTCCCCACACGCACGGCGTCTCACCTGGGAAGGGGGGCTGCTTGACTCTGGGATCAATGGGGTTTCTGTGACTTGGGGAAAGCAAAGAGCAGCTACAGGGAAATAGCACTGAACCCTACACCCACATCTGCACACAGCAGGTACTCCTCAGAGCCATCTTGCACACGCGGCTCACCTGGGAAGGGGGGCTGCTTGACTCTGGAAAGCAGCAAAGAGCAGCTGGGGAAATCTGTGACCCACATCTGGGGAAAGCACACGCGGCTCACCTGGGAAAGGGATTTCTGTGACTTGGGGAAAGCAAAAGAGCAGCTACAGGGAAATAGCACTTAACAGTAAGCCCTGCATTCCACAGAATTAACTCCCGATATCTCACGCTCTGGGTCACCTGGGAAGAGCGGAGGGTCTCTCGCATGTGGATTCCGCCCTGGTCCTACGCAGCTTGCCTGTGCAGCAAGGTCCCCCACCCCTCACGGACAATGGCGCGGACGTGTTAGCCTGACTGGGACAAGGACACGGTGGCTCCCTATAAACTGCGGAAGCGCATTGCACAGCTCTGGCGAAACTTTGAGAGATACAGAGCAGAATTCCGCGACGTGATAGCAAAATCAATGGGCTATTCCACATCTAGGCATGCTGCAGCAGCCATAGCCCCCTCCTCCCAAAACATTTCCACCTTATATAAAAGCTTCTTACCGGGAACGGCTCCCTGCTGGTTCCTCACACCGAGTCCCGTGGCTGCGACTGGCTGTTCTTCCTGCGGGAAAATAGCTCCTGGCGCAGACTCCTGGAGTCTCCAAACACCTCGTAGCCTCACTCTCGGGTTCCTCTACACCCTCCCCCCTCCGCTCTGAACTGTCCATGTGATCTTGGATGGCAGTGGGATCCACAAGTATCGCATCCAGCCTTGAAAACGGCGAGTCGGGGCAGCACCGAGCGGTGTTTCCCTGACATGCTTTGCAGTAGGCACTCCGCACTCCTTACCTTAACCCTGCCTGCACCGCGTCCCGTCAAGCCCCTGTATGCATTGACTTTGTATCGGCCTGGTATCATAATCTACGGCTGGGCGCAGCGTGCCTGCAGCTTCCTCACCCCAAACACTGATGAGATCCTGCAGCTCGGCAGTGCCCATGTCGGGCGTGGGGCGTGAGGCATGGTCAGATTGATTGATTATTGCACTCCACGCCTCGCTGAGCAAACAGGAGAGGGTTTTAAAATTCCGGGGCATTTAAAGGGCGGGCACCTGAGCCAGGGCAGTGGGTGCGAACGATGACCAGAGAGCTGAAAGGTATGCGGGATACCTCCTATATACCTGGAGCCAGTTACAGTGCTGGTGAGTGTCCACCTGAGACCAGCGCTGCCACACACGCTGGATTCGCTACACCCTAGCAGACCAGGTACAGCCAGCGCTGCGACAGGGATTGCAGCGCTGGCGAGCTTGGTAGTGTGACCGTGTAGTTGCAGCGCTGTAACCCCTCACGCAGGCTGAACTGCAATGTAGCCAAGGCATAACAGACTTTCGGATCATGACTTTCGTGGGTGAATACTCCTTCGCAGATGAAGTAGTGGAAATTTCCAGGGCAGGTACAAATGGTAGCAGCAAGAGAGAACGAGGTGAGTTCAATCAAGGAGGATGAGGCCCTGGCTCTAGCAGTTGAGGTTGAAACCAAGGAGGAAAACTGGTTCTGTAGTTGGCACCATTCACATCTGTGTTCAACCGAGCGATGTGTCAAATTGCAGATGAATTGAAGCTCAGCATTTCTCTTTGAAGTCTGGTCCTGAAGTTTTTGCTGCAGGATGGCCACTTACGGCTGCTTAGTTGGCCAGGGAGGTTGAAGTGCGTCCTACGGTTTTGTATATTCCTTCCTATACCTGATGGTGTCCATACCTTTCCGTAGAGACGTCCATTTGCCGATGTACGAGCAGCTGGCCAGTCACATACAGCCCCAGCTAAAACCCCTCCAACGCTCATCAGGGATCTACAACCCATCCTGGACAATGACCACACTTGCACGCTTGGTGGCAGGCCAATCCTGCCCACAGACAACTCTGCCAACCTGAAACGTATCTCACCAGCAACTGCACACCACCATAGTAACTCGTAGCTCAGGAACACCATGCACAACCCCGATGCCAACTCTGCCCACATATCACACGGTGACACCACACAGACCTAACCAGACAGCCGCCCATCACCGTTCATTCACGACTGCTCCACCAATGAATATACGCCACATATGCCAGCAATGCCCTGCTAGTACACGGCCAACTGGACAGTCTCTACGGAAAAGGATAAATAGACACACAATCAGATATAGGAAATGGCAATATACAAAACCTGTAGAGAAACATTCAACATCCCACCACCAGCAGACCTAAAGGTGGCCATCCTGCAGCAAAAAAACTCAGACCAGACGTCAAAGAGAGAACTGCTGAGCTTCAATTCATCTGCAAATTTGACACCATCAGCTCAGGGTTGAACAAAGTCTGTGAATGGCTTGCCAACTACAGAACCAGTTTCTCCTCCCTTGGTTTTCACACCTCAACTGCTAGAGCAGGGCCTCATCCTCCTTGATTGAACACACCTCGTTATCTCTAGCTTGCTTGCTACCATATATGTACCTGCCCCTGGAAATTTCCACTATGTTCATCTTATGAAGTGGGTATTCACCCACAAAAGCTCATGATCCGAAACGTCTGTTAGTCTATAAGGTGCCACAGGATTCTCTGCCTCAAATTCCAAACACACTCTTTTGGCATTTCCAAATTAACACATTTCTGGTCACTTAACCCCAATAACAATCAGGAAGAAATTGTAAGTTCAAATTCTTCCAGGTTATGCCAATGTAAATTCAGCTGGTGGATTTCTGTGCAGCCTGGAGCTTGTTTAGTTAGATCCTAACAGAGTCTAATTGTATGCTGATGATAATTTATAAATGAATATATAATCACAAGGGTAACATTTAAAGCTCAACTAATCCCATGCTCATCCATTAATGATCCATAATATAAGCAACAACATTATAGTAGCTCATACAAAAGGATACTTCCCTTTGAGGGCAAACAAAATACAATTTAGTCAGAAGCCATTAATCTAGGTAGTGCTGGTGCCAGATTTGCCCAATGCAGAATTAATGAGATCTGGTCAAATCAGCACTGATGTGGTTAAATGTGTGGCCACTGAGTGTGGAACTGAGATAACAAATGGAAAGGAGAGCAGTTAAATATATGAACTCAAATGGCTGGACATTTCGGGGTTATGGGTGTGATCCACAAAGCAATTTAAATGCCTAAACTCAAGAGTTAGGCACCTAAAACCCTAAGCACAGCACTGCTGTGATCCATGAAACTCCTGCTTGGCTGCTGCCTTACTCTGTAGGCATCTGAAATGACTCAGTATCCAACTCTTCCCTGTGAAATATCCCTAGGAGCCTAAGTTTTAGACAGTGGGGCATGTAGATTGCTGGCTTTCTGTAGCTACCCAGGCACCCAAGCCCCAGAACCATTCATGAACTGGGGGAAGATAGGCATTTTTCCTCCTAAGTCACAGGCCAGGCTCAATCCAGTAGGTGGCCTCTGACAATCCACACTGATGTGGTCGCTTTCAAAATCCATTCCTGAGAAGGGACAAGGTGGGGATGCCCACCTTATAACTTTTAACCTAGTGGTTAGAGCACTCACCTGAGATGTGCGAGACTCAGGTTCACTCCCCCTCCACCCCCAAGGGGGAGAAATGACACCCTCCTGTCAGGCGAGTGCCCTAACCCCTGAGCTATGGGATAGTTTGAGGTGGGATTTCCTGGTGAAGCAGTTCCACTGTGGATAAATACACAGAGAGAGTAGTCCAGTGTTTAGGGAATCCATGTAGGAGATAGGAGACACCAGGTCCAGTCCCCCTTGCTCCAATCACTCTGTCATTATTTAGCCACAATGGAATTGCTTGAACAGGAGAAGCTGAGGAAGTCCCACATCAGGCTATCCCATAGCTCAGGGGTTAGGGCATATGCCTGAGCAGTAAGAGGCCCCTGTTCCAGTCCTTTCTTTCCCTCAAACAGAGGGGAGAATTGAACTTGGGTCTCCTGGGTGACAGTTCTAACCACTGAGCTAAAAGTTATGTGGGCACCACTTCCTCCTTCAGTTGTTTTGCATGGAGTGAGGCAGGTGCCAAAATCATTTCATAAAAAAAATCACCTGGAGTGCCTAAGCCACCTGACTGGAGACACTGGGTTCCTACCTGTGGATCTCTAGTAGAGACAGGTGCCTTCCTGCAGCCCAGACTTCGTTGTCTAACTCAGAGAAGGGAGGAGCTTAGAACACACCTCTCTGGGCAGCATCTCCCATTGACTAGGATAGGGAACTCCCCACCTAGCATGCTGGCTTTTGTGGATCATTTGCTTAGGTGCTTCTCTGTACCTATTCATTGTAAGGGAGCCTTGGCACCTAACACAGGCTTTTTAGATTGCGAAGTTGTCCCTGTGATTTTTCTAAGTGCCTAAAAGTTAGGCACCATGATGCTCTGCATTCCAACACCTAAGTACCTTTGTGGATCCCCCTCCCCCATGAGCCTTAACAAGAAATAATATCAGTGTCATGGGGTCTATTCACTGCAAGGGTGCCTCCTCCTCACTGCTCTGGGGATTAGCTTTTTTCAGGTCCACTACCAACTCTGTAACTTGTTCATGTGCTCTGTCACCTCTCTGTCTCTCTCTGAAGCTCAGGGTCTCTTCTCACCAGGGTGCCTCCTAGCAGGTCCCTATGTTCCCCCCTTCTGGGGGGTTATCCAGGTTTCTCCATCCAAAAATGGCAGTCTTCTCACTCAATGCCCAGATGATGTCACTTCCCCCATGACTGGTATGGGAACCCAGACCCACTCTCTTCTCTGGGTTCCAGCTCAGGGACCCCCTAATCAGCAGCCAAAGTTGTAGCCCAGAGGATTATTTTGCTAGCTATTATATCCTACTAATCCAGCCAGTAGTATTAACTAATATATTTCTTTTTCTGAAATTAATCAATTTTATTCTTATATTTTATTAGCATTAATTCCTTGGAATTTAGGATGTGTTGAGGCATGTGTTTCCTAATAAGTTTTGCTGAAATGCTGAAATGCAAGAAGCCTACCAGCCTGTAAGATCCAGTAAGATCTGCAATCTAGCAAAACGTAGAATTAGTTATAAATATGTCAGCATAAAAGCTGGCTTTGGCACAAATAAGAATGGTCCCTGAACTTTGGGGAACCAAAGGGAGGAACTATCCACATCACATCACAGATTTATCCACTTTCTACAACCAGCTGGTAACCGTAGGGTATACCACAACTTGTGGTCATCAAGAGAGCCTAGATTGGCAGTTTTGGAGTGAGATGATCCTTATTAATATATTTAGAAAGTAAGTATCATAATCCACTAACCTATAGGAGAAGCAGCAAAAGTCCTGTGGTACCTTATAGACTAACAGAAATATTGGAGCATGAGCTTTCATGGGTCCTCAAGGAAGGGTGTGAGTATGTTAGGTTAAGGTACTTATAATAGAAATGTTACCACCAGGAGTTTTGGAATTCTTTTGTTTTGCAGTTATAAGTTTCATTGCATTTCTTATTTTTATGTTAATGTCAATAAAGATTTTATCAAATTGATATTATCAATGTACGCGGTCTTCCCAAGTACCCCAAGAGTCCTCTTCCAATATAGAACTCTCTGAGTTCTTGAACTCTATAGTCTGAATTCGACAAGAACTTAGAAATCTTCTGATCGGATGCGATCAGTGGCGAGCCATAAAAACCAACCCATCAAATTCAGGTCAACAAGGTCTACAAACTCACTGTCATTTCCCTGAGCCTTTTCCGACTCTGCCTCTCTCATCCTTCGTCTCCATCACCCTTATGGGTAAACCTTTCTATGATGGCCTGGATCTCCTCGGTTTCTACTCTCCCCTGGGTTTTCTCCTTTCCTTCTCTAATGCTCACAGAATAGTTCCAGCCTCCCTTACTACAGTCCCCTTCTGCTGCCAGCTGCCTCGCTTTACACAAACGCTGCCTGTTCCTTCTCAGCTGGCTCCATCATTATTCAGGAGTTACACAGGCCACCTAATTCCCCTCAGCTGTGACATAGCTGGTTAATTGGAACCATCTCAGGCTCATTAACCCCTTCTAAGCTAGTGTGGAGTGAACACCCCCTCACAGTCAGGACCTAGTTGACATTAAGCTTCTCAGGCTAACAGTTTCACTGTCAGTATCTTCATGATTAGAAGAGCTAGCTCTGTTGAACAGCTAAATAATTAAAGAGGAGTTATTAAGAAGCCATTTCACCATTTAAATATGTAACTCAATTAGTATCCAGTCTGAGCACAAAGCAATTATGTCATCCTAAGGAAAATGAAGTGAATTTTATTTTTAAAATATTTTAAAATTGAGCTCTATTAACCCTTTCATCAGTTTAAGTGTGCAACTGCATCTTACAAATGGGTGTACACGGCCTTACCTATATGAGTCATAGCACTACCTGTCTAATATGGTCAGCAATAAAATCAGAAAGGAGCTTTCCATGGAGTTGCCATCATAGCTTTTAGCTTCACCCAAAATTATACACAATAATGTTATTAATAAATAATTATTCCTCTTATCTCTGTTTCCAAGAACAGTGCCTTACATTTATCTACCAAATTCATCCTCAAGTATTTCAGATCCCTGGGACTAATCCTTACACCGATGGATTTTTCTAGTCCCGGTTTGTTTACTTGCAGTGTACGCAGGTTCGGCCGATCGCAGCTCCCACTTGTCGCAGTTCGCTGCTCCAGGCCAAGCGGGGCTGCAGGAAGTGGTGGCCAGCACATCCCTTGGCCCACGACACTTCCCGCAGCCCCCATTGGCCTGGAACAGCAAACTACGGCCAGTGGAAGCTGCAATCAGCCAAACCTGCGGACGCTGCAGGTAAACAAACCATCCTGGCCCACCAGCAGCTTTCCCTGATGGGACACATGCCAAAGATTGCTGATCCCTGGCCTAGGGTCTTCTGCTTTTTCTCTTGTGTCTCTCTGATATTTGGGGTACAGAGGAGGTCTATTATTCAATTTTTGCATCCCTAATGGAGCTAACATAAGCCTTTCGGGTGCCAATTATTCAATTTATCCCTACCTACTGTGGCTAATAAGAGAACAATCCAAGCACCAATGCATCTTGAGCCTGGGATATTTGATAGCATTATAGCCCAGTGTGGAATGGCATTGATTTTAATAATCTCTGTAAATAAACTGGCCAACTGGAATGCAGTGTCTGAAATCCCAAAATGTGTGCCAGAAATAGTGACCACACCTCTACCTCGGTATAAGGCTGTCCTTGGGAGCCAAAAGATCTTACTGCATTATAGGTGAAACCATGTTATATTGAACATGCTTTGATCCACCGGAGTGTGCAGACTCACCCTCCCAGAGCACTGCTTTATCGCGTTATATCCAAATTCGTGTTATATTGGGTGGCATTATATCGAGGTACTGGTGTATTTACAATTTGGTCATCGTCAACATCATTTGAGTAAAGAAAATTATACTGCTCCTATTCAGTTTGCCTTGCCTCACTATTTCTAACTGAGAAAGGGCCAAGAGGTTAATGAGCAGTAAAAAGGCCCACATGTAATCTTAGGGTATGTCTACACTATGGGATTATTCCTATTTTACATAAACTGTTTTTGTAAAACAGATTGTATAAAGTCAAGTGCACGTGGCCACACTAAGCACATTAATTCTGTGGTGTGCATCTATGTACCAAGGCTAGCATCAATTTCTGGAATGTTGCACTGTGGGTAGCTATCCCGTAGCTATCCCATAGTTCCCATAGTCTCCTCCACCCATTGGAATTCTGGGTTGAAATCCCAATGCATGATGGTGCAAAAACAGTGTCGTGGATGATTCTGAGTAAATGTCATCACTCAATCCTTCCTCCATGAAAGCAGTGGCAGACAATCATTTTGTGCCCTTTTTCCCTGGATTGCCCTGGCAGACGCCATAGCATGGCAACAATGGAGCCTGTTTTGCCTTTTGTCACTGTCACCATATGTGTACTGGATGTTGCTGACAGAGACAGTACTGCAGTGCTGCACAGCAGCATTCATTTGCCTTTGCAAGGTAGCAGAGATGGTTACTATCCCTTTTGTACCATCTGTCATTGTAAATTGGTGATGAGATGACGGTTATCAATCATTTTGCACCATTTGCAATTGGAAATTGGCGATGATGGTTATCAATCATTTTGTACCATCTGCTGCTGTCATTGGTGCTCCTGGCTGACCTCGCTGACATCGGCCAGAGGTGCGTGGACAAAAATGGGATTGACTCCCTGGGTCAATCTCTTCTTTATGTTTTGTCTAAAAATAGAGTCAGTCCTACCTAGAATATGGGGCAAGTCTACTAGACAGCCAGAGAGCACAGCTGCTCCGAGTCAGAGCCCCAGAGATCCCGCAGAAATGACGAGCTACATGCCATTCTGGGGGTGCCCCTGCAACAACACCACTCGTTGCTTCCCTCCTCCCACACCCCTCCTGGGCTACCGTGGCACTGTCCCCCCATTTGTGTGATGAAGTAATAAAGAATGCAGGAATAAGAAACACTGACTTTTTAGTGAGATAAAATAAGGAGGAGGCAGCCTCCAGCTGCTATGATAGTCCTTGCAGGACAAGGGTTGGGAGAGGAGCGCAGCCTCCCACTAGCTATACAGGCGTACGAATCTTTTTCTTAGAACGAAGATGGTGGGGGCTGTGGAGCTCAGGCTTTCAGCTGCTTGATGAGGACAGTTCCCAGCCTTTTGTACCATCTGTCAAGAATGACAGGGATCATTCTCATTTTTACTCAGGCGCCCCACCCGCCACCTCACCAGGCCGCCAGGAGCACTCACGGGCTGATGATGGTTTTCCACCATTTTGTACCGGCTGCCATCAGGAAAGGAAGGGGAGGGGAAGCTGCTGTTCAGCACCGCAGCACCGCATCTACCAGCAGCATGCAGTAGACATACGGTGACATTGAAAAATGACAAGAAACGATTTTTTTCCCTTTTCTTTCACAGGGGGGAGGGGGTTAAATTGATGAGATATACCCTGAACCACGCCGGACAATGTTTTTGACCCTTCAGGCATTGAGATCTCAGCCAAGAATGAAAATACTTTTCGGAGACTGTGGGGACTGTGGGATAGCTGGAGTCCTCAGTCCCCTCTCCCTCCCTCCATGAGCATCCATTTGATTCTTTGGCTTTCCATTACACTTGTCACGCAGGACTGTGCTGAGTTCCTGCTGTGGTCTCTGTCTATCATAGCCTGGAGATTTTTTCAAATGCTTTGTCATTTCATCGTCTGTAACAGAGCTCTGATAGAACAGATTTGTCTCCCCAAACAGTGATCAGAGCCAGTATTTCCCGTACGGTCCATGCTGGAGCTCTTTTTGGATTTGGGACTGCATTGCCATCATGCTGATCAGCGCTCCACGTTGGGCAAACAGGAAATGAAATTCAAAAGTTCGCGGGACTTTTCCTGTCTACCTGGCCAGTGCATCCGAGTTCAGATTGCTTTCCAGAGCGGTCACAATGGTACACTGTGGGATATCGCCCGGAGGCCAATACCGTTGATTTGCGGCCACACTAACCCTAATCTGACATGGCAATACCGATTTCAGCGCTACTCCTCTTGTCGGGGAGGAGTACAGAAACAGGTTTAAAGAGCCCTTTATAGCGATATAAAGGGCCTCGTTGTGTGGACGGGTGAGGGTTTAATCGGTTTAACACTGCTAAATTTGGTTTAAACGCGTAGTGTAGACCAGGCCATACTTACATAGTTGTGAGATAGCAAGCAATTCCACAAGATGGCAGCAGATTTGGAGAATGTAAGTCCCACACAGAGATGCTGGCCCAGATTAAGTTCCTATTTAGAGCAGCTTGAAAAGATATTACATTTGAGGATTGAACTCTTACATTGGCAGAGACAACTAGAGTTAATTGTAAATTTGAGTGAATGTCATTTGCTAGCCTTTTTAACAGTTACTCAAAACAAAGCCATAACCCCACTAGAAGCAGATGAGTAATTATGGGAATACCTGAAGATGTTCAAATCAGATGGTCATCTGAAATTTATCTAACTACTTTGGTCTGGAAAGCTTGTGAAAACAGGCCTTATAAAGAGCCCCATCTAATTTTCAACCTTGAGAATAGCTTTTCTTAATGTTTCCAGCTTTAGCTAGGAACTGTGGAGGCATGTGCATTATTTTTAAGTTTACCACATTTTTTCAAACCCTTTGTTTTGAGTTGCATCTTGAATGATGACTGAAGTTAATATTTATTTAATGTCTTATGGAAGGGTCCAATAGAAATAAATAGAGAACAGTAATCCTTCTATACAAATTTAAACCAAAATAGAGACTTCTACAGCAGGGATAGAATTTTCTATTAAAATGTATATTGCAGTAAAAAAAAAAACCTATAGTAAAGTTAGCATTTTATATTAAATTCTACTGAACATTTCCATTAGGGTGTGAAAAACCGACATATTGTACTGCATTAGAAAGAGATGGAAATGTTATGTTTGATCCTGCATGAGGGGTAATGTATAGTTTTGCTGCCTCCAGAGATTCTCAGGAATGAATTTACTTATTCATGATTCCTCGCCTGCTTCTTGCCTTGTTCTGCTGGAGAAGTAACCTTCACCAAACCTTTACCACATGCACATTACTCCCCACTTTCCCACTCTGGCACTCACCTGCACTCCACATCATGTTGGGGAAGACTGAACCAGGGAAATTGTAAGGGCAATATTGGTGGGGCATTTCATCCCCTTACTGCTGTACAGGCACAGAGGATAAATTATAATTTTGTCCTTAATCTTGTCAAAAATCATCAATTTTAATTATCTGACTTGCCTGAGATGCCTACCCAGGGTATTAAAGTTAAGAAAACATTGAATACTGTGGTGTTTACAGGCCCAGCAATAAACTGAAACTATTTCTCTGTGTGAGAGTGTGATGAGTATATTTTCTTTGATACATAGAAATATACTGCACTATACCATAGTTCTTCTCATGGAAATGGACACATGGATTTCACCATCAGATAAGCGATATATACCCACAAATATAGCGCAAGATTGTAACTTGCCCTATCCACCCACACCAACTTGGGTTACCTGGGCTGGGATACCAAAAAGTAAAAAAAAATAATAATAAATAAAATAAAATTTGTTTCAAGTTAAACAAAACACTTAATTTGACCCCTGTGATGTTATTGACATGAACTATGACCATATAGATCATTGTTGCAACCAAGGTTCTATAGTTGCACCAAATCTTATATGAAGGAGGTCATTATGATTTGCTTATTATGATTATGCTATCTGTATGCATGTATCATTTTGTATTTAAAGTTATAAGTATTAGCTCTATGCCTGTTTCAAATGTTGGCTCCTGGGGTAACGCCCATGAAGTAATCAGCCAGATATGCCATGTAAGATATCTGCAAAGATGTTATAATTTTCCAGATATGATCATCTTGTTTATATGTTTGTATCGCCTTTGTATTATGAGTTACAGATATGTATGTATGTCTATATTTCAAACTTGTGCTTTGCTTCTAGGTGACACCCAGACATTTTGGCATCAGCACTGCCTAGCCTGCTTGATGGCCCATTATGGACCATCAGCTATACAAGTGACTCACTGAGAGAAGGCAGATGCACCTTATGATTCAACAAGACATACAGGGAAATGCCTATGAAGAGAACTCTAAGGCTTCCAAGCCATGTACTGGTCAGCTTGTGTTTTAAACAAAGAAAGCACAGGCCGCGTGGTAAGAGACTATAAAAGGCCCTGGAAACACCTCCATTTTGTCTTCAATCCTGCTTCTTACCTCTGGAGGAACTTTGCTACAAACTGAAGCTCTGAACAATGGACTGAATGACCCATCCAAGCTGTGAATATACTCCAGAGACTTAACTTAAGCCAGCAGTTTCTTCCATCACTGCTACAAGCCTGAACCAAGAACTTTGCCATTACTGTGTGTAATTATTTCCATTTAATCAATTTTAACTCTCATCTATATTTCTTTCTTTTTATGAATAAACCTTTAGATTTTACATTCTAAAGGATTGGCAACAGTGTGATTTGTGGGCAATATCTAACTGGTATATTGACCTGGGTCTGGGGCTTGGTCCTTTGGGATTGGGAGAACCTTTTTTCTTTTACTGAGGTATTCGTTTTCATAACCATTCATCCCCACAAGGAGTGGTGCTGGTGGTGATACTGGAAAACTGGAGTGTCTGAGGGAATTGCTTATATGACTTCTGGTTAGCCAGTGGGGTGAAACCGAAGTCCTCTCTGTTTGGCTGGTTTGGTAGGCCTTAGTAGTAAAGGACCCCCAGTCTTTGGCTGTGACTGCCCTGCTCTAGGCAATTTGTCCTGAATTGATACTCTCAGTAGTGTCCCACCAAAGGCCAGTTTGTTACAACCCCCCGCCCCCCCAAAAAATCTAGATTCCAAGGGGCTTTCTACAAGTCTTTAATTTAAAAATAAAATAAAATTGAAAGAATTTTCAAAACAAAAAAGTCATTCTGACTAGAAAAATCTAAGTGTTTCATTTAAAAAAATGAAAAAACAAAACATTTCACTTGGGGGCAATGTTTTGTTTGTTTCCAGTACAAAACAATTTGTCAAAACTAACATAAATTTGCAAAAAGTTTCAGTATCACCAAATCTAACCTTTTTTTTCCCAATGAAAAATGCTGATGAAAAATTTCACTCAGCTCTAATTGTGACTCTTGTCAGCCCATTCCTGAAGAGGCACAGCTGCTAACTGCCAGTTATACAGGCAAGATGTGACATCTCAGTCTTGCCTTCTGCACATAACAAACAAACTGTTGCTGAATTTTTCCCAACTCCAACTCTATAGCTGGAATTGTCACAGAAGAACAGTGCAATTTTATCCTAATGCTGACTTAGCTGTCACTTTCTTCCTCTAACCTATCACTTCACAACAGTATTCACAAGCAAATCCAAAATCCAGGATAAGTCAAAGGGCCATTCCTAGGCATTTAGCAGATTTAATTTGCTTGATGGTAGAGTCATCTCATTTGAGGTTTTAATTAACAGTTGATTTCCTTCCAGTGTGAAAACCCAAGGATCCTTGTCTTGCAACTGAGAAAAGGAAATGTAAAGCACATCTTGAAAACATCATTGATTGTTTCATCCTTTTTTAACCGGTGTCAAACTATTCTGCTTTCACATGAACTGTAAAGCGGAAGAATAAATTGGATAAATCAAGAATGGAAAGTATAATAAAATAAATGCAGTCCAAGTGTCTAAGGACACGTTTTCCCCAAAAAATATAAAACAACCTTGATATGGCAAAGTAATCAAATTATCATCATTTAAACCACTTTGTCCTGTGACTCTACCAGTCCTCAACTTGTTTGCTAATAGACCTGGCTGAATAATGCAAAAATGTTTGTGAATAATTTATTAGTCGATTGATGGACATACAACTGTCTAATAAATTATTCACTATTCAGCCCACTACTCAGCTGGTCGAATAATGACTAAATTATTCATGTATAATTTAGTCAAAGAAAAATGCCAAATTTGTCAGATAAATTATTTGAAATTAATAAATCATATAGTTGCCTTTGTGAACTCAGTATAATCTCAGAGGCATTATTTACTGAATCAATCATTTTATTTAGATGGTTGAACCAGAATCTCTTTTTACCTAGGCTGTAGCCAGTGATGTTAGGAAACATCTGTGCAGATGAGCAGAAGTTCATTGTCAGATTTAACAACATGTGCCTAAAGATGAAAAAAATAACAGCAGATTACAAGTTTGCATAAATTTTCATCTTCTGGTGTTGGAGTTTATGTTGGAAGGGAAGCCTGGCACAACCAGCTGCAAGGTGACAGGGATCCTGGAATCAGTTTTGGGTTCCTCACCTTGAGCTGTTGCCTCAGTCTCAATCTCTCAATCTCCTGCTCAGGAGGCAGCCAAAACAGCCTCTAGGGGCCAAATGCATGAGAATCAAACTGAGATATGGAATTGCGAGTATCACTCAAGATGCATGACATTGGGCACCCCCGATTGTATCAGAGTTCATAGTATGTGTCTGTATTAAATGCATAGCCTGTAGGGACTTCCATGCCTATTCCATCAGAAAACAATTTTACCATGAAATGTCCAAATCTTGAGGGCTTCATCAAACATTCTGTGCCCAATTTTCAAAAGCTTTTGAAAGTACCTCTAATGTATTTGTGGACACCCCTATAAATGCACACAAAACCCCACGTTTCTGCATGCCCACAGGTATTTCTGTATTACAAATTAGGTACTTATGCATATTATGCTTAACAGTAAAGCACGTCATTGTACAAGGGCAAGATTTAACATGGCAAACAGGTACTACTGTCAGATTGGTGGGCACATTTTGATTTCCCTTAAAAAATTTGCTCAGAATTGATGGGCCCAATCCAGTCCCCACTGAAGCCAATGGCAAGATAACAGCACAGACTCCTCTATTTATTTCAAATTACTGTAAATTTGTAAAGTGTATTTTGTTACAAAAGAGCTACATTGAAAGAACATTAAATTTCCTAAGAACTCAACTCTTAGGAAATTAAGATTGCCCCTGCACAACAATTTTACTTTGAAATATGCAGCCCTAATTCTACCCTCTTATATGTATGTGTTATGATGTTTCAGGGATTATAAATTGACAACATCTCAGTGGATTTGTACGAGAACAGAAAAAGGCAACTCTCCTACCACAGGATTATTCTCCTGACAAATGTCAAGTTCCTGGTCCAATGTACAAAAGAAGCTGTCCGAACAGGCAATTGGAAGACATTTTTAACATTCAAAACTACCCGTTTTTTTTCCCTCCAAAATGTTTGAACCTTTTTGCTGAAACTTTAAAGAAAAAGAGAAAAAAAATCAACCTGAAGCAAACAACCAATAGGAAAAAATTTCAGCCTGGATCTTTAAAGTGTGGCAAAGTGATGACCAATTGAAAGCATGTTTACAATGGGAAGTATTAGTCATTAGGCACACTTAACTATAGGTGTTATATTGTGCTCTGGCTATGGTAAAACATCTACAAAGGTCCCAGAGCAATGGTCATTGCAAATTGATACATATAATTTTCATGTCACCTGGAACGAGGCACAATGTGCCCATTATTTCTTTGTATTTAATTTAGCAATAAAAGCTTTGGTTATGGCCATTAGACAAGAGAGAAATCCTTGGCATTAAACTTTGAAAGCAGGCATATAAAAATGTAAAATAAAGATTTAATTCAGAGTGTGAGGAACTAGTGGATTCATATTAATAGAACTTAAAACTAGTTCTAAATAATTAAATGTGATTAATACAAATGGGAAATTATCAGGATATAAAACAAATTGAAGTGAATTGCTCGTTTTAGAGCTGTCATAAGCAGACAACCAATATTTTAATTTAAATTTTTCAGATGATGACTTAGAGGAAAAAAACTGGTCAGTTTCGCTATTTATAGTACATGTCTAGTGAATTTACTTATACATTTTCACTTGTAATGTGGGTGGCGAATACTGCAGAGGAATATTTGGTTCTGAAAGAATTGCTTTCCATTATTTTTTTAAATCATGGCAATATTTCTATTCCTACATTTTCTTAAATCCTATCTTTAGAAAATATCAATTGAGGACCCAGTTTGACTGTTTGCTTTTGTCATAAACAGATTGTTAAGGGTTAATGTCTCTTCTACCTGTAAAGGGTTACAAGCAGGGAACTGGAACAACTGACCAGAAGACCAATCAGGAGACAAGATACTTTTAAATTTGGGTGGAGGGAAGCTTTTGTGTGTGTTCTTTGTCCGTTGTATGTTCTTCTCTCGGGGGGTCTGAGAGAGACCAGACATTACTACAGGCTCTCTAAGTTTCTGTTCAAATAGTAAGTAAAAACAGGCGGTTTAGGCTTTTTGATTGTTTTACTCTATTTGCAATTGTGGATCTGGCTGGTTAACTTTTATATGTGTAGTTGCTGGGAATATTTTGATTTGTATTGGTACTGGGGGGAAAGTTTCTTTCTGGTGTCTGTAAGCTATAGGACCCTGTAATATTTACATCTTGAAGTTACAGAGAGAATTATTTACTTTTTCCTTTCTTTTATTAAAAGATTTCTTTTAGAGAACCTGATTGATCTTTCCTTGTTTCCCTTGTTTTATCCCAGGAGAGTGGGTGTAAACACCAGGACTGGTGGGGGAGGAGGGAAGGGGGAGAGAGAGGCTAATTTCTCTCTGTGCCAGGAATACTGTCTCTCTCAGGGAAAGTCTGGGGGGGGGGGGGAGGGGGAATGGTTTATTTCTCCTTGTTTTAAGAATCCAAGGGATTTGGGTTCTTGGGGTCCCCAGGGAAGGTTGGGGAGGTCAGAGTGCCCCAAAACACTATATTTTTGGGTGGTGGCAGTGCTATCAGATCTAAGCTGGTAATTAAGCTTAGAGGATTCATGTGCTAGTATCTCATTTTCTGAACTCTAAGGTTCAGATCTGAGAGGGAATGCTATGACAGCTTTCCTTTTGCTATTTATGCAATACACCAATGCAATTCCCAGGCTAGTAAAATAAAGTCCATAATTACATTTTGTATTTATTTATTTTAGAACTGAAAGAAATCTAACTGAAGCAAGATATATTGCAATCTTTTTTTGTTTGTTGGTCATAGTTCTTGACCTTGAAATACAATAGAGCTGTAAAAGATATAGCTTGTGGATATACTCCATTAATGAGCTGATAATAAAACTTAATATACAGACTCTTTCGAGCTACATTATCCTTTAACTTACACCTGTCCATTCAGCCCTTCAGTGGTGTTGCATGGGTATAAACGAGGGTACAAATTATGCTTTTGAGGTTAGCCAGTCAACTGCTATGGATTCTTTTATTAATTTGTATTTATGTGTTTGTTCAGCATCTAGCAGCACAATGAGGTCCTGGTCCATGACAGGCTCTTCTAGACACTATAGCAACACAGAAAATAAATAGTATTGATCATATATTATTATCAGGAACTTGATAGGGGAAAGTAGTTGTACTCCTCCAGCTCTGCTTGCAAACCAAGCTTTCCTCACACGAGCAGGACCCGTGTACAGTATTCCACAACTGCAGGGCTGCACAATTTGCCATGAAATCTATCCCTCTATCATGGAATTGTGCTTCTGAATCTCATCTTTCATTTTTTTTTAATTAGATTTTTGCAGAGATGACTCAAAAGAGTGAACCAAGTGTATTGAATGTAATGATGCCTGCCTTAGTATGCAGACAGGCTGAAACAATAGTTTTGAGAGGTGTGGACTGTCCCATTCATCTTAATCAAGGCCCCTTGGACTCCATCACCACAGAATTTGGTGTTTTTCCAAGTCAGCACAGATTCAGCCTTTTGCCACCGCATTCTTCATTTTGGTGCAAGCAATCAAGTCAACAGGGCTCTGTGCACACACCCAGATCCACTGACATGGAACAGCTTGCAAGACTGCAACCTAAGTGCAAGCAACAGCAGTTTTCTTGGCAAGATCGAGAACCCTTCTAGCTGGCAGATTGAGAAAGCCCACGCTACTCCTACTGCACTGAAACTGATCAATACATTAGATGAGCATCAAGCAAACATGCTAAACTATTATTTATGCAAAGTTGAGATTTCAGATGACAAGTATTCATCTTAAACACAACACTATAGGCATGCTATGAAACCACACTTGAAATTGACATGTCAAGTAACTTGAGCAGTAAATTAATACTTTCTGAACACACTGAGTAAATCCTGTCTATGTAGGTGCAAAGAAAGGAAGTTATTTCTAAAGGCAGAAGTATTATATGTTGTATAGTTTGTTTTCTTGAATCTGATCATCATCACTAAGTTAATTTGCATTTTATCTGCATTTGTGTCAGAAAATTAAATGAAAAATGACAGTGTCAGCATCTTGCCATTAATGAGCCATGTGACAAACAGAATCCACAGCAGGCTGAAAGGAAGCCAGGAAACTCTTTAGTGTGAAAGCAACCAGTAGCTGTTACAACCACTCCCCCCACAAACAGACACATGTGTTGACAAAAAACTGCACTAAATGATTTGTAGTTTCCGGTGATATGTCCAGGACCTAAGTGAAAAACAAAGGAAAATGGCTCCCACGCAACTGAATCCTAAAAAGAAAATGTTGTTTAAAGCTACACCAGGAGGGCCAAACTTTTTTAAAAAATGACTCCATACCAGACTTCTGTATACATTCCGCCCCATATATCAGTTGTCTTCGGCAAGAAAGTTAAGCACAACAGGCTTTCCGTGGAAGTCAATGCATCATTATAAGTAGTTGGAGAGTGGGTGATACCGTAAAAGGAATTCTCAGTGCAACAAAAAGCCTTCTGATTGTAACTGCTGCAAGTTCTTACTCAGTGGAGAAATTTTTGTTCTTCCTCACAGAAAAAGCAACAGCATACTTTGTCTGGTTGACTTTTATTTTGATTAAGGAAAACAACATGAGGAGAGAAGCAAAATAAAGCATTCATAAGAAAGTACAGCTCATGTTTCCTCTATATGGCCATAACAACTCTGAGAGTCAAATAAATATGGTCTCCTTGCACACAGGCAGACAACGTCAATTTACAAACCCTGGAATATTCTTAAACTTTAAAGAATTATGTGGAAAAAGAAAGCTCCATTCCATTAAAGATTGACTTACACCAGAGATGAATTTGGCCCAGTATATTATAAATGAGGTAATCTCTTTGACACTTTTTTTTTTACTATAGTAAACTTGCAGGAAAGTGTACCCCTGCCTAGACAGAAAAGGAAATCTCTAAGCATAGAAAAGTCCTGGAGAGTCTCCTTTCCAGGAATAAACACAAGACTTTTTAATGTTCTCTCTCTCCCTTTCAACTCTTGATTTTGTCCAAATTTGGGGTTTGCTCTTTTTCCTATTAAAAGGAGTTCTCATTGATTTTAGTAGTAACGGGATCAGACGCCAACAAATAATAGACAATAGTTGTACTTAATATTGCACCAGTGATAACTTTAAAATCTGCAGCAACTTCTTACAGACCAATTCCAAGAAAAATCTGCCAGGCTCCTGAGTTTTGCATAGACATGCAAGAGCACTGTAGGGCAAGTTGAGCCCTTACCAAACTGCTGCAAATGGTGCAGGAAGAACTACGCAATATGGTTTTAGATAAAACTAGTGGCTACAAATGTCCCATACCATAAGATTATTATTTTCAACATATCAGGAAAATGGTCCAAAGAGTCAGAGACATCCTTTCTCTGAAATCAAGACTGAATCCTTGGAGTGTAACATTTCTCATGCATAGTTGCACCTTTTGAAACGAGGTAATGTTTTCAGAGTGCGTGCAAGTTATATTTTGCTTAATGAAACCTAAGTGTATTTAGATTTCATAGATGAGACCATAGCATTTCCATTGTTCACAGTGTAGATTCAAAATTTCAACTAGGCAAACCTATCTGCTTATGTGCATGACATTTTGTTATAGATAACAATTTGAGAGTAAAAAACATTTGTAAAATAGAAGAATCCAGATGAACATTTTTCATTCAGAACAGGAAGCAAGGAATCTACTTTTTCAATCATTCTCCTTCATCCAGAATACTCACAGCAGGAAAAGCAAATGTAGAAAAAGAAGTGCAAAAAATTCAGAGAAAAAGAAACTTAGCCTGCCTCAAATAGAGGAGGAAAGAGCTTCAAATTGATCTGACTTATAAAGAATCAAACTTTACACTAAACAAACAGCACCATTCATTTAGTCCAAAGCCCTTTAGCCCCGCCACATGGGGCTAAAGCCAAAGCTTGAGCAACTTAGCTTTGTGAGGCCCTCTGTGGCATGGGGCTGCGGGCAATTGCCCTGCTTGCTATCCCCTAATGCCAGCCCTGGCTTTTAATCTACTGGATATGCAGAAAGACAATTGTTGGGGCACAGGGGGTGTGTGGAGTTTTTAGAGCATATTGAGAAGCCCTGCTCTAGATTGCTTCCACGCTGGCAGAGGGGCCTAACTATATTCACTGTCTGAATTAGCATATTAGTAGTACTGAGAGAAGCTTAGTTGTCTTTATCCATTCTTGCATCGTATAGTGTCATAGTCTGACCCATCAGTGATGCTAGCCTCCATTACCTGCTTGTCTGATTCTCCAATAGCTGCCTTAGCACTTCTTCTGTGGTGCCCCCACATGATATGCCCTTCCTAAGTCAATTAAAAAAAAATACACTATCATCTTCTTTCAAATTATTTTTCTAAAACCAAGCCTACTGGGATGCTCAGAGGAAACTGCTTAGTGACCAAAGCTGGGCAGGTGACCTTGTAAAGATTTTTTTAAATAAATGAACATTAAATAGTTTGTTTTGAAATCCGCAATCTTTGTAGATGTAATTGTTCCCAGGGTACCCAGGACAGTGAGTCACTTTGCTAACCCCCTCTCCTCCCCTCCCCTGCCTCCAGCATGAGAGAGTCTTGCTTGTGCTTGGATGGGTGTTAGCTCCTTAACACCACCAGCCTGTTAGCCACCCAAGCACTCTCCTCTGGGCAATGCCAGCCCTTATTAACCTGCAAGGCAAAGTAGTAAGTGCACCCCAGTCCTTGAGCCCCTTTGAAGCACTCCCCTGTAATATTCAGCCCCCCCCCCCCATCCACTGAACCCTGACAGAAATACCAAATCTTCTGTCCCCAAAGGGACAGTACACACGCCAGCATATATGATTCAACTCAACACATTACTTAATACCACAGCACTAAGATATATTTACAGTGAGGACAATAAAACGTTTATCATCAAAGATTCAAGCGATAGCGAGTAAGACTATTGGAAACAAATGGTTACATATAAAACCAAATGATGATGCTTTCTATAGATTAAATTTAAACAGGTTAAAATTCCTTTAGACCGGAGGTTCTTTTGCCCACTGTCTTCTGCAGCTTTGCAACTCAGGCTGGCTGGGATCCTGTCTTAATGTAGATGTGATGCCCATTTACTTCCTATGTTCAGGATAAAGGGGTTATCTCTGGCTTCCAATTATATCCCCAAAATTCATTGTCCGTACTCAATGATAGGATAACTCCCCAAGGCTTCATTTTCCTGTATGCTGCATCTCAGTTGACTTCACATCTCTCCATTGGTGACATACAGAAGTGAGTATCCACCATGTTAGCTTACAATGCTTAATTTATGCCCCAACATAAAAATAGGTGAAAAAAACCGCTGTTGTCTGACAGAAAACCTATTTCTCTACCTCTGCTGTGATAC
Organism: Chelonoidis abingdonii; assembly: GCF_003597395.2. Taxonomy (NCBI): domain Eukaryota; kingdom Metazoa; phylum Chordata; order Testudines; family Testudinidae; genus Chelonoidis; species Chelonoidis abingdonii. Next base: position 215,232,764 of record NC_133770.1, read on the forward strand.
AGATGCTAATAACATATTTTCTGGGTATATAATATAACTCCTTATATAGTATCTGTATGCACATTTCACAACAATATTAATGGCCATTGTGATGGTTTTCATTTGGGAATTCGTATGCCCTTCTTTGGTGACCCAGAATGTACATACCAGAATCAGGACATTCCTTTTACCCTTGCCAGTTAGTCTTAAGGGGCTCTTGGCTCACAGTATATGATTAGTCTGTTCATAAACTATACATTGTGGCAAGCCACCTCCTTTACCTCAGTATTTCTCCCCCTGGGGGGGAAGAAGCGGCTGCAGTAAATCTGGGTAGGCCCAAGTATTTCTCTTACACAGGAAAAACAAACTCACAACACAAAAGAAATACATTTCCTTACCCCTTTCCCAAGGCATTGTCTTATTACTCTAACTTCTACTTACCAATTGTTCCTTAAACAGAAATAAACTTCATTCTCTCCCTACAGGGAGAAGGAGCAGCCTTCTACCTAGGAGAAGCCTTTTCTCCCTGCTACTCCTAACCTTGCTTCAGCTTGTTTCTCATCCCTTCTGCTTCTCACTCTTATCAAAAGAGGGGATTTTAAAGGTCACCAGCAGCCCTTAATTGGACTCAGGTAACCTGAGGTAACCATTTTTGGTACACAGCAAAAAGGGCCTTCACAATTCTTGGGATGATATACCTGCCTTCCACTCCCTTACCGTTGTCAGGCCTGACTTTGTCACAACATTTTAAGGCCAGAAGGGACCATCAAGATTATCTCATCTGACTTCCTGCATAAGGCCATAAAATTTCATCCAGCTATTTCTGCATTATTCCCAATGTACTACTCTATGCAGCCATGTGTTCTGATTACCAATGCCATTGTTACACCTCCACACATTTGTCACATCTTTCTTTATTTTGTTTATAAGCTTCTCTGGGCAGGATATGTCTTTTATTGTATGTTTGCATAGCACCCAAAACAATGGGTTCCCAATCCTGCTTAGAACCACTAGGACTACTGTCATGCAAATAGTAATAGAGAGAAGGCAAATGACCTGAGTCAGCCACGTTATACATATGGATAACAATCAACTGCCTCAGAGAGTTCTATACAGTGAACTTGGAAAAGTGAGTAGGAAGGTTGGCCATCCCAAACTCTGCTACAAGGATTACCTCAAGAAGCACGTACAGTCTGCCAGGCTGGATTTAATGACCTGGGAAGATACGGCCCATGACAGGTGAGCTTGGCCTATGTCCACTATGAAGGAAGCAGAATGAGCAACAGAATATCATCGTGCCACCTTGTGCTGATAGTAGGAGGGAACACAGACACCAACTTGCCCTGGCACATCTTCTGAACCCTACATGTGGAAACTGATTTCCAGTTGTAGTCATACTCGAATATGAGTGACAGTCATTATTATAACTGTAAAGATTACTAATAGTGCAGTGCTTCAGCAGGTTCCTCTTAGTCCCCAAGTTCATTAACTTACAAACCTTGTAGCTGCAGGCCACTATAATAGGGAGAACACAGAAATGTAAAGAGGATTCTCAGCTTTCTTAAAAAATTTAATTTCAGCCATTTTCATTGCAAAGGACCCGCATGGAAATGTAAATTCATGCAAAACTGATCACTAGGGTTGAAAAACTTGTCACTCATTTTTCCTAAAGATCACAGGCTAAACACAGAGCCTTCCCAGATGGCTGTTGGGATCCACTCTCTTGATTTCTGAAAAGTTCCACAGCTATAAGGGTCAATGCCACCCGTGCTATCATTGATCAAAGTGGGACCAACAGCCAGCTGCCTGTAGCTGAACAGCCTGGAAGCCTTGAGGCTGCGAGAGGTGTGAGACAGACTATTTAGTGGACTAAGTGAAGAATAATTATTTACTTTATCCTACAGCTTTTTTCCCTGAGAACTCTATACTAGATCCTGCTTCAGGATTTTATCCAGTTCTGTTCTCAGATCTTACCAGGATTTGTAAAGTGTTCTCTGATCAAAGGTTTTTAAGGGGTTCCTGTCCCATTGTACAAAAACAATTCAGGAAATGTTCTCCAGTCTACAATAGGGATTGCTTTGGGTGTAACTCAAGATGCACTGGGATTTAAATACTTGTTTATTGGAAGATATCCCAACTTAGAAAATGTTATGGTCCTGAGCCTTCCCTAGATCATGGAAATTACCCATATATTGCACATCCAGTTCTCAATCTGCTTCTCTCCACCAGAAAAAAGACAAAATGAAAGTTGGCTACTCGGTGATAAGAAAGCAGACATCAGAACAACGTTTCCTTCTTTTGGTTTGCTTTTTATATTTACATATTTGTAGTTCAATTTTATGTAGGAAATATCAATTTTTGCTAAGTCTTTACATACCAATTTCTGCAGCATGACTGATGACTGGATTTTTGGGGACAAACGTCAGAGTGCTCAAGGAGCTGGCTGACCAGTCTAAACACTCAAGTACCTTATATCACTAGTTTATTATTTTTTCATTTCTGACAGTTTGGCCTCACTTGCTGGGTCATTAGTGTAAATGGAAAGCCCAGGTGTCTGCTTTTCTTTTACAAAATTGGTAAGAGAAGGAAGTTAGTGATATGTACATAGCTAACAAAATGTGAAACATAGCAAAGACCATTAGACAGGGCTCATTCTTCCATTAAGCCTCTGTTTTAAAAGGGAAAGGCTCCCTAAAATTCGTTTATTTTGGAGATCCTAAAGTAAATGACAGAACTCACACTGACTAGAACCACGATTGTGCCACAGAATTGCATTCCATGAGATGTCTTCCAACATCCTATCATTTTTCAGTCTTTTTACTCATTCTTGCACTTTATTTCATCAATAAATAGTCTCCCTGCTCTCAGTTCCAGCGCCTGGTACTACCATGGCCCATGACTGTCAGGAGGAGCAATTACACTGAAAGTCCTGCTCTGTCCCTGTATCCCAGGACTGGAGATTGTTCATTGCACGTGAATCTTTGGCAAATTTAGATGCCAAACTCTAAGAAGTCTCTACTGAGCATGTGCAAAACTGCAGATATTCAGAGGCTTATGACTTGGCCAGATTTGGGCAAATTTTCATGGAGATAGCAAACAGCACATTCCTGACACCTGAGCAAGCACCCTGCCAATTTCCAGCCCTTGTTCCAAGGCATGGAGACATTATTAGAGCTTCTCAACTAAGCAGTTGTAAGAATTTTTTAACAAGAGCAAAACAATGTATTTTGCCCTAATCTAGTTTTTGGAAATGGCTGAACTGTTTCTTTAAAAATTCAGCCTGAAGCACACACTCAGCATGAAAAATTTCAGCTTGAACAGTTGAAGTTTGGCAAAGTTATACAGAACTAAAACGAGGGTTTTATAAGGGAAACTGTCAGGAGACCTGTACTATACAGAGTGCTCCCAGCTTCACCTACAATACATGCAGTAAAAGCTTCCAGAATCACTGTTTATCTTGAGTGCATTGTGTACCATCTGTAGCATACAATATAATAGAGGAGCTTTATATGTACATTGTTCAGGTAGGTGAATAATGAATGATTAGGGGAAATGTAAAGGACTTTACAATGAACTGACATGTTTCCACATTTACCACCTTATTATTACTATTCTTACCTAAACAAAGGTAATCATGTTTAACAACCCATCTACTGCAGGAAACTGTAGTCAAGTTTAGGCCAAGAAGGTAGTAGCTATGGCAGCATTAGAGATCAAAGATTTTACCTGAATCAAAACACATACAGCTCCTGTGTATTGATTACTCTCCTAGACTGCAAATTATCACTGATTACTTTGAGAAAAGAGGTGTTGATGGCTTGCTTCCTTCCGTTAGCCTGGAAAGAAGTCAATAATGTATTTCATATACAGAAAACAAAAGTGGCCTGTGCTGCTTAAACATTTCAAAGATTTTTTTTTTTTTGTGAACAGTTACAAAATGGTATATCAAAAGTACATGGAGTCGAATTCTTCTCTGTTCTATGCTGCCCCAATAAAGCAATGGATTTGTACCTGGGCAAACTTCGTCCCATAACATGGATTGATAATCCTTTAAATCAGGGTTTCTCAAACAGGGGGTCACCACTTATGTAAGGAAAGCCCCTGGCAGGTTGGGCCAGTGTGTTTACCTGCCCTGTTCGCAGGTCCAGCCAATCGCGGCTTCCACTGGCCGCGGATCGCTGCCCCGGGCCAATGGGAGCTGCTGGAAATCCACAGTTGGGCGGACCTGCGAACAGGGCAGGTAAACACACCAGCCCGGCCCGCCAGAGGCTTTCCTTACACAAGCGGTGACCCCTTTTTGAGAAATCCTGCTTTAAATGATACACACTGAATGAACTGCAGTGCTAATCTTTTGGGACACTGAGGGTATGTCTCTAAACTGCAGCTGGGATCATACCTCCCAGCCTGGGTAGATGAACTCAGGCTGGTCTTCACTATGGGGGTAAGTTGACCTAAGTTACGCTACTCCAGCTATATGAATAATGTAGCTGGAGTTGACGTAGCTTATATAAATTTACCCTGGTGTCTTCACTGCACTGAGTCAACGGGAGATGCTCTTCGGTCGACTTACCTTACACTTCTCGGAGAGCTGGAGTACCAGGGTTGACCGAAAAGCATTCTGTCATCGATTTAGGGGGTCTTCAACAGTGTCGATCTCCCTGTAGTGGAGACCACCCCTCAGTAGCTCTGCCTGAGCTAGGACACTAAAAGTAGCAACTAGGATGTTGTGGTCCAGGCAGCAGCTCAGGCTGGCCATCTGTGTCCAAGCCCACCCAACCGCCCAGGTCTGAGCTCAGGCAGCTAGCCTGAGCTGCTGCCTTTGCCACAAAGTCCACACTGCTATTTTTAGTGCAGTAGCTAAAACAAATCAAGCACAAGTCTCTCATTTCAGGATGAGAGGCCTACGCCTAGCTGCAGCATAGACATTCCTTTAAAGACTAAGTCCTCCTCCGTGTATCAAGCTTGAGTACCTGCACATGGTGTAAGGGGGGAGAAGTCTATAAGAGTTTGATGAAGATAACTCAAGGATATACATTAAAATATAAAGCCTACAATTTCTAAGTGAGTAGTTCAAATAGTTCATTCAGTATTGACCCAGAAGTTGTTGTCTGATCCTTGGAGATCTCAGATTGTATCCTACAGGACAAGTTTCCAGATCACAAAATCATTTATATTGGCATTCTCAGTAGAGGAGCCAACCACTGAACTGGCAAAAATAGACAATCCTGGAGGAGACTGCTCCACTACAGGGCTGGTACACCTTGCTGGGATAATTTGAGGGAAGCTTGCACAGCTACCATCCAGGCCATACTTGTTGTGCTCGATAAACAGAGGACTTCAGTTCCCAGAGCTGTCATTTTGATCTCTTTCACAAGCAAGCCATTCACCTTTTCTTTAAGAATATGCATGTTCATAATAGACCTCTTTGAAGCATCTCTTCTTAAAGTAAAACCTGAGCAAATGCATCAATCTTGTATATGATAACAAAAAATAGACTTCAGATTTGCTTGTAAACTGTATGATGAGAAAAACACATAAATGGGGGTTGGAGGGGAGTATGAGGCAAGACTAAATAGCTGAAATCTCAAAAAATTTCCTCTGGGATGCTACATCAGCAACCCCAATGCTCCTAATGTCGTTCTCATAAACCAACACATTCTGAAAAGATAGACTGAAGCAATACAGTCAAAAGAAGCCCTTCTCAAAATATTTCAACTTCCAGCTGAAATAAGGAAATGTGGAGGTACTGAAAAATAGAGCAAATCTTTTAGAAACTTTCATGTTCTTCATTATAGATTTTTGGAATGAAAGTTTGGGCTGATTTTTATTGAATACAGAAAGGTTCATCATTTTCTAGTAGTAGTCCCTACCTAATAGTCCAAATTAGGTGAATGCTTTGGATCTTACTTCAGGAAAACTGTCTGGTAAGATTTTGCTATATGGTTTTACCAAGAAATGTCAGTTTTGCCTCTTTTACATTTAGATTTCTCTTCTTAAGATGAAATGATTTCGGGGGGGGAAAAAAAAACCCTAGCCCACATTTTTGCTTTAAAATCTCTAATCAAATCAAACCTGAGCAGTGTCCTACTATATGTGTGTGAAACTGCACAAAACTTTTGGTGACTTTTTTCATGACACTGTCCTCAATTTCATATAATTCATTTTCAGCCCCCTGAGGTGACACTTTCTTGCAGCTTTTCTCAACAGAGGATAACTTGGCTGGAAAAGCCCATGCAAAACATTTCAAATACTTTCACACTGGAAGCAATTTTGTTTGATAACAGGCCCAAAAAATTCAGAGCAGGCTATTTAACTCTTCTTAAACCTCATAGTTCCATGGTCAGAAGGGAGGCAGGCAGTGAATTCTGGGGCACTGTGCTGGAACAAGGGCCAAAGAGGTGAAATCTAAAAAAGATGCCAGAGCCAGAGTCCAGCAGACAATCCTGAGGCCCCACTTTACTGCCACTCATGTGATATTACACCTCTACCATGCTATAATGCGACCCGATATAACACGGGTTGGCATATAGCGCGGTAGCAGTGGGGCTTCGGCGGCACTTTAAAGGGTCTGGGGCTCTGACTGCTGTGAGGAGAGCTGGGCCCTTTAAATCATCGCTGGAGCCCTGCTGCTGCTACCCTGGGGCTGCGGCAGCAGGGCTCCGCCTGCAATTTAAAGGGCCCGGGGCTCTGGCTGCTGCGGGAAACCCTGAGCTCTTTAAATCACCTCTGGAGCCCTGCTGCCCCTACCCCAGGGCTGTGGCAGCAGGGCTCCAGTGGCAATTTAAAGGGTCTGGGGCTCCCTTCAGCAGCTGGAGCTTGGAGTTCTTTAAATCACTGCCAGAGCCCTGATGCTCCTACCCTGATATAATGGGGTTTCAGCTATAACGTGGTAGGGATTTTGGGCTCCCCATGACCGTGTTATAGAGGGATAGAGGTGTACTAGCAAAGGGTCAGAAAGCAGTAGTTGATGGCTAGGAGAAAGGAGGGGGCTTGTTTTGGGTCAGTGAAGAAAGGAATTGATGTTCTTGATGGGAATGGTGGGGTGGAGAAAAAAGGGAAAGGGAAAGGGAAAAAGGAAACATCTGAAGAACTGAACAAGCATCAATAGTTTGATGGCTTTCTCTAAATCAAACTTCTATCCTTCCAAGGTTTGCCCATCACAAATTGTAGTCATGAACCAGATCAGCTGGTGTAAATCAGTAAAGCTCCCCTGAAGTCAACAGAGCTATGCTGGTTTATGCCGCACTTGGATATGCTCCTTTACCTTCACATGGTTGGCAGAAGTATGAGGTGTGCTTTAGTATGTGACATAAGAAGAGATGTTCACTAGAGGAAGTTTATTAACAATAAGTATTCAGAGAATGCGGCAAAGAGTTCTGTGGTACTTCACAGACTAACAAACCTATTGGAGCATGAACTTTTGAGGGTGAATACCCACTTCGTCCCATGCATTCGACGAAGTGGGTATTCACCCTCGAAAGCTCATGCTCCAATATGTTTGTTAGTCTATTAGGTGCCACAGGACTCTTTGCCGCTTTTACAGATCCAGCCTAACATGGCTACCCCTCTCATACTATTCAGAGAATGATCATGGATTAAACTAAGAAAAACTACAAACTGTAGTCGAGATCATTTCTCATCTCACTATAATGAGGGTTTAGCAAGACTCCCTACTGTGTCCATTTGTATTTAGTGCTTCTAGAAAAAAAAATCCCACCACTACTCCAATGTGATATAAAGTGGAAAGCATGAAATGTGTGAAAAGCTATGGAGTCTTCTGTATGAAGGGAGGGGTTTTTTTCCCCTTCAGGATTTTTTCTTGTTAATTTAACTTTCAAGTGGAATGAATAACTATTATAAGTGTCAGTTCCATTCCACACAGGCCTAATGGTATTATAATATTCATATACATCAACTCTCCATTGCCATCTTTCTCCCCAAAAAGTCTCTCTCTTCCACAAAATATCCTAATGTAGCACAGACTCCTTAGAGATGAAAAATGTCAGTCCCTGAGTTTAATATTGTATAGATGTCAATATTAAAATAACTGCTATTGAGGACTAAATAAAAAAGAACAAATGCCCAATTTGATCAAGCCTCCAAAATCTAACTTATCTGAGTCTGAGGCAGAATCTCAGGTTTTTTCTGAAACTGCAGTCTCAGTGGGGAGCATTAATAAAAGAGAAATATTAATTTACTAATGATAACTGCAAACATACATTTTAGTATAATAAGGAAACATGCTTTTACTCCCCAGATTAATATTAATGAGTTGAATAGCAAGCAGTAATCTTTCTATTTTTTTCCATACTAGGTTAGTGATCAGAACATTCATGTACAAATCATTATTTATTTCTCTACTCCCTGTCCTATGTATGTATTTAAATTGGGCCGGTATCAGTGGTATTTATGCACTGAAATACAAGACTTTTGATACTAGTATCATCTTATTCAGACAATATTCTCTGCTCAACCCTCCAACAGGTTATGTACCAAGGTGATCTGCAAGTAGCTTTTCTTTTAACCCTTCTTCCCGGGGAGATCTATATGAGAGAAAGAGGACTTGTTCCTAATGAGGGAAGACTTGACAAGTCAGATGATTCTTCTTTGAAGCAAGTAAAACATGAGCTCAGGTTGATCTTGAGTTCCACAGCCACAAACCCTTCAGGAAAGTCTCATCACCAGTTCTGATGAAGAGCTGAATCCTGCCTGTTGCTCATGGTGTTGTAGAGAGAGGCACTAGTGAGAGGGTAGAGAAGTCCTTTAGATAGTCTGGTCCTAACCCACTGAGTCCTTTGAAAATGCGGACCAGGATTTTGAACGGAACCCAACACCCAGTGAAGAACCAGTGTAGGAACCCAGTGGAACATATCTTTAATGTGATCACTTTACTTATTCCATTTAGGACGTGTGCTGCTGTATTATGGGCCAACTGTAGCTTCTGTGTAGCTTCCTTTTTCAGAGATTGGTAAATAGACTGTTACAATTCTATATCTGAAGTCACACATACTTGGGCCCTTGGACCAGTTTTAGACTCATAGACTCATAGACTCGTAGGTCAGAAGGGATCAATATGATCATCTAGTCTGACCTCCTGCACAAAGCAGGCCACAGAACCCTACCCATCCACTTTTATAACAACCCCAAAACCATGACTGGTATTGAAGTCCTCAAAATTTAGTTTGAAGACCTCAGCTGCAGAGAATCCCCGCAAGTGACCCATGCCCCACGCTGCAGAGGAAGGCGAAAAACCTCCAGGGCCCCTGCCAACCGCCCTGGAGGAAAATTCCTTCCCGACCCAAATATGGCGATCAGCTAAACCTGAGCATGTGGGCAAGACTCACCAGCCAGCACCCAGGAAAGAATTCTCTGCAGTAACTCAGATCCCATCCCATCCAACATCCCTCATAGACATTAAGCAGACTTATCTGCTGATAATCCAAGATCAATTGCCCAAATTAAACTATCCATCATACTCTCCCCTCCATAACTTATCAAGCTTAGTCTTAAAGCCAGATAAGTCTTTTGCCTCCACTCTATCCGCTCGGAAGGCTGTCCACGAACTTCACTCCCCTAATGGTTAGAACACTTCGTCTAATTTCAAGTCTAAACTTCCTAATATCCAGTTTGTACCCATTTGTCCTTGTGCCTACATTAGTACTAAGCTTAAATAATTCCTCTCCCTCCCTAACGTTAATCCCCCTGATATATTTTAAGTATGAGCAAGCATACCCCCGGAGCCTTCTTTGGCTCGGCTAAACAAGCCAAGTTCTTTGAGTCTCCTTTCATAAGGCAGGTTTTCCATTCCTCGGATCATCCTAGTTAGCCCGTCTCTGAACCTGTTCCAGTTTGAATTCATCCTTCTTAACATGGGACACCAGAATGCACACAATCTCAGGTGGTCTCCCAGCGCCTTATATAATGGTACTAACACCTCCTTATCCTTGCTGGAAATACCTCACCTGATGCATGAGAAGCAAATGCAGTTTCCATTTGGGAAAAAAGTGTTTTGATCACTCTTGTGACCTGCAAGTTCACCTGAAGAGTGCTGTTGAGTATGACTCCTGGCCTCCTTCTTGGTGATTAATGGGCAGGTTTCCTCAACTGAGGCACAGTCATGGATTCTGGTAGGTCTCAGAAATGCTTCTCTCTTCCCATCAGCATCACCTCTAGTCTGCCAAGGTTGAGTTTGAACAAGTTGTTCATCCACATTCTTATTTTTTCCAAACATGGGGTAAACTTGCCAACTATATTGTCTGATTCAGGCAACAATTATGGCTGTGCATTTGCAAAGGCACTTTAGGGGAAAAAGACGCAATGGCATGTGAGCACCTAACTCCATCAAGCAACTTTGAAAATCATAGCCTACACATATGATGTGTCTATGTACCACCACCATATTGCTGGCATTTGAACCCATAGCATCTCATAATATTCTCAAGTGGCTTAATACAGATGTTGAGCATTTAAATTTCCTTTTTTTCTGTAGTTGTATGGTCCCTGTCTACTTTTAGAAACTTAATGAAAATGGCATTGGTATGGTGAAATATAACAACATTATTTAGTTTGTTTCTTTTTCCTTCTCTTCCCCCACCCTGGTTTATTCTGTACTAAAGTTACAGAGAACTCTCTTTTAAAAGCAACTGTACAAAGTTAGGCGTGATTTCAGTTAGGTGAGCCCCAGGGGCTCAATGAAATAATATGAACAGATGTCCGAAATCTCGGAAGGCATGTGAGAATGGAAGGACAGGGAATAATGTAACCAGATCTGACAAGATCCAGTCTGATCTGAAAGTTTCTAATACTCCTATTACCAAGAACATCATCTTTGTCTGTTCTAATCTGTGCGTTAGATTACAGTTCACAAGCAATGTACCAGTAAAGACCTCTCAATTAGACTAAGTACCATAATCTAATGTCATTTTTCCATGTATTTATTTTTTTATTTCCAAAAGACTGGGAATGACTTAGACACAGACAAATATAGTTGGATGCCAATCTTAAAAGCAAAGCATTCATATATGTTAAATTTTAAGTAGGTAATCCTTCAGTCAGATTAATTATACTTGCACAGGGAGAAGATCATATTTTGATTTCAGATATAATGTATAAATCAGAGTAAATTCAGCTTTACTCTGGTGTAGATGAGATCAGGGTCTGGTCCAGGCTAATAATGTACTCTCAATGCTATCTATCTTATCATTCAGGCAAAAAAAAAATTTTTTTTAATTTGCCACTTTGCCTAGCCCAGCGCATAAACCTCCATCAATTTAGACTGTGAAGCTCTGAGGGTCAGGGTCTTTTGGGTCTGTTTGTCCAGAATCTGGCACAATGGGGTCCCTGTCCATGACTGGGTCTCCTAGGGTATATCTACACAGCAAAGAGAACCCACGGTTGGCCCGTGCCAGCCAACTTGGGCTCATGGAGCTGTTTCATTGCAATGTAGACTTCTGGGCTCAGGCTGAATCCCCAGCTCTAGACTCTGTGGGGTGGTAGGATTCCAGACCTTGGGCTCCAGCCCAAGCCCAGAAGTCTGCATAGCAATGAAACAGCCCCGCAGCCCAAGCCCCACAAGCTCGAGTCACCTGGCATAGGCCAGCTGTGGATTTTTCTTTGCTGTGTAGACATATCCCTAGGCACCACAGCAACATTAAAAAATAACAATTAATAGGATTTAAGCTTCTTGTTGGCTTCCATTTTTGTTATTATCTTTGGGAGCTAAGATTCGGTTATTTAGGTGTTTAAATATGGATTTAGATGCTTAACATTAGGCTCTTAAGTCAGAAAATATTTCTCTGTGAAGATCATACAGGAAGTCAGTGGCAGACTTTCTAGCAGAATCCAGGATTCATGACTTCCACTGGCCCCATTCCCAGGTATACATAACATAATAGGGATAAAGAACGTTGGGCAGGTGTGGTAGTGAGAAAGGGTACGTTGTACTGCTTAGCCTGCAGTGCAAAGTTAAAAAAAGAATATTTTGAAAATTTGGTGATTTGCTTGTGTAATTAAAATGCTCAGCTGAGCACAACGTTTTTGCTCACAAAAATCCCCCAATTCCAGTTGTACTAACTATTAAAATAGCTTTAGTAAAAATACTCCTGTTTATATATTTTTGAACATTTGCACAACCTTCAACTGTATTTTTTTGAAAATTTAGCCCTGAGTGTGTATTTTCTTCTGCCATTTGGTACATTGCCATCATTTGCCAAGTGACATGACACATGGTAGATTTATGCACCATGAAGCAGACACTGCAGGGGTTTTATGTATTTGTGTTTTGTTTCCAGTTAAACAATACACAGGGGACTGTCACGCTAACAAGGTATACAATGATTGACTTGTTCAGCCTCCTTGAGACTTTTTGTTCAAAATAGTAGAAACCTCAATAAACAGGAAAATTAAGTTTGAACAGATGTTTGCTTTGAAAAGCTGTGGTGTATTTGTTTCATTTTCTGAAAAGTATATCAAGTTCATTCCTATTTAAAGATGGATTTAGCTGAGCAATTTCAGTCACAGATTAAGCCATACTTACATATTTTTGCATAGTTCATTACACTTTTTGCTATATGTGAGGTATCCTTTGCCCTTTTGATGAACATAGGATTTACAGTGAGGAGGGTTAGCACACTGCAACAGATTAGCTTTTTAGGAACATAGGACTTGTCAGAAGGCAAAAACACCAATACTATCATAATGGATTGATCCAATGCCCCCTGAAGTCAATGGAAAACTCACATTGGTTTCAATGGGCATTAGATCAGGCCCTTGGTCAATTTTGTAATGCTGTACATGAGGGAGGAATTTCCTTATAAACTCTGTGGCAATCAGTTTAGACCTTAATTGTGAGATCTATTGTCTCTTACGTCATGTGACAATAGTAAAGAATCACTGTCTTCCAACAATGAACAAGAACCCTTATTAGAATAAGGAAAATAGTTTTAATCGTTGAAGTTCCTCTTTGTGTCTCAGCTGCAGAGCTTCTACCTAGAATCTTTCCCAGGCCCTCTCCTGCCTGGCTTCCTGCTACAGATTCAGAGAAACACAACCTGTAACATCTTTCCCCCCTTATTTGCTGTATGAACAATCTTCACCAAGAATTCATGTTTAAAACCAAAAGTATAGATCCAGACAAGTCACCATTTTCAGCACTAGTCCAAATCTGGTCCTCTCCTGGCCATGAGGAGGATTGTAGCCTGTTGATTCATTTACACTGTCAAATCCCAAAGGGGTAGACTTCTGCTCAATAAGTGTAGAGATCTTCCCAACAGGATTTTCTCCCTTCACAAAGGCTGGGTGAGAGGCTCATTGCTACTAGGGCCACACTACTATTCAACTGAGTTCTGAAACAACTGAAGATGCCACTTTTTTCATCTACACTGAGTGTTTTGATCAGCCTCAACCATGTAGGATCTTCTAGTGCAATTAGCTACATCTAATGATAGTAGTTGTGGTAGTCCAATATTTTTCCTCATTCCATTTTTTCATCTCTGGATCTCCAGAATTAAATTTGGTTAAACTACCTTCCAATGGTTGAAGGAGAAAGACTAATCCCTCATAGATTTGGCATCTTTCAACCTTAAACCAAATACTTAGGAAACAGACTTACCTTTATATTTGACTGCATTTTCTGATCTGTCAACCCATAATCAGCTGAGTTGGGCTGACTCTGCTGGCAGATATGGCTAGTGGGTTAAATAGTTCAGCAGAGCTAATATTTTTGTTATAATAATCTGTAGTGCTTTCTCTACCAGATAATTGCCTTGAAGCCAATTCTTGCTTGAAGTCACTCTGTATCCCAAAATCTTGTAATTCATAGTTGGCAAACTGTGGCCTATGGAGAGGGACTTATTTCTTACATATTGCAGAAAGAAAATGTCTTAACTTTTCTATGGCCCATTAGCTTGTGGGTCTAGTGAGAAGTCAAATTTCTGCAAATTCAGAAAAAAACTAAATGTTTATTAGTAAGGCTAGGTTTTAGTCACGGGTATTTTTAGTAAAAGTCATGGACAGTTCATGAGCAATAAACAGAACTCCACTGGCCATCACCTACAGTCCTCATCTTAAACCTCTCCAAGGCATCATCAGTGATCTACAATCCATCCTGGACAATGATCCCTCACTTTCACAGACCTTGGGAGGCAGGCCAGTCCTCGCGCACAGACAACCTGCCAACCTTAAGTATATTCTCACCAGCAACCACACACCGCAGCATAACGACTCTTACCCAGGAACAAATCCATGCAACAAACCTCTATGCCAACTCTGCCCACATATCTACACCAGTGACATCATCACAGGTACTAACCAGATCAGCTACAACATCACCGGTTCATTCATCTGCACGTCCACCAATATTATATACGCCATCATGTTCCAGCAATGCCCAGCTATGTACATTGGCCAAACTGGACAGTCCCTACGTAAAAAGATAAATGGACACAAATCAGATATTAGGAATGGCAATATACAAAAACCTGTAGGAGAACACTTCAACCTTCCTGGACACACAATAGCAGATGTAAAGATAGCCGTCTTACAGCAAAAAAACTTCAGTACCAGACTTCAAAGAGAAACTGCTGAACTTCAGTTCATTTGCAAATTTGACACCATCAGGTCAGGATTAAACAAAGAATATGAATGGCTTGCCAACTACAAAACCACTTTCTCCTCCCTTGGTGTTCACACCTCAACTGCTAGAAGAGGGCCTCACTCTCCCTGATTGAACTAATCTCATTATCTCCAGACTGATTCTTGCTTGCATATTTATACCTGCCTCTGGAAATTTCCATTACATGCATCCTACGAAGTGAGTACTCACCCACGAAAGCTCATGCTCCAATATGTCTGTAAGTCTATAATGTGCCACAGGGCTCTTTGTTGCTTTGAGCAGTAAACAAAAATTCATGGCCCATGACTTATTTATGACTTGTACTATATACCCCTGACTAAACCTTGAGCTGGAGGGGCCGTGGCTGCTCTGTGGGGGGCAGTCCAGGGGCTCTGCGGATGCTTGGGGTGTGGTCTGGGACCCTCGCTGGTGCTGGGAGGGAGCAACAACGCACAGCCCAGGACCCCTGCTGTTGCTGGGGGGGAGATTGACAGGACTGGGGGGCTCCCTACCCGGCTGTGCATATCCCTGCAGCTCTTAGGGGAGGAAAGGCCACAGGGGCTCCCTACACTGCCCTCACCACGAACTCTGGCTCTGCAGTTCCCATTGACCGGGAATCGCCACTGGGGAAGCACCTGCAAGCACAGGCAGCGTGTGGAGCCGCTTGGCCCCTCCACCTGGGAGCTGCAGGGACATGCCGGCTGCTTCCAGTGAGCCCCACGCCCACATCCACCCAGGTAAGCACTGCCCTGCACCCCAAACCCCTGCCCCAAGCCCTGAGCCCCCTTCCACATGCAAACTGCCCCAGCAGCAGCCAGTGGAGCCAGCCGCTGCAGAAGTCAGGAAGGTCCATGGAAAGTCACGGAACCTGTGACCTCCATGACAGACACGCAGCCCTAGTTATTAGATATGTAGGTCCCTTTTCTTCACCCAAGCCTACTGCTATCCTTTTCCAGGGTGTATTGGGTAATCCAGTTTTTTCTTTCCAGATTCTTCCCAATCAAAAATATTAGTTTAGAATGAAGGGAGTTAAAATTTCTTACTGTCAGATTATCCATTTGAAGATATTGACAGGTTGGACATTATGAAAAACTTCCTGTCAGGGTGGTTAAGCACTGGAACAAATTGCCTAGGGAGTTTGTGGAATCTCCATCATTGGAGGCTTTTAAGAACAAGTTAGACAAACACCTATCAGGAATGGTCTAGTTATTACATAGTCCTGCCCTGAGTGCAGAAGACAGGACTAGATGACCTCTCATGGTTCCTTCCAGTCCTGCGCTTCTATGATTCTATTCTATGACTCTATATTGAATGCTTGTATAGTCTACAAGGCTCCATTGACTATACCAATCAAAGTTGCATAACATCTGTGGAACGTATTGTTCTTCCTGCCACTAAAATCTATGCAGCCACAGAGCAACACAATTCCTAGAATGCATAGAATTACAGCATGGAGTGGTACACGGAGCCAGACACATTCGTCCTCTCAGTGTAGATTTGATTCAACCTACTGAATGCCACTGTCATGATTTTCCTAAAACGTCAATGTTGGTTGTGCATGATTTAAGGATTCGTTGTCATCTAACTGGGTCCTTACATCTAGTGGAATCCTGCACTAATGGAAAGGACAATGCAAGCACTGAATGATCAGCAATCTAGGGAGACAGGGAGACAGATCCTCAGCAGGGGTAAATCAGTGTAGTTCCAATTTTAGTCAATGGAGCTACACTGACTTACACTAGCTAAAGTTCTGACAATGTAGATCTCTAGGCAGAATAGCCTATGTAGGTGAACTAAGATGGTGGATGACATACTCATCCCACTCTGTATGTGTAGAATGAAGCCCAAGAGTCTGCTTTTCACATGTTAAAGTTCTCTTGCACAGAAGAAAACAGATTCCTGGGTAAATTTTAATTTACATAAGCATGCAGTAGTAATAAAACAGTTCTAACATTCATGATATGCATTGTTCATTGAAATTCGGTGACAGCAGATGCTGAACAATAGTGTAGATAAATGGCAAATATCTTAAAAATCATAGGCCAAATCCTGCCGTATTTAGACAGGTGTAGATCCAGATTATCCCCATGAATCAGAAAAGAGGACTTGATTCTCCACTGCTTTGCACCCCTTGACCCTACTCCCATGTAAAGTGGGTGGAAGAAGGGGAAAGTCAGCAGGGCAGGAGTGGAGTGGAGACATGCATCATTCCCCCATTGAATTTGTGGAGCTCAAGCGGTCCTATCTTTTCACACCCTTTTCGACTGCTGTGGAGATTCAACTGAAAGTAGCCTACCCAGAGCAGCACAGTTAAGTTTCCAGTAGCAATGTGAGCTTTGTCATATTATGCAATATTTGTTCTCCTTATTTTTCTGTTTAAATATTTAGCTTACTATAATGCTGTTCATATTCTATATCCCTAAAAACATGCAGTATGTGCATTGCCGATGCAAGGATCAATACCCTGCTGCCTATTTGAGTCAGGTGATACCTCCTTTTTGCAAATACTCTTTCTAACACTTAACCAATGAGTAAGTCCCCTCTCCTTTAGCATAGCTGACTTGAGTGGTCTGTGTCCCTACAATCATTTCTTCTAGTGGAATTCTAGAATGGAACTCACTTCTTCTAGCAGTGGTGACAGTTGTCTTTCACAGTTGCCAGGGATGGCCATGCTCCTTCCTGCCCACCTCCACCAGTTGTCTTTGATACTTTTTTCCAAGTTGTTGTGTTTTAATACTTCCATATCTTTCGTAGTAGCCACCCAGGAGAATTGTTAGCAGTCAAATTTATCTTCCACATTCAAGCTGCCCTTTCAGTGCTCCCACTCCATAAAAGAGGCTGTAATACTTGGTGATACTCTGCACCAACAGTTCTGTTTCCTGAGGCACAAAATTAGGTTTCTTTCCTCATGCAGTGGAGCACGTATTTGTGATCCTAGATTCACCTCAGAGGCCATAGACAAACCAGCAGCAGCAGCTGTAGTAGCTGCAGTGATTCCACCAGTAGCAAAGTCTAAAATAAGAGGAACTTAGATTGTCACCTGCAATGGCAGCCACCAGAATGAATTAGGAATGGAGATGGGGTTCCACTGAGTCTCTTCGTTACCATAACAGCACAATGAGGGAATGCTTTAGATTCAGCAAGGTATCTGTAATGTTTATGGATCCAAAATAGGACTCTTTATCCCAGTGCTGTGAAACTTTTCTGAAACAGATGGTTTGTCTCAGACTTCTTATCCAGGTCTGGATCCATACTTTGCAGCTTGGATCCATCTCCAATATTTAGGAAACTGCAAGAGGTCCAAGCGTAAATAGTACTCTGCCCTGGATACAGTATTAATACGACAACTTTGGGCCCAGCTGCAAAGGGGGTATAAAATGCTACCATTCTGACTGCTTAGACTAATCACTCTCTTTTTGCACAGGATTAAGGCATCAATTCAACTAGATACTTGAGCAGGTGCCTGATTTTAAACACTTGGAGAACCCCATTGAAGTCACTATTCACAAGACTAAAACTGGAAAAATGCTTGAGTACCTGGATAAATTAGGGCTTATATGACTACCCAAGATGCAAAGCAGAGCACAACCAGACCCTTGGTATTTCCCAGGACCATTATATGAATTCATTGGTAACAGTCATACAAACTTTCCCCAATTTTAAAGATGAACTGAAAACCTTTTCCCTGCCAAGAACAAAATACTGGCCCCTGAGGTTTCTCTGCTGCTTCTCTTGCTGTACTTACTTGACGCAGAGCAGGAGCTACTTTTCTTAGTAATGACAACAACTGTAGCAGGGGAATCAAAGAAACCTGGAGGCCTGTACTCAGGTTTTGCAAGTAATTGAAGTATTTACTCTCATCAAAACTCAGAAATAAGTTAACTGAGTCTTCGGTCTAACATAACCATAAGGAATTCATAGAAGAACAGAGTAGGCATATTGGTTTATAGCTAGGACCAAATCTCAAAACTCTGATTTCACCCATTTGTTATTTTTTTCTCTACTTACTGATATTGCTAAGTGTGGCAAATTGCTGGCAGTATTATAATGGGTCCCGCGCTTTCTCCTCTTTTGAGGGGGTTTCAAGGCACTGTTTCTCGCCCCTGATCTGGGGTATCAACTGTCCCATTAGTGTCCCAGAGAAGGAGAGTGGAGAGGGTGGGACCCAGGCCTGCCCTCTACTCCAGGTCCCAGCCCAGGGGCCCTAGAGATAGCACCAGACCACTTGAACTAGCGATTCTTTCCCCTGGGCCACTTCCTTCTCCGGCCCTCTATCTTGTGGGGGCTTCCAGCCCTCTTTCCACTTGGGCCAAGTTTCTCTCAACCCCTTGTCTCTGTGGAGTCCCTCTGCTCTGCACAAGCCGGGTTTTCCTTTAACTAGGGTCTTGGTCTTCTGGCCCACCACAGCACTTGTGTAAACTGCTGTCCTCCAAACTGCTTTCAGCTCCAACACCAAACCAGTAATTAGTTATACAAATTAACATAGACTACTTAATGGATAAATTGCCCTATCACAAACTTCAAAGAGACATATAGACAATGACATATAGACATGCCTCTGATGAAGCGGGTATTCACCCACGAAAGCTTATGCTTCAATACATCTGTTAGTCTATAAGGTGCCATAGGACTCCTTGTTGCTTCAGACAATGACATTATTTCACCCAAGATTCATCTAAATGTTAATATTCCCTTTTGATCTTTGAATTAGTAGTTACAGTGACAGACAGGAACTGTCTGTTTACATGTAGCATGTAATATACACACAATTAATATCACTTCTAACTTCTAATACTATAAGTTTGCATTTCAAAGTTCTAGACTGCCTATCCATAGAATGGCCCTAATTACCATTTCTAACATGTCTTTAAAGATCGGCTTTGGGTTATTCAGCCTGCAAGCTGTTTAACTCTTTCTGGCCATGAGTTATAGTTTGTATAAGAGTTGTTGCAATTATATAGCAGTGGTAGCAACAATGGTTTGCATAATTATGTTTTAATTGGACGGCATCACAATCCCTATTCAGGACGGGTGCATAGGCATGTACTTGCATCCCATTGAAGTCAATAGGACTAAAGCACATTCTTGAAGTTAGGCATGTTTTTAAGTGCTTTTCCTGAATAAGGTGTGGACTTCGTGATGTGCTTACCTGAATTGAGACCTAAATGAATACAGTCTCAGTGCACTATTGATGCATGATCAATGATATTATAGGCCTTATTGTGTAAGGAGCAGTGAATCAAGAAACTGTATCTAGAGAGTCCCTGCTCAGCAACCACACTGCCACCTAACAATTCTGGCTGCAAAAACACTTGGCAGGTATGAGCCTCAGGGGCCCACACACCACAGGAGGTGCTGCCCACACAGGGTCTAACAGACAGGATAGTCCTGATGAGTCTGACATACTATTTAAGCCTGAAGAGGCTACAGGAAGTTGGTCTGTACAACTAGGTGGAACTTCAGCTATCTGCTGCTACAGACCCTGCTTCCTCATGCTACTCTTGATCCCTAATTCCTGATCTCGGTTTTACCTCTTGGCTCCGATACTTGGTTTCTGACTTGGCTTTGTCTCTTGCTTCTGACTTCTGCTTCCTCACCTTGGCCTACCTCCTGGCACAAACTCCCACGTTGTGACTCAGCCTTGACTCTTGACTCTGGCCCCTGCTTCCTGACCCCAGATCAAATTGCAACTATGTTTCCTGATATCTGACTCTGGCTTTAACTACTAGGCTGGCCACCCATGACCCAGCCCTGACATATTGTGACATCAGTTTTTAAATAAAACTCTCCTAGGATTTCAGTGATCATGTCAATGGTGACAAGCACCATAGACATGCTAATTAATTAATTAACATATTCAGGAGAAATAAAGAGGCTCCTACGTTGATCTTGGGATACAGCTTTCATCTTTATATTATGTTCTAAGGTGGTTAAAAAAAAATTTCAGCCAAAGCTTTTACTAACACTCCTTAAACAAAACTGGAAGATTTCCAGTCCCCATAGCTATTAACTTGAATATCTACTTAATTAAATATCCCTATCATATTTAATTCTAAATGGTTAAATCAATACATAAAGTCCTTCAGGGAGGTAGGACAGGAAGAAATAGGCTTAATCTGCAGTAAGAGAGATTGAGGATAGCTATCAGGAAAAACTTTTGATTAAAAGGGTAGTTAAGCTCAGGAATAGGCTTCCAAAGGAGACTGTGGAATCCCCATCATTAGAGGTTTTTGAGAACAAGATGAATACCTCTCAGGGATAATGTAAAGTTTCCTTGGTCCTGCCACTGCTCTGGGGGCTGGAATTGATGGCTTCTTGAGGTCCCATCCTGCCCTATATGTTTGTGATTGTATAATAAGTCACTCAAAGAAAGGACATTCAGAAGAACAAATGTGGGCATGATGTGGAAGTATAACCTATATCAGGGGTCAGCAACCTTTCAGAAGTGTTGTGCCAACTCTTCATTTATTCACTCTAATTTAAGGTTTCATGTGCCAGTAATACATTTTAACATCTTTAGAAGGTCCCTCTCTATAATATAATTAAACTATTGTTGTATGTAAAGTAAATAAGATTTTAAAAATGTTTAAGAAGCTTCTATTAAATTAAAATACAGATCTCATCAGTTTAGTGTGATCCTTGCCCTTGCTTTTCCTTTCTGAGTTTTCCAATGTCTGGGACATATTTGGATACTTTAAGCTGCACACAGGCTTCTGAGTTATCAGTTGTTTACCAGCTCTGAGGCCTGGTCTACATAACGCGTTTAAACCAAATTTAGCAGCGTTAAACCGATTTAACGCTGCACCCGTCCACACAAGGCCCTTTATATCGATATAAAAGGCTCTTTAAACCAGTTTCTGTACTCCTCCCCGACGAGAGGAGTAGTGCTGAAATCGGTGTTACCATATCGGATTAGGGTTAGCGTGGCCACAAATCGACGGTATTGGCCTCCGGGCGGTATCCCACAGTGCACCATTGGGACCGCTCTGGAAAGCAATCTGAACTCGGATGCACTGGCCAAGTAGACAGGAAAAGCCCCGTGAACTTTTGAATTTCATTTCCTGTTTGCCCAGCGTACAGCGCTAATCAGCGTGGGGCGATGCAGTCCCAAATCCAAAAAGAGCTCCAGCATGGACCATACAGGAGATACTGGATCTGATCGCTGTATGGGAGACAAATCTGCTCTATCAGAGCTCCGTTACACAACTAAATGACAAAGCATTTGAAAAAGTCTCCAGGCTAGATAACAGAGCGCACAGCGACAGTGCTGTGTGACAAGCATAACGAAAGCCAAAGAATCAAATGGACGCTCATGGAGGAGGAGCGGGTACTGAGATTCCAGCTATCCCACAGTCCCGCAGTCTCCGAAAAGCATTGCATTCTGTTTGAGCTCCCAGTGCCTGAAGGGGTCAAAAATATTTTCCCGGTGTTTCAGGGTATATGTCGTCAATTTACACCCTTCTCCCACCCAAAAGAAGGAGAAAAAAACATTTCTCTCCTTTTTTCAATGTCGACCTATATCTACTGCATGCTGCTGGTAGACGGGGTGCTGCAGCGCTGAACACCAGCATCCCTTCCTGGTGGATAGCAGTCATATGGTACCGTCCGCCATTGTCATCATCACCTGTGATGCTCTGGCTTGGCCTCGGTGAGGTCGGCTGGGGCGCCTGGGTAAAAATGGGAATGCTCCTGGTCATTCCAGCAGATGGTACAGAACGGCTGGTAACCGTCCTCATCATAAGCAACTGGAGGCTGAGCTCTATCAGTCCCCCCTTTATGCTCATAAGAAAAAATTCTGTCCTGCCTGGACTATCATAGCAGTGGAGGCTGCCCCCCTCATTTATCCCACTAAAAAGTCAGTGTTTCTTATTCCTGCATTCTTTATACTTCAATCACACAAATGGGGGGACACTGCAACAGTAGCCCAGGAGGTTGGGGAGGAGGGAAGCAACAGGTGGGCTTGTTGCAGGGCACCCCCTAGAATGGCATGCAGCTCATCATTTCTGTGGGATCTCTGGGGCCTGACATGGAGCGGCTGTGCTCTCTGGCTTCTACTAGTAGACTTGCCTCATATTCTAGGCAGGACTGACTCTATTTTTAGACAAAACATAAAGAAGGGAATGACCTGGGGAGTCATTACCATTTTTGTCCATGTGCCCCTAGCCGACCTCAGCAAGGCCAGCCAGGAGCACCCATGACAGCAGAAGATGGTACAGAATGACTGATAACCATCATCTCATCGCCAATTTACAATGGCATGGCAGATGGTGCAATAGGGATGGTAACCGTCTGCTACCTTGAAAAGGCAAAAGAATGCTGCTGTGTAGCACTGCAGTACCGCCTCTGTCAGCAGCATCCAGTACACATACGGTGACAGTGACAAAAGGCAAAACCTTTTGCCATGCTATGGCATCTGCCAGGGCAATCCAGGGAAAAAGGGCGCAAAATGATTGTCTGCCATTGCTTTCACGGAGGAAGGAATGAGTGACGACATTTACCCAGAATCATCCGCAACACTATTTTTGCATTGGGATCTCAACCCAGAATTCCAATGGGTGGGGGAGACTGCGGGAACTATGGGATAGCTACGGGATAGCTACCCACAGTTCAACGCTCCGGAAATCGATGCTAGCCTCAGTACCTGGACGCACACCACCAAATTAATGTGCTTAGTGTGGCCGCGTGCACTCAACTTCATACAATCTGTTTTACAAAACCAGATTTATGTAAAATCAGAATAATCCCATAGTGTAGACATACCCTGAGAGGGACAGAGGACAGATTTCATGTGTGAAAATACCTGTTCATACAGGTATGTGGATCCAAATGCTGAAAGCATTGCAAACGCAATTTTCTTCAAACAGTTAAATTTCACTGGCAGGGACATCCAGCAGGTCAGATTAGAGGCCCTATGATTTCTCTCGGTAGCTTTAAGTGCACTCTGCAGATCTCCAAACTCTGATGCCCACAATTCTGAGCTTTTTAACTGAATGAGCTGCATTTTGAAATCTTCAACACCATCCACTGAAATACAGACAAATCTAAATTGCTTTCGTTGAACTTTTCAGGTTTAATTAGAGAAGAAAGCATTGAGCCAAAATGCTGGAAATCTTGAAATCTATCAGAAAATTCTGATTCCAGTTTTTGCATGTACATTCTAATATTATTGACACTAACAGTGCAACGTGTCGATAGCTCTTTTACGTGTCGGAAGTAGCGGAAAGTGAAAGTTCGAATATCCCAAGGAAAAACTGCTAGTTTTACAACAAATGCCTTCCAGGTTTCATAAAGATCCAGAACAGTTTGCCCTGCACCCTGGAGACGGAGGTTAAGTTCGTTCAGGTGAGCAGTGATGTCAGTTAGAAACATGAGCTTACACAGCCATTTGTCATTATCTAGTTTGGGCAAATTTTGTCCTTTTTCCAACAAAAAGACCTTGATTGCATCAAAACAGTTTACAAAGCGCACCAAAACCTTGCCACGACTTAGCCACCAAATGTTGCTGTGAAGTGGAAAGTCATTCTAAGCATTGTCCATCTCTTCTAGCAGTGCTTGAAACTGTCTGTGAGTCAAAGCAAATTGAGCAACAAGGACATTCACAATTTGCACCACTGTATTCTTCAGATTATTAAGAACTAAATTAGAAATTTTAGCACACAGGTTTTCTTGATGGATGATACAGTGAAATTTGACTGTCAGGTGGCCCGTTTGATCTTCAAGTAACTTTACAAATCTCTTCTGTTTTCCGACCATGGCAGGAGCACCATCTGTTGTCTCTCAAAATATTTTTCTGATGTCAGCTCCTCATTCTTCAAAATGGTTTACAAAATTTCTGCTACATCTTCCCCCTTTGTGGTGCCACGCAGCGGTTTTAGGCAACAAAGTTCCTCTTGGATTTCATCAGAAGCACAATACCTTGCAACAACTGCCAATGTGGAATGTCGTTTATGTCCACGATCTCCTCAACTGCAACGCTAAACAATGCTGTGTCTTTTAATGCAGTCATCTGCTTTTTGTTAATGTTTTCTGCCATTTCACTTACGCGTCTCTCAACTGTTCTGGCAGAGACAGGCAGTTCTTTTATGGTAGATACGCATCTTTATTTGGCAAATCATTGAACAAAACATCCGAACTGCTGAGAAAAACGTCTTTTATGTATTCCCCATCTGTAAACGGCTTTCCATTTTTGCAATGCACTGTGCAATCTTGTAACTTCCTTCTGTGGTTTGATTTTTACTTACATTTAAGCATTTAAAAACACTGCTTTGCTTCTCAGATCCCGCTGCCTTTTTGATTGATTCAGTCTTGTCTGCTTCATCAAGAAAGGTTTTCTCATGCTTTGTTTCAAAATGTTGAACACTTGATGTGTGACAAATAACACTTTCACAACAGAAAGAACAAACAGCATGGTCCTTTTGAATAAATCCAAATGTATCTTCCAAGAAGGCTGAAATGAATGGACATCTAACTTTGCTTTCTTAGGAGCTGACATTTTGTCAAATGTACCCCTCAACTTACAGTAGGAAAAAAAATTGCGACAGATGGCACACCCGTCAAATGCAGTGTGCTGTTCCATGTGACATGATAGTGACGTAAGCAGCAAATCAGGACTTAAAAATATCCCAGTACGGTGGCGCTGGAACAATTTTTAAGGTAGGGGATAAGCTGTGCCCCCTCTTGCCCCTATCTGCACCCCTCACTGCCCCAGGCTCGGGCCAGTGGGCCACAGCTGGGGGCAGCTGCAGAGCTCCAGGCCGAGCCCAGGAGCAGAGCCCCGGGTTGGCAACTGGAACCCCCAGGATGGCAGCAGAGCCCCCAGGACCGGTGTCCACGACCCAGGACCAGCAGCAGGCTGAGCAGGGGCAGCGGGCAGGACCCAGGCAGTGTGAGTACCATTCAAAATCATCTCACGTGCCATAGGTTGCTGACCCCTGACCTATATACTAGGCTGCAATAATTATTGAAGTCTGATATTACAGGTAAAGTGATCTGAACATTTACACTATTCTAAATGGGCTTTGACAAGAGGGCTAAAGATTTGTCTGGTGGGAAACTAACAAGGGCTTTAAACTGGTATTGGTCACATGACTGATGCTCAAATGATGCATGTAGAGTAACGGGAAGAAGTGCTGCTGCTTGAGTCAATTTTTACTTTGTATGTCTTATGGTTTTGTGTTTAATCGTCAAGCATGCCCAGAGCTCTGGTGGGGCACCCTTTGGTGTGAAGTTTATATAAGACCAAAATCATTTTTCAGTGTTCCCGTGACCCTGGGGTCTGAGGGCCTTATGCTCTTCGAATCATTTCTACTTGCAACACCCCTGTGAGATATTATTATTGCCTTTTTATAGCTGAGAAACTGAAGCACAGAGAGGCCAGCTGAGTTGCCTGTCGTCATACAGAAAGTTTGGAGTAAATCAAGGGCTTGAACCGAGAACGTCTGCGTTCTAGGCTAGTCACCTAAGTACTAGACAATCTTTCCTCTCCAGCCTTTGAAAAAATAACAGGTGTAGTCTGGGTGAGCCTGAATTTCCCTCCGAGCCTCCTATGAATCTAGAATAAATTTAACAATGTGTCACAAAGGGGAAATCTTGTTTATCTTTCCATATATAAGGCTTTCATGATGGGTTCATCTTCTTGGACACAAACAAACAGAGATTTCTGATGCGCTTTTCCCAGTTTTAGTAGATAAATGAATTTGTGATGGGCGGATCGCAGACAGTCCAAATCCACAAATCTATTTCTTTTTCACCTCTAGTATAGACTACTGTAAAGTGCTGTGCTTGGATCACTTCCCTTGAAGAGCCCTTGACAGCTTCCACTAATGCAGAATGCAGCTGTTCACCTTCTAAGTTGTGTTCACTGTTAGGAGCCAGTAACACTTGTACTTGCTTTCTCTTTACTTCCAATTGCAGGGCCTCACTCTCCTCTCATTTACAAAGATGCAAAGCAGGAGTAATTCCACCGCAGGAAGTGGAGCCTGACCATAGGTGTAGTTTGACTGCAATATGGAAGGGGGAGGGGGCATGCATGCACTCGCACACACCGAAGCCAGTTCCCCTGGCTCTCTTCCCTAGCCTGGAGTGGTACCTGGCCTGCCAGTGTTGGCATAGGCAGCAAGTTGCATACCCATGTGGTGCTCAGGCACCAGCAATATTCAGAACAAGGGGCCAAGCTCCAGCAATATGTGGAGCTGGGTGCCCCCCACATCTGCTTTCTCCCCCACACCTCCCCCGAGTGTTCCGTGGGCCCAACTTGCTGCCCCCAGGCCCTGCCCCCTGCTCGTCTTTCCCGGGCCCGGGAGCAGAGAATCACTAACTGTCTCTTCCCTGAGCAGCTACATGTTGCCTCCGAGCAACTGCTGCCGCAGGGTTCTAGTGCTCCCCATCTCCACAGCCAGGAATGACTGACTCTGAGCCTGCCCTTCCTCCTCAAACCCTTCCCTTTTCCGGCAGGATCCTCAAGCAGCACAGGGGGGCCCCCTTCTGCCCGCAGTCACCACTCCTGCCCCATGCAAGGAGGCAGCCCCATCCCTCTCTCCCAGTGAGGCTACAGTGACAGTGTGCTGCTGGGGGGGCAGGAAAGGGGGAATCCTCCCACAGAGCTTGCTGCTGCAGGCAGGGAAAGAGCTGGGGGGGTTCTCTCTGGCCTCTGTCCCAGAGCAGCCTGCTTGCACCCCAAACTCATCCCTAGCTCTGTCCCACCCCAGAGCCCCCCCTGCACCCTGAACCCTCTACCCTAATCCTGAGCCCCTCCAGCCCCCCAAACACCTTATCCTCAGTCCCAGCCAGAGCCCTCATCCCCCCTCACCCTAACCCTCTGCCTGAGTTCCAAGCCCCTCCAGCACCACAAACACTTTATCCCCAGTCCCAGCCAAAGCCCTCACCCCCTACACCTCAACTCTTGCCCTGAGCCCCTCCCACACTCCAAACCCCTCATCTGCAGCCACACCTCACAGCCTTCACCCCTGCACCCCATCCCCTGCCCCAGCCTAGGGTCTGCAGCCCAGACCTACTCCCTCACCCAAACTCTCACCCAGAGCCTTGGGCAGGTGGGGGACAGAGTTTGGGGACAGGGGTGGGTTCTGGGCACCACCAAAATTTCTACAAACATGCCACCCATGAGTGCGGGGAGGGGTCAGCTGAATGGAGGAGCCCAAGCTGCTGCTGTAGCGACCCAAGCAAGGGGGCTGCAGACCCTCTGGCACTGAGTGCTGCTGCCGCCCATGATGTGGCTGCTCTGGTGCCTCCCTGTGCTGCTGTGTCCACCATCCTGCTGGGGGGTGTCATAAATAGATAGCTAAGGGTTAATGTTTCTTTTACCTGTAAAGGGTTAACAAAGGGAACCAAACACCTGACCAGAGGACCAATCAGGAAACTGGATTTTTCAAAGTCAGGGAGGGAATTTTTGGACTCTGAGTCTTTTGTTTGTCTCTCAGCTATGAGAAGCTTCTTTCTTCTTCTAATCTTCTGTGTCCAACTTGTAAGTACAGGTAGAAAAACAATATAGGCTTTTATGTTGTTTTGGGTGTATTTACATGTGTGGGACTTGCTGGAATGTTTCAAATTGGATATCTTTTTGAATCAGACTGTTTATTCATATTTTCTTATAAGCAATAGCCCTGTATTGTCATCTTGATACAGAGTTTATATTCTTATGTCTTTTTCTTTTTTTTTTTTTATATAAAGCTTTCTTTTTAAGACTTGTTTGAGTTTTTCTCTCAGGATAAGCTCGGCAGCACCAGGGAATTGGTGGGAGGGGGAAAGAGAGATAAAATCATCTCTGTTTCCTTGTGTTTGAGGTTTGTCTCTTTGTGGAAGAGAGGGGACAGGCTTCTTGGTATTGTGATGTAAAGAGATTGCATCAATACTCTCAAGTTAGCCCAGAGAGGAAAGTCTGGGTGGGAGAGGGAGGGGGAAGGGAAGTGGAGTATTTCCCTTGCCGGTAAGACTCAGAGCTTCTGGGTCTTGGGGGGCTCTCCAGGGAAGGTTTGGGGAGACCAGAGGGGGCCCAATCCCTGGAAATTTTAGATGGTGGCATCGAGCTAAGATCCAAGCTGGTAATTAAGCTTGGAGGTTCATGCTAAGCACCCAGATTTTGGACGCTAAGGTCCAGATTTGGGACAGAGGCTTATTACAGGGGGGCTGCTGCTGCCAATGGGACACCACACTTGCCGGGCACACACACACACCCATTTCCATATCCCCTTTCTTCTCCCTGCCCTATTCCCCCACTCCCTTGTCCTACCCGGCTGCCCCCCGTGGACACTCACCATTGTCCAAAAAAGAGATGGGCACTAGGATCCAGGAGATGGCGTCCAGCTGCCGAGGTAGCAGCCCTGAGCTCCTGCCCTGGCCCAGCTGCAGGGCTTGCTCTGGCCTGCTGCTGGGGAGGCAACGTGTGGGAAGGACAGAGTCCTTCCCCGCCACAGATGGAGCAGAGTAAGCCCTTCAGGGCAGTTTGGCACTCGCAGAAATCTGGGAAGGGGGGAATAGCACGTGATCCCATGTGCCCCCACCCCTGCCTCACCTTTGTTTGAGGGAGCAAGGCGTGAGTTAGATTAGAATGGTGTAAAACCTGCGTGAGTTTAAACTCAGGCCCACTGTATTTGTGTGGCCCATTCTTTGCCAATCACCGTGAAAAACGCCATGCAACTGCAGCTAAAATCTAAGTGACACAAGACTGGAAATCTGGCTGGAAAGCTTGCAAAAATCAGGAGCTAAGATGTGATTTTGTGTGATTAGATCTTTGAGGGCCCATATTGACACACCTTTAAGGGACCAGATTTTCAAAAAAATAAAATAAAAGTGCTGAACACTTATACTCTGAATATCAGTCCCTTTTAAAAAATCTTCTGTTGGGAATCCAAGAACTGAGGCTCCTAAAATCACTTGGCCAGGATTTCTCATGATATAACTGTTTCTGCTCTGAAACCCTTGGACTGTGTGTATTGTGAACAGTGCCTAACATTGTAGGCTACTAAAGGACAACTAAAAAGTAACAAGAGAAATAATTGTGTGAATGCTGCTAAGGCAGCCCTTCTCCTGATCTTTCAGGAAGTCCTTCTTGCTGAATGCCGGAAGTGAAAAAATGAAACATAAGTTGAACTTTTTTCAAATCTAATAAAAGGTTTAGATAAGATTTTGGAGGAAAATTCTGGTCAGTTCACCCATTCCTTAACATCACCAGGAGGTTTGTTCAAAAAGGTAGAATGAGCTTCAGAATATCATATGGAAAGGGTGAAAGAAACTTTCACTCGTTAGAAACTACTGTAGTAAATCTCTAAAATACTCCCTAAGGAATATACCTCTACTATACCTCATGGTTTCGCTCCTAGAAATTGCATCCTGTAGAAAGTAAATGGAAAATGTCAGTAATCTATCACTATATATTGCAAAGAACTCTTTTTTCTTAATATTTTTATTACAGAATTGCATATATAAAAAGAACTATATGGTTTACATGGTTTAGCTGTAAAATCTAAATAAGGATGATGATTCATCTCCAGACCAAATGCTTGGCTCTAAAAACACACCTTTGCATAAGTTGCATTATCGCCTCCACTGCCACTGAAAAACTGATCAGCTATGCTAGCCAGTGCATGGGTTAGTGAGTCATGGCTCTGCCACCCCTTCTCTGCCCTTCCTTCCCCCTTTGGGGCATAGCACAACCCAGGGGAATAGGAACAGAGCAGCTCCTGTGCTCATCTGAAAGCAAGTGCTACAGTTTTGCCTGGCCTTTTTGCAGGCCTCACAAAAGGGCAGAGGTTCATTATATTCCTTCCTCCCTGAGTAAGGGTCAGGTAGACTCCAGCCTACAGTAAGAGATTGCTCCTGAGCCAAAGAGCTTAGAATGAATGAGTCTGTTCATCATGATAACCAATGCAACCTTGAACCCAATGCAAGTGCTCGCCTACTAATAAAGTAATCAAGCACGAAGGTGACAGAATCTGTCTGTGTGTGGCAGACATGCAACCAACAATGCTTAGAAGTTGTCTAAATAATGTGTACTGCAGCAGCACTTGGAAAAATCTAATCAAAGACCAAGGCACTAGATACACATATAATGAAAAGTTGGAAATGTGACGAAAACCAACAAGTGGATCCAACAAATTGACAGGGGGAGCACAAAGTGACAGTGAAACAATTATGATGAGTGTAATAAGCAGCCACTACAAATGCTACAAATAAAAATATATTTACTCAGTATGTTTCAGAGAAAAACAAGATGCACTCATCCCATATTCCATTCACAGCACAAAATCTTGAGTGGGTAAATCAGGCTATTGTATCCAGATATGGGTAACTGCCCTATTGTCTTGGCCCCTGAGCAGTACATAATAGCTATTGGTTGTTTTATTTATTTATTGTATTTATTTAGCTATTGATTATATTAACAGTTGAAAATATTTTAAAATAAGACAATTTTAGTATACTAAATGGAACCCCTCACCAATCCTAAATTTACAATTTCATCCTGCTATTGAACAGGATTTTTTTTACTCTCGAAATTTTTTGTAAGACTGAAAAACTTTTTTCCACTTGTACTGGAGAGTTAAGCCCAACATAACAGAGACCATAGGGAGCACAGATATTAAAGAGGAAATATAGCATAAGAAGCTAGTTAGCGCTTTGTGAAATAGCAGTGTAGGCATTTGGGCTTGGGGGGTGGGGAGCCTTGGCTCTGAAACCTGGTGAGCGGGAGGGTCTCAGCCCAGGCTTCAGCCCTAGATATAAAATCTACACTGCTATTTCTAGCCCCGAATTACAAGCTCCATAAACCCAAGTCCGTTGACCAGGGCTACGAGACTTGCTGCCATAGGTGGGGTGGGGGGGAGTTTCAGTGTAGATATACAGGCCACTTTACACAACACTGGCAGTGTAAAGGGGCCTTGACATGAGTGTAAATGTAATTTGTGTCCCCTTTCTAAACATATCCACCCTGTATTAACTTTATAGAGTGTTTTGGACTCCTTTGCATTTGCTTTACTAGTAAAAATAAAAACCAGTTCAGAAACAAATGAAGGCAGCAGAAAAAATCTATTTGTTTTTTAACATTATCCTTGTTATAATAGCATTTGTAAGAATCATATTAAGGGTTTCTGATAGGAGACATACATATTAATACATGGTATCTACTGATTCAAACTCTTGCTTTTGATTTCTTAGTCACACACTAACAACTTAAGTTGGTACATCATTCAGTGGCCTCATTATTTTCAAGTGTAAGGTGCTTATAGATATAAACAAGTATATTGTAGCCATTGCATTAAGAAGATTGCATTCTGAGAAGGATATTAATGTGAGCCCATAGAAAAACATCGTAATATATTATGTATGACCATTTTGAATTTTGGAAGAAAATCTATGATACTAATGGATAACATTAATCTAACATTATAATGTGACTCACTGATACTAAACATTCTAAAAGCCACCTCATTATCAGCAGATGTATCACAAGTTACAGTCTTACTAAGAAAACATTCCAGCCAATTTACAAGCATTGCACTTGCATTGTATCTACCAGTTATGGACAACTTTTCTCTCAGATTTAGATTCCTGGCTTTCTCTTCTTCTCCTTGCAACCCCCATCACTCATCCTCTGTGACTTCAGCTTCCACGCTGATGACCCATCCAACACCTTAACGCTATGTCTGTTCATCTTCAGCTCCTCATTCAACCTGCAGCCTAGTTCAACTTTCCCTCTAATCAAAAGGGTCATTCATTTGACTTGGTCTTTACCAAACACTGCTCTCACTCTGAAATCTGTTGCTGAGTCCCATATCTTACCCTTCTCCTCAACCTCTTATTTTCCTCTGGTTCTTTCCCCCTTCCAATACAAACAAGCTTCAGTGTCTCATTAAAAAAGCCACTCTTGATCCCATTTGCCTCTCCAAATTTCACCCCATCTCCCTTATCCTGTTTATCTCTAAGCTTACTGAATTTGCTATCTAAACACTGTCTTGTGTTCCCCTACTTTAGTTCCATCCTTGACCTTCTTCAATCTGGCTTCCACCCCTTGCACGCCACTGAAACCACTCTCATCAATGTCTCTAATGACTTCTCGGCTGAAGCCCAGAACCAATACTGCATTCTCATCCTGCTCAACCTGACAGCCACCTTCAATACTCTTGATCACACTCTCCGTCTTGAAATCTTGTCCTCCATTGGCTTCTGGGACTCAATCATTTCCTAGTTCTCCTCCGACCCCTCCT
Organism: Chelonoidis abingdonii; assembly: GCF_003597395.2. Taxonomy (NCBI): domain Eukaryota; kingdom Metazoa; phylum Chordata; order Testudines; family Testudinidae; genus Chelonoidis; species Chelonoidis abingdonii. The sequence goes on from NC_133770.1 coordinate 215,265,569, forward strand.
TCAGTGTGTTCTGCAGTGTACCTTCCTCATCCCCTCTTCAACTTTCTGTGGGAGCTCCAAACAGTTCTCTGTCCTTGGTCCCCTTCTCTTCTATCTCTAGCCCTTATTTCTGGGTAATCTTCTTCCCAAAACATACATTCAACTATCATCTCTATACTGATGACTCACTAAGCTACCTTTCTATTCTGGACCTGTTTCCTTCTGTCCAAACTAATATCTTAACCTGTCTATCTAATATTTCCTCATGAATGTACAGCCATCACTTTAAGATCGGCATGACCAAAAGAGAGCCCTTAATCTTTCCCCCCAAAGATCATCCACCTTTTTCAACCACTGTCAACAACATCTGCATCTACTCTGACAGAATCTGGCCATCATCTTCAACACAACCCTCCTTCTAGAGCCTAACATCCCGGCTGTGTCTAAGTCTTCCTGCCTAACATCTGTAAGATATGACCTTTCCTATACAGCCACACAACTAAACGTCTTGTCTAGGATCTCATCATCTTACATCTCAATTTCTGCAACATCCTCTTTGATCTTGCAAAATGCAGTCTTGCTCACTCATACCCATTCAAAACATTGCTGCAGGGATCATTTTCCTAGCTCATCACTTAGACCATATCATCTCTCTCTTTGCATCCTTCCCATTTGCCACCACAGCAGCCGTTAAGCTACTTGTCTTTACTTTTAAGGCCCTTCGTGTCCTAGCCCCACTCTACCTATGTAACAGAATACACACCTGTATTCACATCACTACACACTGTTGTAATCACTTTTGTACAAGGTATGCCTTCTAAGGTATCATTTGAAAACTCATCATTTGCTGCTCACAATGGCCCTGATAAAACATGTGTGGCAACACTGTATGTGAAATTATAAGATTCCTCTGTATGATCTTATTAATGCATGTTCCAAACCCCACTGCCTTGCCCAGACAGAAGTTGCTAAACAAGTCTGTCCTTAATAAAGGAATGTACTTGCCTTAATTTGCATTTAAGCAGTAAACAGAGTTATCATGCAGGAAGGGAAAACAAAGGAAGTTCAATCAGGTGAAAAAAAACAGCAGGGGACATTCTTTCACATAGACTGTCTCCTGGGTCTTAGCTGGAAATGTTTTTCAAGAGGGGGATTGAAACTATAAAAAGAAGGACTAACACCCTAAGGCACCTCTCTCTCTCATATTCTCTGCACCTCATAAGGCAAAGGAAACAGCTGTTGGATTCTGGGCGCGGCATCTTCACCCAGTTTGGTCAGTAATGTTGCTGGTGAGAAACACGTGGTGAGAAATGTCAGTCAATAGTTTGTTAAGTTAGGCATTAGAAAGTGTTTCATCTTTATTTTTCCTGTACTATTTTGGACTCTTATGCCTCATTATTTGTACTCACTTAAAACCTATCTCTTTGTAGTTAATGAGATTGTTTTATCTAATCCAGTGTGTTCAAATTAAGTGTCTGGGTAACTTCATTTAAGGTAATAAGCTGTAGAAAGCTGGGCAGCACAAAGCACATATTTTTGGGGGAAAGTCTGGAACTGGGAGTGTGTTGGTGTCACCATGGGTGGCAGGTATCATAGGTTGGGGGAGGCTGAGTGTCCCCAAACAGCCAAGTGTGGCCCGACCCACATTCTGCCCCCAGTCCTCCTCCTGCTTCCCACTCTGTGGGTGGCTCTTCCCCTGTACCATCATGGCCCCAGTTGGGGCTGGCGCTGGGGCCACGCTGCCTGCCCTCCTAGCACTTGGGGTTAGGAGGCTGGGGCCACCCTGCCTGAGGACTGAGGCCGCACTGCCTGGCCTCCCAGTGTTTTGGGGCTGGGGTGGAGGCTTGTGACTGAGCTGCCCAGCATCCTGGCACTCAGGGCCAGGAGGCCATCCTGGGCCAGGAGCCAGCAGCCACAGTGGCGGGCGCTGGGGGTGCTAGCCTAGGGCAGGGGCCAGCAGCCACAGTCGGGAGGGGGACTGGGCTTCAGAAGGTGTGGAAGGGATGAGGGGCTAGTCTCCCCAAGCCAGCGATTCACCCACCACCGATGGAGGTCACCCTGCAGTATAACCAAGGCTGGTGAGAGCCAGGGTGTGATTGGCAGGCTGCAGTTAAACAAACACATCTTGAAGTGACCCGCAAGCTGGTGGCTGTTTGTGAGCACTCCAGGTTGGAAGCTATCGCAACAAGCCATTGCAAGGCACACCTGGTAGCAGGGCAGGGGTGACAGCCCTGCACTGGTCTGGATTGTACCCCATCTCTCATTCAATATCAAAATGTCTGCTCCTGCCTCCCCTCTGCTAACGATGGCAGCCTTCATCACCCACCAGTTACATTTGCAAACCAGCACTCTGTGCGTTCTCCCAGGCTGCTTCTTATACATGGGAGAAGCTCCTCATAAACACCCACAAAAGCCCTGATTGTCCTCCTTCAAATCCTTCCTTAAAACTCTCCTTTGCTGGGATACCTACAATGATTAGGCAGCTGGTGTAAGACCACTGCCCATCATGCTGATAAATATTGTCTCAGTGTTTCTTTTGCTCCCCCATCTGTCCTCTAGATTCACCTGTTTTCTGTTACTCAGACTGTGAACTCTTTGGGACCATCTTTTTGTTCTGTGTTTGTACAGTGCCTAGCACATGGGGTCCTGGTCCATGACAGGGATTCCTAAGCTCTCCTGAAATACAAAGAGTAATAACAATAATAATGAACAAGGGATATTTAGGTTTAGGGAGTATTGATGCATGTGGCTAAATACATTTTGCTGCATTTTTAAAATGCTCTGTTGGGAATATGTCATAAACTGCTTGAGGGAGCTTATTTACTCTTTCTCTAAATCTCAGGAGAATGCCCATGTCATGCTGGTTATGAACAAACACTATTTTCACAATTTTTATGTTGTTCGTCTCATTTGTTGCACTAGCCCTGGCTTCCCTGTCTACGGATCCGTGACATTATAAGATGCAAAACAGTTTCTTCACTCTGCCCCTGTTTCACTAAGGATTATAAATGGCCAGCCCACGTAGAGGATAGCACATATTGCCGTGCCCAGGAGTCACCGTTCGGTCCTTGCTTTCGCTCTACTCCATGGGGGCAGCAAGCTTTGCCAGCCCTTTTCCTGGTGCCGCTTACTTCCTCCTCTGCACCAGCTCAGCTCCGATGGCTGCCTCTTTGAGGGAGACGGAGCCAAGACGCCACCCCCCCTCCCCACCCACCTGCGCAGGAGAGGGAGTAGCGACTTAGACTGCAGCTGCTCTCCCCCCACAGAGAGTCTAGTGATGCACACAAGGGAGTAATGGCAGACGCAGCTGGGCTCAAGACCAAGACCTTAATAAGCAAAAGTGCTCAGAACAAGGGCTTGATCTACTGCTCTTTTGCTGAAACAAGCTTATACAATACACACTGTCTCACTGAAAGCATGTAATGTTTCCCAAATCACTCAGATTGCTCCTCAAAGTCCAGTGTCCAAAGTTTTAACAATACAGTAATCACTCCACAAAGAGGCTTCTATGGCATGATTGCCCTGTACCCAAATCCTCAGCTGGGTTTTCCAGCAGTTCTCTCAGGGAATGCAAGTTTCAGGCTTTGTCAATACCCCTTCACTGGTGGAGAGCAAGTGCTGCAGCAATCTGGGGTTTGCTATGTGCCCAGTACCTTCCACCAGTATCTGAAAAAAAAATTTCAAGATATGTGACAATAATATGTGACAGTGACAACAAATTCCACTGGCTAGTTAGCGGAAGCAAGCGCTCAGGGCCAAATTCAGAGGTGGAGTTAGATTCTTGACACTAATGAGACTGTCTTACATCTAAACTTCCTTAGCTGCACTTATACTAACTCTGCTGACATGGAAAGGGATTTATATTGCTGGAGAGCCAAAAGAAAGCTTAAGTCAGGCAAGGTAAAGTAGGCTGATAACACCTCTGAAATTGGCCTTCAGCAAAAGGTAGAACATTATTAAGACTGACTCTACTGGTTGGAGTTAATGAACAGTTGGACTAATGTGGCTTGAAGGTATCAGCCTTTGCTCAGTTATGAAACTTTAGCCTTTAGGTATCAGCACTATTCCTAAAAGGCAAAAAATGAGAATGGATGAAACTAGAAAGTCTTTGTGAAGTACACTTTTATTAACATGGCCTAGGGTTAAGTGTGGTATGAAACAGGTTTCTACAATGTTTCAAAGGATTTCCTACCTCACACTAACAAAAATCTAATAGATCAACAAAGTCAGCAGAAAAATTAGTAGGATTTGAGTGAATGTGATTATTGAAGAGTTAGTCACTCACCAAAAGCCTTTTTCCATAGCAAGTTAAAAGTTCAGCCTTGTCACTTCTTCATATACACAGTCTTGGGGAAAGTCTTCCTTTTACACAATCTTTCTATAAATCCACAGAGGATGACAGTCAAGCAGCACCCAAGAAGCAACAGAAAGCTTGGCCCATGGAATTAGGCAAAACAGTTCATGATCCAAGCGAACTGGATATTTGGGGGCAGTGTTTTATACCAATAGATTCTATCTACTTGGGGAATGCAGGGGTGAGAGCTTTGTGGAACGTGACATGTGTTTGGTGTCCTTAGACTTGAGTACTATTGAAACTGGGCAGTTAAGCTGCCAAGTCTGCGAGTTAATAGAAAGCCTCTCTGTTATGTAATGAAAGAAGTTGTTTCTGCACTTTACACTGATACAATTCCATCAAGTGCAATAGGGTTCCTTCCGATTTACACCATGGTGAGCAGAGAACAAGGCTCTATATCTTTATCTTCATGGACACTGTGTGCAAGATTCTTGTTCACATTTCAAAGGGCTTGTTGTATTATAAACATTATTATAAAGAGTAGCAATTGTTGCACCACTCATATAAGGATGGTTGCATGAGCAGTTACACACACGGCATTGTTGCCAAGTCCACTAGTCAGATCTTGCTTCTGCTAAGTCTTGTTGCAGATTCCATCACTCTGTACAGCAAGATAAATTACATTTGGAGCAGTAGGATGTCATTCTTCTCACATACAGAAGTGATAAATGAGGACTTCCGTTGTGTTCCTTCGACCTGGGAAGCAGACACCTGTTTGCATGGGGTTTAGCTGGAAAGAAAAGTAAAGAAAATAATTTGTCTACCAAACCATCAGCTTGTGACTACAACCATCATGACCCAGGAGACATATTGGTAAGTGTATAATGGCATAGTGTTGGCAGCCAGAAGCAAGGTCCATGTATATTTACTGTTTGGGGGTAGGTTTCTTTCTGGTTTTGCATGAAATTTTGTGAAAGGTTTCCTGTTGCGGAACAAAACCAAATATCAAACCCTAGAAATGTTTTATGAAATTGAATTCTTGTGCCCGGGAGTAATGTCCACTCACTCTTGCACTGGAATTCAACAACTTTATGTATCACCACATCCTGCTGAGACTCATTGCCACATTATGGCCTTGATCCTGCCAGTCTTTGTGCTGTGCGCCTTGCCTCATTCAAGCAGCCATGACAGTTGCAATCCACTGAGCCTCAAGGTAAAATGCTAGGAGGCTGGTCTCTGGGTTTTGCAATAGGGTCCTTGATTCTGGCATTTAATTCTCTTGGCAGTGTGCCATAGCCTAATTATGTTCCTTTTAAGAGCATGGTTCAAAGTCCATCTCTTTCCTCAGGCTTTTTCTAGAGGAGACTGGAAGGAGTTGGGTGGATGAATCTCAAAGTATAACTGAGGGCCTGTATTTTTAATTTTTTTACATTGTAATTTATTTTACTTTTGATTTAAGAAACATATTTTATACTTTTGTTTTAAGAAGTCACAATTTGTTATAGTGGTATATTAAATTGTATCCATGCTCCTGGAGACATTTTGTAATAAAGTGCATTTTATAAATAAGATTTGAAGGTCCTTGTGTCAGAGACCGTGTCATGGGGTCCATTCACCATGGTGGCACCTCCTGCTGGCTGTCATAGGGATTAGCTCTGCCAGTTGGTTCATCCTCTTCAGGTGGTGCCTCTCCTGTCATCCTCGTACCCTGCAGACCTGCCTCACTCCAGGAACTGCAGCGTCTGCTTCATCCCTCAGCCCAGGTCAACATCTGAGTTTCCCCCTTCTGGGGCTATCCAAAGTATTTCTGTGCCAACAGTCCCAGAGTGTCTTCTCCTGTGCTGACCTGGTAATGCCACTTCCCCAGTGGCCAGCCTGGGCCCACCCTCTGTTCCCAGTTCCAGTCCAGGGACCCTCAGCTCAGCAATTCTGGGCTTTACCCTCTCATCCCTCACTGCTCCTTCCCTGAACTGCTTCCCACTCCCCCACCCCACCCCTTTTCTGGGAGTACCAGTTCCAAACCAGCTCCTTCCTCCCAGGAAGTGACTGCTCTTTTCCCCAGCAGCCCTGTCTGTTCTCAGCTCCTGGGCTTTATAGGCCTATTCCTGCCCAGGTGAGCCTCCTTTAATCAGCTCCCTGCTCCCTGGCTACTCCTTCCAGTGTAGCCTGGGCAATTAATCAGCCTACCTGGCCACCTTAACCCCTTCTAATCCTGTGTGGGGTGAACACCTCATCACAAACCATCTTTTTGTTCTGTGTTCACACAGCACCTAGTAAATGAGAGCCCAGTCCATGACTGGGGCTCCTATGTGCTACCACAACACAAGTAATAAATGGATATAAAGTAGTATGATTTCTCTAAGTGTAGTCTCTATGATAGTGCTCATAATACTTTCTGTGGAGTGGTGATACTATGCAACATTCCACATTAGTGAATTGAATATACTTGTCCATTTGTGTTGTGCTTATTCACCCTGTGGGGTGGTTATACTACAGTCTGACCACATCCACTGCTGACTTGGTTGCAGCACAGCACTATAGCTTTCATTCTGCATGTTCTTGGGCTGTGCACAGAAGCATTTATTTGGGGGCGGGGAGGCGTGCATTGAATTCAATAGGATTGTGATTTGTTGCACGTCTGAAGGGAGATTAATTCAGGACTGCCCGTCTAGACCTATATTGTAAACACATTATGCTTGATTCTCATTTACATTAAGGCCCCTTCACACTTCTCTGGCTGGGTAAGAAGGCCTTCAGCTAGGTATAAATTACATTTACATTCAGTTTAAGGCCCATCTATTTTGCAGACTAGTATAGAGGGTCCTTAATGAAAATGAGAAAATCAGTTCCAATGGGCATAGATTTTGTTTTGCCATCTTGTAACAGCGGACATCAAGAGTTGTACCTAGAAGTCACCATTACAATTTTTCACACATTTTCTTTGTGTTTATATATGTATATCTTCTCTGTTGTAGCACACTCCCTCCTCCAAACATCTCCCATAGGCCTATAACCTGCAATAACACAGTTTAACAATATATCAAACACTGTCTAAATGGAAACGTTACAAAAGAAGAAGTTCAATTAATAAGTTAATTGGCAATTTGGCACAGTGAAAACTGGAGCAGTAGGTTCTGCAGGACCTGTGAGAGCAGTAGGAAAACTGGGTTCTGCTCTCACAGGTCCTGCAGGTTATTTAAGTTTTTCTTTTTTTTTAATAAGAAAAACTTAATTAGATGAACACTCTCCAACCTTTGCTGTAACTGTTGCTCTTCCACCACCTTGCTCCTCACCTCAACCTCATGTCAATTTGTTTTCAATAACATTGTGGAGTACAGATCTCACAAGAGATTGTGCCTGTATTTTTATTAGCTGTATTAGTGTTCATTTTGAACTCAGCAGCAGGCGACCACATAACATGAAGCATTTTTGCCATCTCTTTTCTTTCTGCATCTTTCTCATAAGCAGAAATGAGACACTGAAAAACTCAGGCCACCATCTTCTGAAGAACACCCCAATGTGAATTGTAACTGTTGAGTGGAGAGATACAGTCCCATAAGGAGGCACCAACAGCTGAGGCTCTGGATGCCTATTTCCTTCTTCTCCACTTCCACTGAGACAACTGTTGTGAAAAAACAGAAGAGCTGCTGTGGAGAAGGCAAGAACTGGAAACACACATCTGATGCCAGCTGTAATTGCCCACTGAGAATTCTTACACTGTGTGCCAAAGCCAAAATCTGGGGGGGAAGGAAGAGAACAGGACTTCTGAAAGAGGAATCTGCTCTCTCCTTCCATGTCCTCCTCATCCTGAATGACCAGAGAGATCAGGGAGATCCCTGGTCACTCAATAACAGACCTGAAAGTGGCAATTCTTCAACAAAAAAACTTCAAAAACAGACTCCAATATGAAACTGCAAAACTGGAATTAATTTGCAAACTGGACACCAGGGGTAGCTCCAGGCACCAGCGCTCCAAGCATGTGCCTGGGGTGGCAAGCCGCAGGGGGCGGCCTGTCAGTTGCTATTAGGGTGGCCGTCAGGCTGCCTTTGGCAGCATGCCTGCAGGAGATCCGCCAGTCCAGCAGTTTCGGTGGCAATTCGGCAGCGGGTACACCGAAGGCATGGGACCGGCGGACCTTCTGCAGGCATGCTGCCGAATCTGTGCTTCCAGAGGACTTCCCGCAAGCGCACCGCCGAAAGCCGCCTGACTGCCATGATTGGGGCGGCAAAATATGTAGAGCCGCCCCTGCTGGGCACCATCAGATTGGCCTGAATAAAGACAGGGAGTGGTTGGGTCATTACAAAACCTAAACCTAATTTCCCCAATACTAATTTCCCCTTACTGTTATTCACACCTTCTTGTCAACTGTATGAAATGGGCCACTCTCATTACCACTACAAAAGTTATTTTTCCTCCCTTGGTATCCTGCTGTCAATTGAATTGTCTCGTTAGACTGACCTCACGCTTGGTAAGGCAAATCACATCTTTTCCTGTATTTATACCTGCTCCTGTATTTTCCACTCCATGCATCTGATGAAGTGGGGTTTAGCCCACGAAAGCTTATGCCCAAATAAATGTGTTAATCTCTAACGTGCCACAGGGACTTCTCATTGTTTTTGCTGATACAGACTAACATGGCTACCACTCTGAAACCTCTAAACAAAGAAAGGCGGTTATTTTAGCTTATTTCAGTGACTTCCATATTGCTATATATATGAGGGCAACCCAGTTGTTATGAAGGCAACCCAATTGTTCGACGTGCCACCCTCCTTTTGACATCAATGGGAATTTTGCATTTGACGAGACTTCAGTACTGAATTTGATTGGCCTCATTTTCAAAAGTGCAGAGTACTCACAGTTCCCTTTGACTTCAGTGGAAGTTACAGGTGCTCAATGCTTCTGAAAAACAGGCCATACATATCCTGAATACTCTGAATCTTTGCTAGTATTTTGATGGTGCCTTCAAATAGTTGAATATCTATGGTATTTTAATACCCATTCATCTCTATTTATATATACCAAGCTGTGTATGTATGTGTGTAATTACATACATACATGGATATATTTGCTGCTGACTATATATATAGGTCCCTTTGTTTTCAGTTTTTATTTTTTTAAATTTTTCCCAGGAATTTATTAGTGTTTATTACTACAACAAAAGCAGCTGAAAAAACTATTATTAATTTTTCTGCATAAATATTGGGATTTATTTTGGTGGATGTGGAGAAATGGGTATGTGATGGGCATGAGATTCATTAGTATGTTCAGATGCACAGACACTTCAGAGTTCTCATGCGTGCCTGTTTGTTTATTGTGTGTATCTTCTAGACCAATACATAGCCTTACTTCAACAGGCAGCTTTGCATATACACACAGACTAATGTATTATTAAGATACATATATCTCATGTATTTTCCTAATAAAACAATTTATTTTTATATATTTGAATGATGCAAAAGTAGGGTGAAAATCAGAAAAAAACAAATAATACTTTTTGTAAAAACCAGGGATTTTTTTTATAAAAATCAGTTTAAACTGAAAACGAAGGAGTATATATGTATACAATTTCATGATCAAGAGATTGTAGCAGAAACAGACATATCAATGTGTTTCTATAAATTTTTGGCAAAAATTCCACAAGGCTGTACTTTTCTTACTATTTTAGTGAAACTGTTCACAAGGTCTTTATTAAAGTTACAGATCTATTCAGGCTGGAATTCAAATGTTTGCCTTCAGTTTATAGAAAGAGAATCTTGAAACACTGGATGACTTCATCATGTCTTAGCTGCAGACGTTCAGTGCTAACCTTCAAAATGAGACCACTGAATTAGCGTATAATGTTTTCGACTGACATTTGTGTCAGGGTGCATTGTTTATGGAAACAAAAGTCAGTGTTCCAGATACATCAAAATATCTGCCTGGGTTATGTATACCCTTTGTAAGTCATAGTGAAAAATCTAAATTAGCTCTAAAAAGTAAACGATCATGTCTGAATCAAAAGTGAATGGCTAAAATAAGACCTTTCTTTTTTTATTAATGTTATTATTAGAGCATATTGTTTCCACTGTTTTCCCTGCACTCCACCAATTTTTAATATATGGTCATGAAAAGCTCAGTTGTTGCTTTCCTATAGACCTCAAGAAATGGGTAGTACATGGTTGCTCAAACACTGGAACAGACCAGAGATTAGACCAGGGGTAGGCAACCTATGGCACGTGTGCCGAAGGCAGCACATGAGCTGATTTTCAGTGGCGCTCACACTGCCCTGGTCCTGGTCACCAGTCTGGGGCCTCTGCATTTTAATTTAATTTTAAATGAAGCTTCTTAAACATTCTTAAAAACCTTATTTACTTTACATACAAGAATAGTTTAGTTATATATTATAGACTTATAGAAAGAGACCTTCTAAAAATGTTAAAATGTATTACTGGCACGCAAAACCTTAAATCAGAGTGAATAAATGAAGACTCGGCACAGCACTTCTGAAAGGTTGCCGACCCCTGGATTAGACTGTGATTCAGTCTCTCCAGGCTCAGTAATCTGCATCAGCCCTATACTTGGCACAAAATTCAGCTGCACTAGAGGACTGGTACCTTCCAGGGGGCAGAGCAAAGGTTCCACCCATTGCCTGTCCTGTCTTCCCATTCCCCACCCCCCTGGACAGTATTGAGATTAGCAACCCCATAGAGGCTACCACCCTCTCTGCTGTCTGCAATAAGTGTAGTTGTGTAAAGCAGGCATCTGACACCCCCCTTAACCCTCTGCATCAACAGATAGAGTCATAAATGTGTCCAAAGGAAGTGTATTTCCCATGTGTTCAGGGATTCATATTAGGTTGAAATTATAGAGAAGTTCTATACACATTAATAAAAAGGAACAGTAAAAGTAGTGTATAAAAGGAGGCATTTATCTTATCACATTGCTATTAGCTCACTATGATATTACAAGTTAGTACTGCACTTCTCCAACTTGGCAACCCACAGTTTGGGAACCACTCCTTGGCAAAGAAGAAAATATAGCACACATTGAAAATGAGCAACTTGATAAGATAGGGTCAGATTCTGATGCCCTTACCCATGTTGAGTGGTCCCATTGATTTCAATGGGATTATTATTATCATTTGTGGAATAAAGTACTAATTGATCACTAATTATTACCAAGTCACATGGGCCAGATTCTGCCCCTTTTACTCCTATTATCATCTTATTCTACAGGCGTCCTATTCAATTAAATGGGATTATTTTTCCAATGCCCATGAGAAAGGATATCAGATTCTGGATCATTACTGGCAGGTTTAATACATAACTGAACAATTTATTATTATGCTTTGTTTTATACTAAATCCAGGGGTTTTTTTCAGTATAATTTTTTTTTCCAGTATAATTGCAGTCACTGTGTTATAAAATGTAAGTACAATTTAGCATAACCAGATCAAAGGGGATCTGACAAATGCTTCCTTTCAATGGAAACTACTGTCCATGAGAAGAGGAATTTTAAAAAAAAATCACAAAGTCCCTGGCTTACTAACCTTTTATCTAGGTTATGATTGCCACAACCCACTACAAAATATAGAAGTGCATCACATAAGCTAATAAAACCAAAGATTTTTAAACAAACATATTCTTAAACTGTATGGAATTTTTTACATGTTCATGTGGGTATTTATTGGCCTAGGAGAGTAGGAAAGGTTGGACAAGCCCAAGGATGGACCAGGACATAATCATCTGTCCTGAAAACAGAGGCTAAAGCTAGTCATATCCTGTTACACATGCCAGCCATGTCCTGTAACACAAGCAGAGAGAGTGGCCTCACTCTCTGGAAGGAACATACAGAGAGGAAGTGGGTTTAAGAACCAGACTATATTGACAAAGGGATCTTAGGACTGAGACAGAAAAGACCTAAGGTTTATCTGAGAAAGGAATCCTCGGAACAGCCTTCCTGTGAGCAGATGATTTGTTTGTTTGTTTGTTTGTTTGTTTGTTTGTTTGTTTGTTAAAGGCACATCCCAGAAAGGGAGTGAGTTTTGCCTTATACAGCATAGAAGACTTTCTCTTAGAACATGCAGAAAAATCATCTGCTTCCAGGAAGGCTTGGCGGGGAGGGTTGAGAGTGAGCTGTTGTTTGGTTTTCTGCTAGGCAGACAATGTGATTTGATTTTTTTACCCACAAAAATGTCTTTCTGCTGCCAGCACCAACAGGATAATTCTCAGCTTTTTCATTTTCATTTTTTATCATAGTTCTAGAAAAACACAGACATACATCACAATACCATCTTTAAAGTACCAAAGTAGCTTCCTTTAAAAAAACAAAATTAGTTTATTAAATGAAACATTGTAATTTACCAAATAAAAACAAAAAAAAAACAAAAAAAAAACAAAGAGATGTATGAAATCAACAAAGATGACCAAGGAAATGTGACAAGACTTTTCTTAAATAAACAAAGAGAATACTAAAAAAAAAAAAAAAAAGAGGCAAAGAGATGTATTGGTAAAACTTAGAACCAAAAGAGCCTAACTTCCCTTTAATTCTAAACTTAGCTCAGTCAGTGGCCCACCGTGCAGTGACTCACTGACTTCCTTGGACTTAAATCATTCCTCTTATAAAACTTGTTAAAGAAAGACGTCACTATAAATTAGATGTTGTATCTAAGTTTAGCTATGGCCAGTACAGAAATATTCTAACGTATATCAGTTTCTACCATTTGTCTAATAGATAGATGGATGGAGAGAGAGAGAGAAAATTAGAATATATACATAGAGAGAAATTTCTTTCCTTTTACCGTTTTTGTAGTTTAACTCAAATATATTGTTATTTTGCTGGTGAGATAATTCACAACCGATTAAAAGTTTGACCATTTTTAGAGACATCTAATTCCTACACCACTTTCTCTGTCAGTGATATTTCAGTCCAGAGGAGTGGGGTGGGGGGTAGAGGGAGTGTGTTTATGTACATAACATACATAACGGTTACCTCTTACGACACTAATCTTCACTCCTGAGGGAAAGAAAATGTAGCTCACTCAGAGCTACAGCACTGAAAAATGACCTCTCTTCTTACCAGGAAGATGAATGTCAGAACAGAGTTCAGTCACAGATTCTGTCTAATCTGTCCGTAACTGGTAGTAGAGTGCCACGGGAGCACCACCATAGTTAAAGTTAAGTCAAGATATCTCTTTAAAGGTCAACATGTCCAAGTCCTCTAAAATTGACATGGATAGTCAGATTTCTTTGAAATTTAGTGAGCCTCAGGTGGGTGCAGGAGGGTTAATGACCCAAATCTGGAGTATCTTGAGCCAGAGTTTCCAGAGATATAAGCCTGGGAGAAATAGAATTTTTTGTAAACATTTCTAGGAGGGTGGGTTGGTTAAGAAGACCTAGAGATCAAACAATTGATGTAAAGTGGGTCAAAATGGTCTCAGTATCTTCAATTGTACCCAAGGTAGTACATGGCACCCACTAAAACTTTGGAGGATCCAATCTGAGAACAGCATTTAAGAAAATGTATGGTTTTACACTGCATCTGTGCCAATAGAGATATAGGGCTAGAAGGTTTCCATTCCAGCCACTGTGTATGTTTTATAGTTCAACTCATGTAAGGCCTCTAAAATGTGAACCATTAATGGGATTGTTTTAAAACTTGGTGAGCCTCATGAGGGAGTGGGGTAGAGTTAGGGATCCAAATTTGGGGTTATTTAACCAAGGGGTTCCTGAGTTAAAAGTCCCCCCAAAATGGTTTCCTTCTGCTGTCTTCTACTGTCAAACTGAGGGAGTATAATGAATGGATGAATCACAAACCTCTGGACTGCTGTGAAGTCACCCTTCAATTAACATAAGTTAATCATAAGTTCCCACCTAAGACAAAATGGCAGAAGGTTGCTACACTTTGCGAGTCAGAGGTGGCAGTTTTGTTTTGGAGGGAATGTAATCAAAGTATTTGGTGGGGGTGGAAATTAGACAAGTGGCTTTTTCCAGCGGGGGTGGGTGATTAGGCAGTAGATGAGTGGAGTAATGGGGAGGAGGGGAATTGGGACTGCAATGAGGGGAGATGTGTTATGAGAAGGGGGATGGTAGGGGAGGTGCGACAGGTTTTGTGCTCCAGTGAGGAAAGCAGAGCACCCTCCAGATCTGCCCAGTGCACCTCAACCACCTTGCCCCCAACCTGCCTCCATCACTCAGCTCTGCTAGTATACCCCAATCCCCAGCCAACTTGCACCTCAACCTTCCCCCATTTCAACACTATTCTACTGTAACATCATTGCTGTTCACTCCAGGTGCTGCATTTGTGTCAGGTTATAGGAGGAGGTAATCAATGGCAATAAAAATGTTTGTATACCAGGGAGTAAAGACTTCAAGGAGTTGTATTCCCTGCTTGCTGTGGGTAGGTCTAGGCACGGTCATGGGGAGGGGGCTGGGTTAGAGGGGTAAATGCAGTGAATAGGTCAGGGACATGGCTCAGAAAGCATACTAAAGCAAGGATGGTGGGGCACAGTTGATGTGGGGGGTGGGAGGGGCTGCTGGCTCAGCTTACTAATTGTGGGACATGATACAAAGAACTGCCTAAATGACTACTAACACCTAACAATAATATGTCTTCTCTTGTTCAAAAAAAACAAAAATGGAAATTAAATGGCAAAAAACTCCATTAATGCAGAATTAAGGTTGGTTGGTGATATGTCATCTCCTCGCAGAACCCTCATTTGAGCAAAATTCAAAGATCTGAAAACCAGAAAATGCATAGTTAAAATTGCCCATGCAACCTTAACTCTGCCCTCTTTTCAACAATTTCCCAGTATGTCCCTGTCAAGGTCTTTTCCCCTCTTTGAACTTTAGCGTCCAGAAAGTGGGGACCTGCATGATCACTTTTAAGCTTAATTACTAGCTTAAATTTGGTACACTGCCACCAGCCAAAATATAGTGTTTGGCACACTTCCTGTTCCCCCAAAACCTTCCCTGGGGAACCCAAGACCCAAACCCCTTGGATCTGAACACAAGGAGAAATTAGCCTTCCCCACTTCTTTTCCCCAGACTTCCCCTTCTGGGTTACCTGAGAGGCTACACTGACCCAACTCCTTGGATCTTTAAAAAGAGGAATAACCTTCCCCACCATCTTTTCCCACCATCCTGGTGATTTAGACTCAACCCTTGTTGGATCCAAACAAAGAAAAATCATCAGATCTTAAAAGGAAAGCTTTTAATTAAAGAACGAAAAAAGGTAAAAATATCTCTGGTAAAATCAGGAATGTTAAATGCTTACAGGGTTTCAGATTCATATAGACTAGAGGGACTTCCCCCACAGCCTGAGATTTCAAAGTTACAGCAACAGAGGTAAAATCTCCAGCAAAATACCATTTCAAGTTTAAGAAAACAAACATAAGACTAATCCGCCTTTCCTCGCAGTACTTACTATTTGAAACATAGAAACTGATTCAGAAAGATTGGAGAAACCTGGTTTGACGTCTGTCCCTCTTAGCCCCAAGAGTGAAATGAACAAAACAAACAACACAACAAAGATTCCCTCCACCAAGATTTGAAAGTATCTTGTCCCCCCATTGGTCCTCTGGTCAGGTGTCAGCCAGGTTCACTGAGCTTCTTAACCCTTTACAGGTAAAAGAGACATTAACCCTTAACCATCTGTTTATGACAGTCCTGTTAACATGCAGTCTTTTATTCTGCCAACCCCACAGTTGCTGAAGTATACCAGCTCTTCGCCTCTGTTTACAACCCATTCACTCTTACCCAAAGGATTCCATCTAACACTACTAAAGGCCAAAAAGGAGGAAAAATGCCCACAAGACCTTACTTCTGGCCCTCCGGAGCTGGCAGCAGCCAATGGGAATTATTTGCATACACTCCAGATACAGTCAACCTGTTAGGTGTATCTACAGTAAATGATGGAGGCAGTAATTGGGCCTGCTTAGTAAAGGTGTGTTTGTGACATGAGGACATGTGGAGATTACTTTGAGATGTGTGACAAAACTGAGATTATGGCATGAGGAGCTCTATGTTTTGCACCCTCCAACATGCATGAGCAAAGGGAAGAGCTGCAGCATCCAGGATGCATCATTTCTATGCAGACTTGTGTGCTCTGTGTAAATATCAGGGCACAAGGGAGTAGCAAGCCAGGATATGAGAGCAGCATAAGCATTTATCTGCAGGCACTCCAGGTAAAGCAAGTCTGATCAGTATCAGGTGGAGACAGTAGTTAGCTCTACTTGGTAGAGGTGGGTTTGCAAGATCGGGGGGTTACCTTGGGGTGAGTGACAGAGCTGTAACTGAGATGAGGAGATCTATGTTTCACACCTCACATCTGTGAGGAAAGGGATGATGTGCATGTGCATCTTCAGTATGCAATATGAGTATGCATCCTTTCTATGCAGAATTGTGTATGTTATGTCAATAGCAAGGCATAGGCCTTTTATTATAAAGGTTAAAGTCAGCAGTGAGCTGGAGTATGAGAGGATTTTAATACTTTCATGATGGTTCAATGAAAGGGACATGATACCCTGTAAGTGTAATGCAGTTGTGAAGGTAGTGAAGTGGTCCTTCAATTGTATGTGTGTGGTATTCTTTCTGGGGAGCAGGGCAAGTGTATGAGTGGATGCCAGAATTTGCAGCCCCTAAATTTTATAGTGCCAAGAGACAGTGTGAGAGTATATGCTATGTGAATAGTGAGGCATTGCTGGAAGAAGGCCAGAAGAAGGTGGTATGTGCAACTACCTCCCCCACCCCATGCACACATTTAATAGTGTTAGATGGAATCTAGTGGATCAGAGTGAATGGGCTGTAAAAGACAGTAAAGAGCTTGTACATTTCAGCAACTGTGGAGTTAGCAGTGTAAAGGTATGTGTGTTACCAGAGTATATTGGAGCACTGCTGAAAGAGGGCAGAGTTTAGGTTGCATGAGTATCCTTAATTGTGCGTATCCTCGTTTTCATATGTTTGCGTTTTGCTCAACTCATCATTCTGTGAGGGGACGTCAAACCAACAACCAGCCACAACTTTGCATTAATGTAGCTTTTTACCATTGAATATAGTTAGATCTGTTAGTCAAGTCTTGAAAACATACATTTAACATGTAGAACTATTTCTCCCGTCTGTCTTCTCCACATGCAAAATTAAATCCTGAATCCACTTTGCAGTCAGAAGGAGTATGCTGGCCCTACAAAAATTGACAGCATATTATATTGACCAATCCTTGGGACATGAGGCAAAAGGAGTAGAAGGAATACATTCCCAGGCCGTAGTCAAGGACCAGGAGCTTCAGAGCCACCCCAGACAGGAGTGATAAGTAGAGAACTTATGTTCTTTAATTCCCTTCCCCTTAAGACGCCTGTGCAAACTTTGGGTCCATCTTTCCCCACAGATGGCTCTTGTGGGGAGGAGAGTCAGGATAAGACCCAGATTCCTATAGTCTGAGAGTATCAGTGGGGAAAGGGGAGGGTTTGTCTCTCTCTTTGCTGCTGAATCTTCAGCTTCAAAAGGACCCTCTTCTCTTCCTGGCTAACATTTCCATTTTGAAGATGTCAGCTGTGAGATCTGCATTCATGGTGATTAGACACTTTCATGTGTCGTATAGCTATGTAAAAGTAGGAAATCTTCCATGGTTTATTTTATGAACGTAATAAAGTCTTAATAGCATGAGACCTTAATACAGCATTTTGCCATTAAATTGTTGCAGAAAGTTATACTATTTTTGTAACCACATTATGGAGAGTACATCTTAGTGAAATGGAAATGAATGAGGTTCTATTACATTGGGCTATCTGAAGTAATAAGTAACTTGTTTCATAACCTGAAGTCAAGCCAGGTCTGTGATTCACCTAAAGAAATTATAATGTTACAGAAATGGTTAGAAATATCTATCTGAGATAATGCTTAAGTGTATATCAAAAGGGTCCCTGTACACCACAGTAGGTAACAATAATGTTTATATAAACCTCAAACACAGGACACCAATTTTCATTACTATCCAACTTTTCATTTGGCATCTTTATGGTTCTTAAATTTGTTTGCTCAGAATTAAATCTGTTTTTTAGGTCCAGACAAACCTCTCAACAAAACTAATTGTTGCCAAAGATGTTGTAACCTTTGTTGTGACTTAACATTTCAGCTGGTTGCCTGTATAGGGCCATGTGCTGTTTGCCATCTACATGTAAATAGTCCCTTTGATGTCCATGAGACAAACTCAACCCTGGCAAAAGAATTCACCACTTAAGCTGACTTCACATGTTATTTTGGTGTGAGTGGTACCTTGCCATATTTAGTCTAAGAGGACTGCTCATGTAAAATTAACATAATGTGGGCCACACTTAAGTACATACCAAGAAAGTCAGTTTATTTTCTGTGTCACTTGCTCCCCTGTTTCTCTCTGCCATAGTATTCCCAGTAAGAGCCCAGCGTTACACTCTTAAGTATAGTGGGCCAAACCTATCCCTGGTGTACATCGGAGAGAAATTTGACACATTGATTACTACCATATACACAACTGTTCCCATTGATTTCACAACTGTTCCCATTGATTTCAGTGCAACTGTTTGCAGAGTAAGATGCTATCAGTCTGACAAAGGATGATTGAAGTAGGTGCTAAATAATAAAGTTTGTAGATGGTACAAAAATTGAAGCGGAAAATAACAACTTGGACAAGTCAATTCTCCAGTGCAATATGGATTGCATGGACAACAGGGGCTTTAACAAAGCTAGGAACTGAGAATGTAGGTATACTGATAGGAATCATAGTATATTAGGGTTGGAAGAAACCCCAGGAGGTCATCTAGTCCAATCCCCTGCTCAAAGCAGGACTAACATCAACTAAATCATCTGAGCCAAGGCTTTGTCAAGCTGGGCCTTAAAAACCTCTAAAGATGGAGATTCCACCACCTCCCTAGATAACCCATTACAGTGCTTCACCACCCTCCTAGTGAAATAGTGTTTCCTAATATCCAACCTAGACCTCCCCCATTGCAACTTGAGACCATTGCTCCTTGTTCTGTCATCTGCCACCACTGAGAACAGCCTAGCTCCATCCTCATTGGACCCTCCATCAGGTATGTAAAGGAGGGTGGGCCCTGTATTTTTGAAAGCAGTGACTCAAAAGGATTTAGGTGTCATGGTTGACAACCAATTGAACATGAGCTCCCAGCATGATGTGGCGGCCAAAAAAAGCAAATGTGATGTGTGACTGTACAAGCAGGAAATTATCAAGTAGGTAGGTGAGTACTGCCTTTGTATATGGCATTAGTGTGACCATTACTGAATAGTGTGTCCAGTTCTGTGTCCACACTTTGAAAAGGATGTTGCTAAGTTTGCAAGTATTCAGAAAAGAGCTACAAGAATGATTTGAGGTCTGGAAAGCCTGCCTTACAGTGAAAGGCTAAATAATCTCAATCTATTTATCAGAAAGCAGCAGTAAAGTGGTGATTTGGTCATAATCTGCAAGTACCTACATGAAGATTTCTGACTGCAAAGGGTCTTTAATCTAGCAGACAAAAGTATAACAAGATCCCATACCTGGCAGCTGAAGCTAGACAAACTCAGACGAGAAATAAGGCTCAATTTTTTAACAGTTGAAACAACTTACCTTCGAATATGATAGATTCTCCATCATTTAAAATCTTTAAATCAAAACTGGCTACCCTTCTAAATGACATAATATAGCTCAGTCTGAAGTCAAGGACTTGATACAGGAAAGTGAAAGTCTATGGCCTTTGTCATTCATTGATAATAGTTCCTTCTGGCCTTAAAATCATGAAAATAATTACTTAGGTGTATTTGCACTTTTGGGAAGGGACTATGCAGTTCTTGCTTAGATAAAACTTCCACTTGCGATTTTCACTGGGAGTTTTGCCTGAAGAAGACTGCATGATGAAGCCTAAAATATTTACCTCCTGAAATTTCATTCTGAAGTTGCCTGGTAACCATCAAAGAACAGTTGCTGCAGATTTCAAATTCTTCCTGGACCTTGGACAAAAACATATAAGTTCTACAGGTAAACTTGAACTTCAGAGAATGTTCAAGACTGAACATGGAAACAGCTTCCAAAACCGTGGGGAATAAATTTCAGCACATTCAAAAGCAAGCCCTAATCTGATAGCTCTCAGAAGTCAGGAAGGAGTTCTGCTGCTTTAAAATAATACTGTTGTCTGGGCTGTGGAGCTGTACTCTATGGAGATTTGAGCTGTACTTCCAGGTGCACTCAATTCCTAAGCTTTGCAGGTGTTTACAGTGTTATTTGCAATCAGAAACTTTATATTGTATGCCAGATCTCCATAGAAGTTTTCCGGTGAGAAATATATTGGGCCATAATCATCTCTAGTGTAACTCTGCTGAAGGTAATAGAGTTATACTAGGGATGATTTTGTTCCAGAGTACTCAGCACTCTGCTAATTGGAATTTGAGGAAGCCACAGAATGTCAATAGTGCACTTTAATCTTCACAATCCAGGGTCGCAGAACTATATCCTACTTATTATTCCTGCTTTTTTTCCATCTCTATGTCTTTTAAAGTGTCTAAAGTTTAACAAGCTTTAACAATACAAAGAATTTTCACAAAACCCATCATTCATAAGTATTGTGTAAAATTATACACTTTTTTAATATTTATGTTTAAATTATTGGGTTGAGCTTCTTAATGCAGCAATCCTTGTTTTGACAGACATCCTTGGATGCATATCATTTAACACTATCCATCTCTTTCTTCACATCTTAAACTAGGATTGAGGCCATGTTGAGTGAGATGGTGGTTTTTAATTTCCCAAATTTCACCTTCCAAGCCACTATACCTAAAAGATCTTAACTTTATTACTGTTTTCCAGTGGAGACTGCCTTTGGGAAACAGTGCTTTCATTCACTTTCTCTATCAGTTTGAGAAACCAATTTCATAAACTACATTTTCCTTTGCATTTCTGTCCCTGACCTATGACTGAGATCTGAAAAAAAAATCTTACTTCTAGCCATTCCTCATGTTAGAATATTGACACTACCATCTTGTCTGCATTATCTCAGTATTTCCTGTTTATTAGTGACATGTTGTTGCCTAAACTAACCCGTAAATTGAGTAAAACTCACACTGGGCACAGAGGATCTAAGAAATCTTTTATAGGCACTGGCTTTGTGGTTTAAAAAATGAAAAACCTTGGAGATTTATTTTAAAATTTTGCTGTGAATTTGTAATGTATTCCTGTGGCTTAATCTTTTTATTTAAGTGCCCCTTCTGAGGTTTGAACAGCACATTTGTGTGTTCTCAGAAAGAAAAAATTAGTTTAAACTAAATTGCTGGGCGTTTCCCAAAATATTTAAGTAAAGTCATAAAATTTAGGACTGGAAGGGAACTCAATAGTTCCCTGAGCTACTATAGCAATAATGATCATAGACATGCACAAAGTGATGTCAGTATTTTCTAGTTATTCTTGAAATGTTTAACTGAAGATTTCCCTGTAGAATTTTTTGATATGGACTTTGTACTGACAAACCAGCCTGCAAATATTGTTAAATATATCTATCTAGATATATAGATATAGATGATATAGATATAGATATATATAGCTACTAGACACATTTCTATTTAAGAAAACTAATTAACTCTTCATGTGCTACAGTATACCTATTTTAGTACAGCCAAGTTTTCACTTGGTATACTTTAAACCCAGTACAAGGGTGTTGCCCTCCCCCAGGACAATATTACAAAGTATATTTTTGTGTACCAGAATGTTCATTGGAGGAGTTTAGGTGAAAAGTATAAGCAATTCCTAAGAATAGGAATTGCGACAATACTATGGTGGGGGCGGGAGACTATTCTAGGACATTGGTTGTTTTTTGTCTGTAAATTTTAGGAAAGCTTATTTATCTAGTGTGCATGAAGCTTGATTTTTCTACTTCAGTAATTACTTGTAAGTCTACTTGAATATAGAAATAACCCACCAATAAAAGATTAGAGGACATCTGATGAAAATATGTGGAGGCTTAGCTGAAAAAAAAAAAGATATTCCAGACATAAAAAATGTTAGAAAATATTGCTTAAATTTAAACTAATTAAATAGATTTAAAATGAAATGCAGTTTTCACTGTTAAATGCTAGATTTCTCCCCCAAACATTAGACAAAGTTGCATTGTTTACAAAAATTTATTAATACAAACTTTACACACTTTATATAACAGTTATCAAAGTCCTAGTTATATATATCATG
This sequence comes from Chelonoidis abingdonii, assembly GCF_003597395.2. Taxonomy (NCBI): domain Eukaryota; kingdom Metazoa; phylum Chordata; order Testudines; family Testudinidae; genus Chelonoidis; species Chelonoidis abingdonii. The sequence continues at coordinate 215,288,022 of NC_133770.1, forward strand.
TGTGTAATAATACTTTAAGTTATTTTTATATTCAGTTGCACACAAAATAAGATCTGCAAGACTAACATCTACCTAAATTATCACTGTATCGCAAATCTGCTCCGTTTTAGTAAGACTGTTGGTTTTTCTAAAAATTAAACAGAGGATAACCTATGTGATCACTTTATAATGCTTGCAACTAGCCACTGAACTCGAAATGATAGTTCATAAATAAAACGTCAATAAAGCCCTATTTCATTATACCACAGCTGACACAAATACAGCAACGTCTGCCGATTACCCAAGAACAAATAATTAAGACTAAAATGCAAGCTGATGTGTTGCAGCATAGTAGGGCCACTAAATAGCCATCTGTGAATTCGTGGCGATTTAAAAGGCGAAGAAAGGCACGAAACGCTGCAAACTGCATCCTGCGTCACATTGCCTGAGGAGAATGCAAAATTAAAGTAAGATTGATTTTCATACACACTTCTCAGGCATAGATCGAATGCCTGTGTGCTAGCACTGTTTGCAATAAGCTCCGCTGGCACTCGCCATCCCGCCTGGGATTGCAAACTCAATTCTGTTTTCTTTGATTTATTACTTAACACTGATCAGACTGGTAAAGGAAAATGAAAAGTCTTTTAAATTTTACAAGTGGCTTTTCTTTTTAAGCAACAGAAGACTGTAATTTAGGGCTGGTTATTTTCCTTCAAAAGATTCCTCTAGAATATGGTTAGGGATCTGAAAGGAAACATACGTACATGACATCTCTTTAGTCACCTTTCGAGGAGAAGGAATGGAAAGTTCCCTCGGGCAGGTTTGGTTTGTCTTTTCCCCAGAAGGGAAGCTATTAATCCGTACATGTAAAGATGAAGTTGAAATGATTCATCGGTTATTAGAAACTACACATTCTATTATGACAAAAGTTTGTTTTATGAAATAACTTTTACTAAGCAATAAGCCATAATGTAGAAAAATACATTTTACCTCCAAACTCAATAAACAAGAACAAAACTTTAGTTGTAGTGCATAATTATTTAGTGGTAGCTACAACAGGGGTTCCTAAACTTTTACAATAAGAGCTTGCATCAAACAGAACAAAAGAGTGAGAGGCGTTCACAACTTTAAATTGAAAATAATAATAAAGTGACTCAGATGGGAAACCGTGCATAAATAGAGCAAGACAGGTCGGGAGGAGAAAGGGTCTACAAGAAAACAACAAAGGAAAGGAGCAACTCCGCTTGAAAAATTCAAAGGAGAGAATCCTGGTCATTTCACATGATGAGAGGCATGGACAGCACTGGAGAGTAACACATTATACTTTGCATCAAGTTCCAATACCGAGCGGCCGACGGTCAGTTAGGTAGTGGATCTAAAGTGGAATTGTCTCATGTTACCCAGACCCTCTGGCAGTCTAAAACCACGCATTCATTAGGGGCACCTCCTCTCTGATCTGTGCTCTATCGCTTCTAGTATCGAAATTTCAAATGGTTTCCAATCGCTCTAATTTCTGGTTGGCTTTGTTCTGTAGCTGTGCCCAATCAGTTAGAAGAACAATGAATGCGGCTAAATATTTTTCCCCCTCCAATTGTCAGAGATGCACAATTTTGACAGAGCTGTTTCACCACAGGAGAATTATCTTCTAAGCTCAGTGTTTGAGAGACACAAATACATATAAAAGTGGAACCAAAGAAAGCAGAAAAATTGAAATCTTTCGCAAGGGGGAAGCAGTTCCCCCTTAAAATAGGCTAGTGGCAAAGGAGCCTGTCTTGAGACTTATGAGGGGCAGGGGGTAAGAATCTGCTTCAGCAATTCTTCCAAATCATTATCACCATAATCCTCTTGTAGTGGGGCATCAGTGTCTATATACAGTAGCAAATGGTGACTATTAATGTCTTCGACTCTGTCGTGGATAAAAATACTATCCTTTTAATTTCACTTACAAAAATAGGAGCAATATTCAAACAATGATTGTCTTTTTTTCTATTTATTTTATATAAAAACATAAACAGCTCAGGCGAATTTTTTTTGTTCTTGTGCAGGCTTTATATGAAGAATTGTTCTCTTTCAGTAGTATTTATATATATATATTTATATATTATATATAACTTAATGATTGGTCCACAAAGTAGATCTGTGCGTTTCTCTAGTGCTTTTATACAAAAAGAAAAACAATATTATTATCAAAATATTCATTTAATGGCTTTACTTCATACATAAATACATGTTTAGATAACACAGGAGCGGTGATTGTTCAGTCACTTTGGAAATGACTTTTGTTTTTCTCTTTTTAGGGCTCTGTATACACAGGAGTGGTAGGTGACTCGGCGCTACAAATACGCTACTCGGCGTCCTTTGTTTTTAACTCTTTGTTTATACCTTTTCCCCAGGACCGCTGCCAAGTATTTCTTGACAGCCATTTGTTTCCGGTAGCGGCTGTAGCTGTCTGTGAAGATGCCATCCGAGTGCCGTTTGGAGAGCGGTTCCGAGTCGTCCTCCAGGCCACTGGCACCGCTGCAAAGCAAAGGACAGTTGCAACATCTGGATCCATTCCCCTGTCCTGTCTGCACTTTGGAGGCCTTCCCTTCTTTGCATTTTGGCTCTGGAAACTCCGGGGCTGCTTTAGCCTTTCCAGATTATTATGATTATGTGTCATTTAGGGAAAGCTGTATTTGTTTTGTTTGTTTTTCCAAAGCTATTCGATTCGGGGGAGGGCGGGAATGAAGAAACTAAAGCAACATGTAGACCTCAGGGAGGCAGAACAAAACAAAGAATCTATCTAAACACGCGGTGAAGTTGATATCTGATCATAATATAAGCCGACAGTCGGGAGACAATATATTCATGGCATGAATTATTCATTATGAAAATGTAATCTATTTCCCCATGGGCTTTATTAAAATGTTACCTTCTGCCGAAATGATCTTCATTACGCTGGGCTTGCCGTGTGCCAGGATGTCTGACTTCAAACGCGTTTTGTTTAAGCCCCGCTACACGGAAGTGTGGTGAATTCTATTCTTTACAATGGAGAGCTCTGTTAAAATACCCAGAGCTACACCTACAACTGATCTCTTGTTGCAGTTCTTTCCACCGGCTATAGCCTGAATCTCTGGGCTACTGGACTTTCTTTACAATGACCAGATTTTTATCATCAACTAGCCATCTGGGTTTTTCACCGTACCTTTCACTTGGGGTCAGAGAATGAGATCGAGCAAAAACCCTGGTGGATTTTGACATTTTCCAACTGGGTGTGTTGCTTAGTGCGCGAAACACCAACCACACAGCGAGCGTAACAATTATACATCGGTGGTACATTATGCGTGGTTTAATAGAAAGATGATTTCCTCTTAACGTGAAATAAATAACAAATAAAAATCTTACCCGACCCGTTTGGCCATCAAAGAATGCAGGTATTTCCTAGCGGATAGTTGACCCAGGACTCTCCTGTAGGCTTTGTTAAATATCCCATCGGCGTGCCTAAGTAGGAAACAAAGATCAAACACAGGAAGAAAGATCAGTGTCCAAGCCTGGGGACCCGAGCTCAGCAGCCCCTCACTCCAAGGAGGGATGGCGGAAGGAAGCCCCTGGCTGGCTGGTGGCTTTATGTACCCTGAGTGCAGAGGGCAGCCTCCGCGTTAGGACCCCCAGGGACAGCAGGGCCCTCCCAGCAGTGGCACACCCAGCCACCAGACTCAGTTCCCGAGCGCAGCGCTCGCCTGGTGCTTCTGGTGTGTTTCCCGGAGTGCCATCACTAGTCCTTCCGCGGCCAGCCTGCTTCCCCACCCCTCCCCGCCCGGAGGTAAGGGGCGCTTTTCCTCTCCTCCAGCCTTTATTCGGGCGGCAGGGCACGGAGGGAGAGATGTGTTGCGGCTCTTTTGCATGGGATTGACCAGGATCGTTTTGCTCCAGCTCAAGTCATAATTCCACCAAGAGGCTCCCATATTCACCTCTTTTCCGGTGGGTAGTACAGGGTGTACATGTCGTCTATCATGGAGGAAGGGTTTGCTATGCCAAGAGGGTCGTTGTCAAAGGCGAAATCCTGCAGCGTGTTTCCATCCTCGTCATATACTTCATCTTCCAGCCTAGCCCGGAAAGCAAAGGGCAAGAATTCAGACGCATGTGGCGGTGCCTCCTGGGAAATCCTACATATAGGAGCATTTGATCAATGTTATTCAGGGCTACTTCTCTGCCTGGGACCTATTGGGTTTTAATATGGGCACTTCCAAGGCTGGACTGAAGGCCTTGCTAGAGGAGCCCACAGACAGTATTACGCCTACCCCTCTACACCCCCCCCCCCGCACCTTCATTTCATCCCCCCGCCTCCGCATCAGTGTAAAATCAGGCGCGGGAGGAAGACACAAGCAAACCGACCTGCTGTTAGGCTGGGGCCAGAAACAAGTCCAGGGGCTGCCAAGGAAGCAGCTGATCACTACCCACTTTTCCCAGCACGAATCCTGATCGCTTTCCAAACTACATACTCAGGCGCGCGCGTGGGGGCTCTAAGTTAAGCGAGACAAGAAGAACAGCGCTTCCCACTGTAGGGCACCCGCTTTCTCTAGTCCCCCCACTCCCCAGATTGATCAGAAGCTCTGCAGTTAGCAAATGACTGCTCCGCCTTTCTCACAGCAAGTGGGGGCAGGGTGGGGCTTGTGTTTGTTTGTGTTTTTCGTTCAATGATGTCTCTGTCCTTGAAGATCACTTGAGTTTTGTTTCTCTCTCTCTCTCTCTCTCTCTCTCTCTCTCTCTGTGTGTGTGTGTGCGGCAAGATGTAGGTCACTGAACGTTTCAGGCAGCTATTTTTGTCTTCGAGCTCTGGCAGGGAGATTAATAATAGATGCGTGTAAAGTGTTTCGCTCCTGTTAATTCAAGCGCTTGAATAAACCGAGCCAGGTCCCCTCAAACGAATGGCCCCTCTCACCCCACTTAACGCCCCCTGGAAGGACTAGCCATTTATGCGGGGACGGCTCCCCCCAGCACTGGCAGCCGGGGGCCCTGTGGCGAGGCTGACCTGAATCCCAAAGCCCCGGGTAATGCTTTGGGTCGTTTAAGGCCATTCCGGAGCGTGTGCTCCACCGCACTCAAGGGCCAACTCCTACAGTTCACATGCGCTCCAGAGTGAGTTTCGCAGTTCAGATGTTGCATGCACATTAGTGCCGAACCACGAGAGTGTCCCCTGTGGGACTTGGCGGAATAAATAGAGCTGCATAATTTTCCGAGGGAGCTAAAATGGGTGGATCGGAAAAGCTCCCCCCCGCTTCTGTTGTAAGAAGCGCTGCTTGTTAAGGGAAGCCAGATTTACAGCAGGCTAGAGCCAGGAGTAGATTGATTGCCGCTGTGTAAAGCTTCACCCTCTCCTATTAAGTGTGAAATCGTCCTTTGTTGTATAGGTTTGGACTGGAGGCTGCCCCTACACTCGGCTCAGTAGGCGAGGCTAGTTCTGAAATCCTGGCAACTCTACTCCAGTGTGTTAACAATCCTGCTCGGAATCAAGTGAGCGCGAGAGAGTCTTACGGAATCCTGAACCTAATCTCAGGCAGAGTGAGCCGGATCACGCTCTGCCCAGCCCTGAGTACTACAGTAGCCCCCTCTCCCCTCAAGCGAACTTTAAAGAAACGGATCTGGAATTTAGTACTTAAAGAACTTTAATCAATAACACAGGTTGGGGGCAGATTCTACCCGGCTATGATACAGGAACTTAATTCTAGAACGTATCTAGATCTATATTAGAGAGAGAACAGAGAGGGATATTATATGGGTTGTAAAACTAAGTTTTATCTATATCTACACATATTCCTTAATACCTAGTAAACGCTTCTGCCAGAAATGTGTTATTACAATCTTTTTCTAACTGTATGCTTCAAAATGCTTTCATCTAGGTACTGTCTATCCTGCAAGTACCTGTCAACTCCGTGTTAGCAGGTTATTGCCACTCAAGTTAGGCTCAGAGGTGGCCGGAAATATATCTATAATGTGTTATTGCACTGTAGTGCATATAGAAAAATTGATTCACTAAAAGGCTAATCAGCTTTTTCCTATAAGGCTCACCCTGCCTTCTGAAAACTATGCTTCATTCAGGACCACAGTTAGAAATCGAATTGTTTCACCAAGACCAAAGTCAGATGTTTTCTCTGTTATTTAGGAGAAAGGGGGATAAGAATAAGACAGGCGTGTGTAGGGAATAATACAGCCTAAGATCCTTCAGGCTAACAAGACTTGATGGAAGAAAGAAGCTAGTCCATTAAACCCTCCATCTCCTGGAGAACGTAAGAATCTATTGTAGTTTCCCTGCCACAGAATCTAAACTGGACTTTTAATCTAGCAGCCCCAGTCTCTTTTCCCCGCTCCCCAGGAAGGTAGATGGATTCGGTAAATAGGAGGCGGTGAGGGTTTGCCCTTTTCTTTCTGGATGCTTTACACTGCTTGGAAGAGCTCTACTCCGTTAGCAAGAGAGGGAGAATACAAGCTACCCGACACACACAGAGTCCAGGAGACAACTACCTGCCAATGCTCTCTGCTAGCTATTACCAAGATGCAGGGGCATAACTGACGGGGAAAGCCAGGGATGCGAGTCTTGCACGGATTGGGAAGAGGGAGGGATAAAGAAGGTACCTACCTTAGCGCAGGGTATTGAAATCCAGCAGCAGGTGAGCAGTAGACGCTGCAGTGCATTATTATCCCATAGACCAGTAGTGCTAGGATCGCTTTGCTACACATTGCCACTCTGTGTGTAAGGGAAGAAAGAAAAAACAGTCGTCAAAATGCTCCCTTCACTCTCTCTTTCCCCTCTAGCTTTGCCACTAGCAAAATCTAACCGGTCAGAAATCAAGTCTTAAGTGTGCTCGATTTCACAACAAAACGTGTGCGCGATTTGTGTGGAGACGTTTGTCTTCAATTACAACCAGACACAACCCCCACTTCCCAGCACACAGGCGCGCACACACGTACGCACACACACACACACACACAAGTGCCCGGGCTAACGAAACCCGATCTCTCCGGTTAAAGCTGCTGAGATGCCTGCGATACATTTTCCTTACCATTAAACTCTTAACACCCGGTACTAAGAGCGTTTGGCTGCGCAATTAAAGGGTAGATTTAAAAAAAAAAAAAAAAAAACTCTCTCCCAAGTTTCAGCCAAAATAGTTAAAACTCTTGTGGCGTCGCCTCTCTGACGATCAAAGGAGCCGAAGGCAGAAGAGCAGCAGTTACTTGTCTTCTGGTTTAAAGTGATCCGCTCAAAAAAGTTTGTAGGTAGCAGGCGGCACAGATCTGGAGTGGAGTCTGCCAGGGAAGGGACAGCAAGAAAGGGGGAGTAAGGGAAGGAGACAGAAGGGAGAAAGAGAGAAAAGAACACAAGAACGGGGAAGAGAAAGCTAAGGGGAGAGAGAGAGAGAGAGGACGGGAAGCTGAAGCAGGCTGTGCTGGAGCTGCTGTTAGTGAGATGTTCTCTTCCCCAGATCTTTCCCGTCACTGAGATGCTTCTCGCTTCAGCTGCTGCTTTCTTCTTCTTGCTCTGTGACTCCAAAGTTGACCAACCTTCCGCAGCTCGTTTTTTTATGCAATTAGCGACAAAATCTTCGCAAACACCCTGCTTTATCAAGAGCCCTCTTTGTAAACATCGGTCTGCATGTTACCTTTAAGGGCGGCAGTATTGTTTGTTGCACTGTTGTGGCGTTCGGATTTTTATTCATGAATCAAATGAGGTGTTTTTTTTTTCAGTCACGTAATAATCGGGTATCAGAAAAGACGTCACTACCTCAATTCCTCAAGGAACATAACAATTCTGTGCCGTCCTCGCGGATGATCTGATCGAGAGTCATAAGCTTCTCACAAACACTTTAACTCACACTTTTTTCTTTTTTTTTTTTTTACACAGAGCTCTAGAAGATTTAATGCTTGTCGAGTTCTCCCTGATTCAAGTTGTGGGGAGGGATAATAGGCTGCTGAGGAAATTTTAGGCTTTTTACAGATCCTATCCTCAAGGGTGGTCTCAGTAGCCTAACCACAGAGCAGCTCTGTTTGAAAAGATGAGCTCTGATGTGATAACTTTTATATAAATTCGTTTGGCAAAAGCCCAGGGTTCTAATGTGGTACATATGTTCCCTTCAACAATTAAATGAAGAAATACACTCGCGTTCTTATTGTTGTTATTGTTATAAAGGCTGTTTGAAGTCTTGGAGGCTTCTCAGTAATTTTCTAATTAGTTTGTAATTGACAGTTGCTGGCTGGTGGGTGGATTGATTAGCTGACGGCTCCAAACGTGGAGCTGTCCAAACTCTGCGGTGCTGAACTGGGGAAATGTGGCAACCAAAAAACTGATTTGGAACAACATTTTCACCATTTGTTTTTTTATGCAGAGCTCCCAGATGGGTACAGGAAAATTAGCAATGCGATAATTCAACCTATACAATTATGATGTCTCTCAATCACTGTAGCAACAAAATATTTACAGCAAGCTATAGCCCGTTCCCGTTCTGAGCGTGTCGTCACATTTTTCTGTGCGTGAGATTGGAAAACATCCCTTACTATCTGGGAAAACACGCCACAGGGTCCAATACTGTCCTATATTTGATGATACTGCATATTAATTTCGGCCACAAACATCCCCATTAGAGGACTGAAATGATTAGAAATTTACAAGCCCTGATTCACTTGTCACTGACGAGAACGGAGTGCAGCATATGTTACTTTTCAGGTCTAATTTTCACTGTGTCCCTTTTCCTTCCTGTCTCGTGTCTGCGATTCGAGCTCCTTGCAGGGCAGCAGAGGCAGACTGGAAAAGAGAGAGGATTTCCATTAAAAGTTCATTTGCTGAGGGACTCTTAAGGGAATCCCTCCGTTGGGAGGTCTCAATCCACCGATATGATCTTACTGAAAATGACGTAGAGGCATGAAAGCTCTGTGGGAAGACCACCGTCTGGCTTCCAGACCTCTTGATATTTCGATGATCTTCTTGCTCCCTCTCAACGGTAGAAATTCAGATTCATTTCCGAGAATTACCCAAAGAAATACAGACTGCAGGAGCCATTACAGTGCATTTTAATTATTTGGCTCATCAGCAGAGAATTCAGGAAGCAGCAATAATTTAGTCCTCCTGTTTCCTATTTCAGTGGTTTGGGTGAAACATGTTTAAATGAGCTATTTGAGCTCAAATCGATTTTTCAAAAACATACAATTACAATCCTATTATAATCATTAAAGATTTCAGTATTTTCCTCGGGATTCAGGAACTGGAACTTGAATGAAGTATTCTCTTAGCAATGGTAAGCTATGCGATTATGGAAAGGCTCAATATATAATACAACATTTGTATACACAATTATTTTATAAACACTATGTTAAATACAATAATAGTCCTTTGGTATTTGGCAAATAACTACAGATTTAAAACTTAAAGGATCCAATAATACTATAAAAATGAATGGGTGGGTGTTTTTTCCTGAGGGAAAAGAATAGCTACTTGTTCCGATGATGAGAGGTTGCCTTGATAAGGTCGGGGTGAACCTATTAAAACTTCTAATCTTGCTTCTCCAATGCATTCCAAACTGTGTTGGATATAAAGAAATACTGGAATACGTTTAAGACTCTCCGGAAAAGGACACTCAGTGTAAGTAGAGGGTGCCATCGTGTGGGGACTTTGTTGTTTTCATGACGTATTAAAGAAAAAAATATATTTGGGGCCAAATCCTGAAGCTCTCATTCAGTCTTTGCTTAATAGGTATTCAGGTAAAAAACACAGTGGCCAGAGGAGTTTGCCTGAACAAAAGCCCAGTGAAGGCTTCGAGGTTTGATTTACAGCAAATATATTTATGCATAAACTCTCTTTAATTTATTCTTGCCCTCCAGATCCCTCAGCAGCTAGGAACAGATGTCATATTATTAAATCAACCTGCCAGGGAAATGTTTCCTCATTATCCCCTCCCACCTCAAATGTGGAATTTTTCTCCAAAATTACCCCCAAGTCGAGGATGGCAAGAGCCAGACTTGGGCTAATAACAGCTTTTCTAGCACAAGAATGTCATGGCTTTAAGCTGGTATCTTTCATTCTTGAGAGAGAGAACGAGCTCTATAGGGTTGTGAAGGAAGATTTCTCCTGTTCTGAAGTGACAAGAATTCACTATATCAGACTTAAAAGATATTTTAGGTGATTTTTATTGATATGTTTAAAATTGTTTTTCCTCCTTCTGACTCTGCAGTGGTAAGCAGGGTAACTAAAGCATCTACCTATCCAGAGAGATGGATACAAGAAATACAAATGAAAAAAAATAAGTTTTCAAACATTTTATTTTTTCCGTGTAATCTATACAGCGTATCCAGAATAAACCTTAGCATGCTGTAGTAAAAAGGTTTATGGATGCTCATTTAAGATGAGCTGCAAAACTCATAAATGTCTTTGCCCCTCCTGAGAAATCCAACAATCCCAAATTCATGCCAATAAAAACCTGTATAGCACACCACTCCATCATGTATTCCATTCATGTGCATGCACATAATATACACATATTACATTAGCAGTCTAGGTTGAAACAACAATAAAGGTTTGATTTTGGCCTGCCGAAGAAAGTAGATTCCAAGCTAACTCTGTAATTTGAAAGGGATTTAAGATTCACAATACTTGATCTTAGGTATCACATATAAAGCAACATCTGCACACAAACAGGTGAGCTAAGATTTTGGTGGCAGAATTTTCTTCACCTTCCTCCTATCACCTGAAATTAATCATTTTAATTTACCTGAATGCATCCTTTGTTTTTTCAAAATATTTCACAAAGTATATTTTTAAATTTCCATGGATATTTTAGTGGAGTTATAGATCCTCCAAGCCTAATACAATATGAATGTACTAACATCCTGAGGTGGATGGCTCTAAGGTTGTGGTGGTGGTGTCATAGATTTTCATTCAATCGTGCATATTTCATATTTATCTACATATGGTGGCTGGTGCTTAAAGGGTAAATCTATTCATTTTTTCAAATGCTTTTTTAGATCTAAAGGCACAGGACTTTATGACAACATCAGAAGCAAGCCTTGTTATCAGTCTACAAGCCAGGAAGAAATCATATACATATATGAAGCCACAGCCATGCTTTCTCAGCAAGCCTACCCTTTGCTATGTTTTCCACAGAAACTTGGACTGCAGTATTTGGAGCCTCTGGTTTCTCCATAAAATTCCACCAGTAAGTTTAAAATACAAAATAATTAATTCTTTCCTCACAAAAAAAATCACATGTGACAAAAGCACAAATTCTCCAAGGGGGTTGATCCAATACCGTGTCTTTTACTAAACCTAATGCATCACACATATTTGTATCAGTGTCAAAACAAGCAGGTTAAAGCCATTCTGTACTTTCTGGGCAAAGCGTCTGCTTCCAGTTTTGAATTTCATCTGCATAGTGATAAACCACAACAATTCGTCTCTCACCCCCAGGACACCAACTCATCATGAACAAACCTAAGTCTTTTAACCATCACTCCATTCCCGTTTGCAGAACTGCATGGGAAATAGATGGAGTACTATTCTAGTTAGCAACCTCTTGCACAGTTTACACTGAAATTCATAACATCTGATCTACTACAAAAGGCTTCATCTGTCCTACCTAACTGGCCTTCGGAGAACCAGGCCAAATGATTCAGACAAGCATACAAAGGACAAACCAAAGAAGAGTTATTCATGGCATAATACTTTATTACTGCTAAAACTCCCAAGCTAATAAAGGATAAAATAGCACCTTCTAGACTAACAAAAATATGTACAGTGGGCCCATTTCTGCTGCTCTTACTTACTCGAGATTAAACATAGGTGTAAGTGCACTGAACGGAATGGGACAGATCCTTTCTTCTGACAACCCCTCTATGTCTCTCTTTCCTCTTCAGTCTCCTCCTGCCCAGAGGTAGGGTCACATTCTACAAAAGAGAAGAGTTTGTTTTTTTCTTGTCATTTTTCTGATAAATGAACTTTGTCTGATCTGAGGGGAAGAGACTCAGACAGAAACTAAAAAATGGAAAATTACATTCAGCAGCAACTCAGGCCAATCCAAAGGTGTTTCGTGCATAAAGACTTACAACTCATTTCTTCACCCATAAGAGTGGACATTATGAACTTTAGTACACGCTGCCCAGCAGAACACTAACAATCCATTAGTGCCGCCAACCATTTCCTATGGATCTGAGAATACAAAGAATCTATGCACAGGTCTAATAAGGCATCCTGAGTTGCTTCAGTGCCTTTCTCCTGTGTTACCTCTTTTCTCTGTCTTATCCTAAGTATCTTTAGTAAGATTACTCTCATTTAGGGGGGCTTAGATGTCAATGCAGCCATCTGGGTACCTGATGATTTTTTCTCTTTCTTTTCCTACTGTTCATATACATAACGTGTAATTTGTTAAGTTATGTGTATTTGTAAGAGGTTTCAATAGGTTTTGTACAAGCAAAAGGCCAGAAACTGAAATTTCCAGCAGTATAAGACATCCATCAATGATGGAGGTCCTGTAGATGACTGGAGCACTGAGCAGTTTAATAATTATCTTTAATGTGCACTAACAGCTAATCATACCTAAAATAGATCCAAAATAATGATCCGTTACCTAGGACCTGATCATATGGGGAGTTGAGGGCTTCCATTGGGGTGCTGAGGGTCATCAACCATCCCTGCAAGGATACTGAAAGACAAAAGATGGGCAGAGAAAGAAGAGAGCTGTTTGAGTTTTTACTGAACAGCATTTTCATTCCAAGAGCTTCAGAAGATACATAAGGTAAAAACAAACTGTAATAGGGAAAATCTGCCCATAACAACAAGGTCTGGCAATACTAAATCACGTCACTTCTTTTCAGTGGACTTCCATTTGTCTTATAGAGTGAAATTCAGTCCTGTGCAGAGGGCCAGCAAAAGACCTATGATCTTCTGAAGTCCCATTCAAGCACTCAAAATAAGGTTTATGTGGGATTTCAGTGATGTATCACTCTTGTAATGGCTCTCTGAACAGGGTCGATTTCTACTCATATTGAAGAGTCACTTTGCTTATATGGACCCTCTTTGGAGCCCAACTTTGTGAGTAGTTAAACATCTCTACAAAGTGTGAGTTTCTTTAGCTCTCATTGAATTTCCCCAATGGCTTTCCTATAGGACCAGAGACTTCCCTCACCAAAGTTGTTTCAGGACCCCATGTAAAGGGGGATTCTCACCACAGGAGGTGGTTGGAGAAAATAGTACTGCCTTTTTCCACCATATGGTGTGGGATCAATGAATCTTACCTCCCCAGCCACTTCCCAGCTTTCCTCTCCTTGCAAAGCCCATTCACTGTCTGTCACCTACCTGCATAGATCCCTGATCTGGTTGAAAGGGAGAATGCTTCTCTGGAGGTACATGAGCCCTCACTTCCATGTGAGATGGGGAGATCTACGCGCAGAGGATCTCCTCTCTATACGGCTCTTTGGGCTTAACTGGCCCTAACTTGCCCTTAACTATTCACTTTTCTGTAGATTAATATTGCCATGGCCTCATTTACATTTAGGCAGCAACCTACAAAATATCATGAACCCTCTTCTCAGTCAGTAGAGCAAAAACAGTACCTGGCAGCAAGAAAAAAAACCCATCCTGTTCTCATTAAAGCCAATAATACAACTCCCAGTGACTTCAGCACTTAGCATCAGGCCTAAATACACTGGGACAGACAATTGGCTGGTGATCAACATAATGCCACCAAAATCAATGGAGCAGCATCAATTTGCACCAGCTGTAAATGACGCATTATTTGTTGGCTCCTCCCTTCACAAAAATCATTGCCAAAGTAGACTTGTGTTCTAAGAAGTTGCAGACCAAATTGTAATCCAAGTGCCAGTCTCTATATCCAGTTTATAATAGAATTTCAGACACACTTTTAACCGTGGAGCTTCTGTGTCCTTTTGAGAAAAAATCCTTTGCAGTCTGAGTTTTTGACTTAATGACATATATCTAAAGTTATTTATAGTTTAGAATGACCAGATATAGTTGGAACAAACTACTAAATTAATCAGAACATTGCTTGTCTCTTCAGAAGAAAAAAAAATAGAAATCATCTATATTTTCTTGTTCCAAAAATTCTTATTTCCTATTACTAAACATTAATCATCTGGTTTTTCTTATGAGCTCACATAGAAGGATAATGTCAAAGGCCCTCTGGCTTCTGATGTGGCTGATTTGTACTGCCAGGGCTTAAAAGGTACCCCCAACCTGGGAGAATTCCAGGCTGAAATAAAGCCAATCTACTCAGTACTTCCAGTAAGGGTAATAAAATGTACTGAGATGGGTCATGCACAATCCAAGAAATATAAAATCACAACTGCATCTTGGGAGTGTTTCAGTTCTGTTTTGCCATTTAATATGCATGTCCTCTGCCACAGGAAGGAATGCTAAGTGGTCTAAGCCCTTTGTCTGAAACACAGGTGCAAAGCCATACAGGATCAGTTCAGACATCTGCATGGCGATAAATGGTCCTCCAAAGGATTTTTTTGTATGAGACTTTACAAAACAAGATTCTATCTGAGCGTGAAGGGCCAGATTTTCCAAGAGGATTGTTACACCCATACAACTGTGCGTGTGTACTTAATTTGTGTGTATTTGCATACACACATAGATAGCTAGATGAATAATTGTCACTTGTGCACACAACTGTTCTCTCAATGCATGGTAAGGGTATTGCAAAGAAATTAGATGCACAGCCATCCCTGAAAATCTTGCCGTTCATAGCACTTTCATAAGAGCAGATATTTGTTCTAGTGTCTCTAGCCAAAATTTCACCTCCCACACTAGTGTGACAGTAAGCTGTTACCCTCCCACCTCCATGGTGGCTCCATTCCAGTATTGCTGTATTCATAGGCTGTCTAAAGCACTTAGAGATCCTTAGGGATGAAAGGAACAATAAATGGAAAATATTATCATCCTCTCTGGCCCTCTGGGACAGGCTAGATTTGAAGCACTTAAACTTAACTTGAACACCTGTGAAAAAACTTCTAGGGGAGATATTCTGATAGATTCATAGACTTTAAGGCCAGAAGGGAACACCATGATCATCTAGTCTGATCTCCTGCACACCGCAGGCCACAGAACCTCACCCACCTACTCCTGTAGAGTAGGCCCATAATCTCAGCCTGAGCTACTGAAGTCCTCAAATCTTGATTTAAAGACTTCAAGTTACAGAAAATCCACCATTTACCTTAGTTCAAACCAGGAAGTGACCTGTGCCCCAAGATGCAGAGGAAGAGGGGAAAAATACCCATGGTCTCTGCAATTCTGACCTGGGGGAAAATTCCTTCCTGATACCAAATACAGCGATCATTTAGCCTTTGAGCATGTGGGCAAGACCCACCAGCCAGACACCAGGAAAGAATTATCTGTGGTAACTCAGAGCCCTTCCCATCTGATGTCTCATCACCAGCTGTTGGAGACACTTGCTAATAGCATGCTCAGATGGGCCATATGCCTTTGTAGGCAGCCTCATCATACCATCCCTTCCATAAACTTAGCGTGCTCAGTTTACTCAAAAGAACAAGTGGCAGTTTGATTTGCAGCAGGAGTGGGTCACATAACTGCCATTTGTGGCTTTGAATAGCTTCCCCTAGATTTTTGTCAAAGATGTTTAAGGTTTAAGTCAGAGTTAATGACACAAATAAACACAAGCGGAGGTAGTACATTGCCTTTTCCATTTTTAAGGACTTCTCTTCACATACAGTGCTACAACAGCACCGGTTCAGCTACGCTGCTGTGGCGTTTGAGGGAAGACACTAGTAGAGACCTTCTCCTATTGGTGTAGGTAATTCATTTCCTCGAGAGGCAATAGCTATGTTGATGGGAGAAGCTCTACCACTGACATAGGGCTGTCTACACTGGAGGTTAGGTCAGTATAACTACGTCACTCAAGACTGTGGATTTCACACCCCTGAGCAATGTAGTTATACCAACGTAGGTCTGTAGTGTAGACCTGGCCTAACTTCCCATGTTGTGCCTGAGTATTGTTAATAACTATTATTAATTATATTAAATTTTATATTTAGATTTATAAAAGTTTCAGTATTTTCCTATCCAATACTCTGGGCACCGATTCCGTGATTCAAGTTCATGCCATGTGTAACATTGTCATTTATAGACCTCAGTCCATTGTAATGCCCGAGCTGTACCACAGTCAAGCAGATTGATGAAACAACACAGTTTCAGTTGTAAGGGTATCTTCTGCATTTAAAGTCTGCTCCTGCACCTGGGAAGGCAATGAGAGCTTTGCCAGTAACTTCAACAAGCTTTGGATCAGATCCCAAACACATGCATATAACCCCTCTAGTGTTAATAGACATACAAGCACAGTCAAGTACCATGTTAGTCTGGATCTGTAAAAGCAGCAAAGAATCCTGTGGCACCTTATAGACTAACAGAAGTTTTGGAGCATGAGCTTTCGTGGGTGAATATCCACTTCGTTAGATGCATGTGATGCATGCACAGTCAAGGTGAAATCGACTCACGGTGTGTAGGGCCAGGTCAAGCCCTCCATTCTACTAAGTTGCATATTGAGAGTGTACAAGGGAACCAGGGGTATCTACACACCTTCTACATGGCACCAAAGGAGTTTTTGCTTCAGTCCCACTTAGGTCAAATCCAGTTGGTTCAGATCCAGTGCCCCCTACATCTCACATGGAGCTTCTAAAACAGGAATTCTGGACTTTATTTTCTGCTTTCAGTCACATGACCTCCACTGGTCTTCATAGCAATCAGTGTCACTTAGAAAGACAAAGAAAACTATACAGGCAAAAAGAAAATATATAATGAATTATATGAAACTTTTAACAGCAGTTGGTTTGAAAATGATTACACTGATAACCTTGAACTAAACTAAAAATAATTACACCCACATTACTCATCCACAGAGAATAGGATACTTGAAGGAGATTTCGCACCTGCACAAAAGGTGTCCTTCAAAATACATTTATTTTCCCCGCCCTTTCTATGTTCATTCCATGAATGGCACTGCATTAGTCATCCCACTTGATGCGGCATTTATTTGTTGGACTGGTGTCCTTCCATTATTTTAAGGGGGGGGGAGGGATTTTTGAATCACTGGTCCTCTAAATATTTTTCTTTCTTAATGAACAAAAAAGTGTGCATTTCTGTTATAGCATAGTGACATGTTACAGCATAGTCATCCTAGAGCGCTGACAAGTTCACATGCTATTGACGGCGTAGGGCAGTAGTTCCCAAACTGTGGTCCATAGACTAACAGTAGTCCTTGGAAAACTTGCTGGTAGTCTGAAGAGGATTGGATGGTCTCATGGTGCTAGCTTCTTTGCCTTGTTTGCATCTGCTAAGTTGCATTAAAAGAAGCTAAATATATATAAAATACTTTCCTAATGTTAATTTTCCAGCTTCTGTAGATGCTACAGGTATGTTATTTGATCACTGATTGGAAGAGAGATTGTCCCACAAGACAAGACAAGATATGGTCCATGCTATGAAAAGGTTTAAGAACTGTTGGCATAGGAAACACTGTACATGATCAAATGTTTGCAGTATTCTGTCCAATGCAAAAAGACTTCAATAGGGAAGTGAGTCTCCTGTGAAAAGGAAGCCACCTAATATATATATATATTTATATATATATATATACACTCTTCTTAGACAATATAACATTTCAGGGCCACAGATATTTTAAGCTAAGGTTTTCTGAACTACTAAAAAGTGTGCAAAAGGTGAGATTGCGCTGTACAAATACTTGTGAAACTAACCAAGTAGAACAAATTTAAAAATGGCTTTCTAATACTACGGAGACTTGTGAGTTTAGCATCAAAGCATCATATTCACAACCATTGCTTTAATTCAGCTGTAAGGGCCTGATCTCCATAGACACTGCATACCAGCAATTCCAAAGGAAGGCATGATACATCTCTAATGTGCATACAAAAGCTCACTGTCCTGGGGAGGCACTTCAAAACAAATTTAAATATCTAAATACAATGAATGGGGGTTGTGAATGCTCAGCACCTGTCAGGATCAGTGCTATTAATGGGATAAACACAGCAACGAGGGATGGAAATATTGATTTCAGATAATACTATATTAACTTACGCTCCATGATTATCTGATAAATGTCAAATTTAAGCTGAATAAGAGGAAAACTTGCTGACGATGAGATCTGTGCAATTGTCTCCCAGGAGAATGAGTGGAAGCCTTATCTTGGATAGAAACTTTGAAATCTAGATAGGACAAAGCACGTCAAAATATATCATAGAAAGCAATCTGGCACTGGCAGAGGCAATATTACACAGAGCATAGTAACTCTCATTGGATATAAATACATCTTAAAGAAACATTGTGATGGATCCTTTAAGACCTTAGGGCCAGATTCACTGAGAGTCTCCACCGGTTTCTGATGACATAGACAGTGTCAGAGATCTCCCAGAGGTGAAATATCTACCCTGGGAAGGCCTGCAACAACACAAGATGTCTCCAAACCTGCTTCCCCCCGCCACCACCCAAAGACTGCCCACAGCCTCCCAGTGCAGCCCCAGAAGTGAACAGTACTGAGGAAACATTGGGGGATGTGCTTATTCACTGCACCACCACCGCACCCTCAGCCAATAGAGCTTTAGGTAGTGATTAAAGCTGCTTTCCCTTAGAGGCAAAAGCCTCCTGGTTGCAACAACAATCACTGCTGCACATTGTCACAGGGCTGGTTCAGAACCCTATGCCTGAAAGGGAAATCACCACCACCAGCTGCCAGGGGAATCTAGGGAGGAAGGAACAGGACTCTGGAAAGGGCTAATGAAACTGAGAGGGTCTTAATTAGGCCAACTTGGAACTACCTTGGAAAGAGGTGTGTCTGCGAGGGCAGGCCTATCAAGAAGGAAGTCTGCCAGTGTACTGACAGAGTGCCATGTCTGAAGCAGTGAGGCCTAGCAAGTAGAGAGATCCAGACCTTGAAGGGCTGAGGCCTGCGGGAAGGAGACTGAGGATAAACTAGGGGGGCTAGGAGGCCTGAAAAGCCTGAGAGAGGACAGGAAAAAAACCTGGAGCTGAGCCCCCAAAAAGTTCCAGCAGGGAATTAAGAGACACTCACTGTGTGTGGGGTGGGGGGATGGTCTAAAATTGATAATAGAAGCCTAATTACCTTGGAGAATCTGGGCCTACGGGATGGGAATAGGACCTGATTAGGGAGTGAGCCAGAGTGGAAAATATTTGGATTAACACTGAAGAGTGATTTACTTTGCAGGGACCACAGCAGAAGACCTAAAGGCGCTAGGCCCCAGGAAGGAGAACCTGAAGCTAGTGTGACTGTAGTTATTGATTTATCTATTTTTGACAAGGGACTTTGATACCCTGAAAGAGTGGACCCTGACCAGGCAGGATGGCTAAGTCACCAGAAGAGTAAGGGGACCCTGGCTATCCAAAGGGAGTGCTTGAGAGGTAGAAACTCAATTTAATCCTGTCTTGGTGCTAGGGGGTGCTGTAACTGATGGACTCCCCATTTGACACACGGCTTTTACAGGGGTGAATCTATTCCCTATTTTGTGCTCTGAGCAGATGCCTGTATACAATAGAGCCTTAACCATGCTTTGGAGTACTCAAAATAAGAATCTGCTTGGATTGCCCAGGCGAACTGGGGGTTCACACAAGTGTGCCCTCTCCTGTCTCTTTGCCTATGTGAAGGCACTAAAATCTAGTCTCAGTCTGAGTACATGAAGTTCTAAGTAAGCTCTATGGCTGGCCATGGTGAGAAAAATGTTCTTTCATGGTGCATTATAAAAACACCCTAAAAAAAGCTTTTCACACCACAAGATCTTCTAAAAGGATTCTGTCAACACAAAAGCAAATTCTGACAGTAGCTGCCTTTAAAAATACTCAGACCTCCAAACTCTGAAAGACATTTCCTTATTTAAACTTTTGTTAGTCTTGTGGATTGAGTCTACCATTTGTGTTCAGGGGGACCATATCAATAACTGCATGAACAAAAAATGTGTTTTGATTATTCAAATTATTAGGATTTTTAAATCAATAACTTATTCTTCACATTAAAGTGTTGTGCCTATGGAAACTGCATATTCAAATACCCTACAAAACAAAGGAACTTTATCTCAGAATTGATATATCATTTTTAAGCTGTGCAGAAATTACTGTTCTCTGCTTATTGCACATACAAAGAAACAGTTGCTCCTGCACTTGGTCTAGATGTACAACAATGTATAGCTATCCCACATACTTCAAATAAGATGCTGGAACTGCTATTTTGAAATAATATATAAAAATTTGGCTCTTACAAATAATGGAAAATAGAAACCTATGTCACTTTTCTTAAAAGTAGGGGTTCCTAAATAATTACAGCCCACCTTCTAAAAATTCCTCCTTTAGTTTTATGCAGATTATTTTACATGATGTAAGGAGTTAATGCCTGCCTAGGACTTTGCAAATCAAAACAACTGTTTAACTGTAAATCAACACTCCTACACTGTTTTGAGATTACCTTAAACTCCAACCTTTGCAACAGATTGCAGCAAAGAAGAGGGGAAGAAATTGAACTCCTTACTATTAATATAGCTGACACAGAATCTTGTGTTATACTCAGTTTTCAGACTAAAAGAAACCACTGTTAAAGTCAGAGCAGGTTGTTTTGGAAGGGTACTTACTATGAGTTTGATTATTTGGTGATACCAAGGACATTTTCACGTTAATTCAGCTGGAAGAGTCAGTAATGTCAATAGCTACAAATTAGTCACCTGTGCTGAAATAATCAGCTTCCTAAAGTACATATTCAGACAAATGTTAAAACTGTGGGTGATTCGATCCTTCATAGAGTTTTTAAAGTGTAAGAAGAGGGCAATCTGCAGATCAGAACAATGTGTTGGAGGGATGGAGTGGAAACCATCATGGTCAGGCAGCTAGTAAAAATTCAGATGTGTAGTAACTAGCATCTAGTAACTCTATTACAGTTGGTAATTATCTTGTAAATTACCTAGTGCTTGAGTTGGCAACCAATTTAATACTTGTAGGTGATCATCCATCACACTCTAATGTTATGGCGTATTGGACCCCACAGGGATAATAGTTGGGACACGCAGGTGAATGAGACAGACACAAGGAAGGATTTGAGATGCTGGCAGGGATTTGTTAATTTAACACTGTCTAGTGACACTATAATTAGGTCCACTGGGGGAGGGGGTTTACCAGGCTCCCACCATATATCCCATAACTCAGGATACAGACTTCTCAGCCTGTCCCAAGGATTCAGCTCATTCTGCTGAATCCTCTCACCCTCTCCACTGTGAAGGGAACAGAAGGTGCCAAAGAGGGATCTTGCCCTGTGAAGACATAAAGTCTCTCCTTTTCCTAAGGTCCAACAGAGAAATCCCCGGTCTCTTATTTCTGAGATCTAGCCCTTTTGGCCTTTTATCCACACTGGACACCTTCTGTAAGTAGTGATGAACAAAACATTCATACAAATGACTACAGTTTTCTAAATCTTACTTCTAGTTAACTGAACTGTGCCTCCATCACGATGTGAGCAAAGCAAAAAAACTACCAGGCCTCTACCAATTTGGCCTCCAAAAAGAAAAATTCCTTTCTGACCCCCCTCCCCAAGCCAAAAAGCTACTTGGCCAAACCCACAGCATCATAAAAACACAGATTTTATACTACAACTACAGGGAGCAAGGCTGGGGCAGCTAAAATGGGGTAAGAGGGTCCAAAAGAACCAGGCAAGGGTTTGAATTAGTGAGGTGCTAATGAGCTCTCATCTCCCTCAAGCTGGTCAATTGGAGACAGAGCCCATGGGAGATGATAGGTCCAGCCTTGCATTTCTCCAGCATGCAGTCTATTCCCTCCTTTCCTTTCATGACTGTCCACTACCATGCAGCTCCTAGCGAGTTCCCCCACCTGCTGAGCTGGGTGGGTGGCATTTGACTTGATGTCACAATCTTAGAAATAAGCGATGAGAGAGAAAATGCATCCTTTTTACAGATATGTCAATAACTTTAAAACTCAAGTCACAATATTTAACTGCACTCTTTTTGAAATGGTTTTTAATTATAATTCCAAGGACAAACAGCACTTCATATCTGTGTAATACAAACCATTAAAAGCCTTACAAGGACAATAGCATACTTTGCCTTGAAGCATAAAAGATCCATATGGGAGTTTTTACATCTTGGAAACAACAGAAATTCTGGATCACATGGAAAAGCCTGAAATAAAAGGTTGACTAAGCCATGCTTCTTAATGACTATTGAAGGAAACAAAGTGGAAAATACCCATCCATCCATTACCCCAACCAGTGGCCTGGAAAAATAAATCTAGGCTGATTCTCGCTGTCCTTTCTTTTGTTATCTGATCAGATGCTCAATTGCTCTATCCCAAATTTTGGAGACTTAGATCTAACTTACTTTACAGTAAACTTGTTTTACAACAATCCTAAAATCCAGTCATATTTTCCAAAGCCATTGCTGAAGGAAAATCAGTAGCCCTCCATGTCATCAGAATTACTTCATTGTCCAATATCAGTGTCACTAATTTTTTTTAAGCCAGATTTATTTGTAACCCTGAGGCAACCCCTAAAATGACTAAATAATTCTTTTACTTTGATGTAGCAATATTTTATGCCACTTACTTACATTTTAAAATCCACAGATTTTTGTGGGTAAGCTAATCCATTGTACTGCCAATATTACTGTGTATATTGGTGTACTACATGATGGTGATAAGTACAACACAGAAAGAATCCTTACCAAAATTACTCTTTTTTTGATAATGTTCTCTTTCCTACTAACTCTCCTAGGCACAGGGTTGCCCCTGTAGAGGATTATTTTCCACAGCATGCCTCCCAGGGCTTGACCTCTGAATGTAACCATTTTGAAAGTGACTACCACTTGATATATTTTTCAGCTGAAAGGTATTCTTAATTGCCTCCATGTTTTTATGCAGTTTTTCTTGGGGCATGGGGCCATGGCTTCTCTCTGGCTTAAGCCATGGCCCCACAACTGCCAGGGACCGAGAACACCAGCACCCACAGCCTGCAGCCCTGGAGTTCTCTGTCCCCGGGGCTGCAGCTTGTCTCCCCTGCTGGGCACTAGGCGGGCCCCACACCTGCTGGGAACAGAGAACACCGCGCTCGCAGCCTGAGTTCTCTGTGCCCGGCAGGCACGGGACCACGGCTTCTCTTCCTTGCTGGGCACTAGGCAGGTGCACATAAATGCCCTGGCGGGTGCCATGGGCACCCACGAGCACCACGTTGGGAACCACTACTCTAAAGTATACTGGGGTCATGTTTTCATACTTTTCTTTTCAACTATGAGGGCTATAATTTATTCCGTCACCTCAAAAAAAATGAAAGTAGAGGTGCTCACTTATTAATTTGATTCCAGGAACTAGCTTTTAAGGAAAAACACTAATTATAATGAGACACATGATAAAATTGCAAGAGTTGACAACACTGTCTCCTGTACCCATGTACAATCTTGCAACCATATTTAGAAGGAGAAAGAGAGAGAGAGAGAGAACAATTCATTTTTAATTCTTCACTCACATGAGGTACTCTTGAAAACACACTGGGTTTGCAACATCCCAAAATATAACTATTTCTCCACTCCAAATTGGATTGTAGATGGAATAGGGGTGATCTATGTAATAGTAATAGAATGAGTAATACAATAATAGTACCTCACATACAGTGGTGACACTTTAAAAATGGCTAATCACCTCAGATAACTAAATAAGGTTTCCAGTGAGCTAGCCTTGGTATTTGCAACATTCAAGGTATTTTCTATAAGAAGGGTAAGGAAGTATTCTAGAATATTGAAGAGACTGCAATGACCATATCTATTTCTGCTAAATAAAATTGGCAATTTTTAAAAAACCCTTGTATTTCGCCTTATGTCTAAAATTTCCAGTAGCATAAAAGCATATCTATTTTTTAAAGTATGACATTGGATGAAATCTTTTATAATTTTTTTATCTTTATAACAAAGATTCTTTTAAAAAAACATTGACAATGTTTGTTCTACAACCAATGAAAGTGTTTAAACTGTATTCATAGTAAACAAAATAGGTGATGGATTTGGCTCAGACTTATTTCAAACTTATATCACTCTATTTTATAGCAATCCAAAATATTTCCTTAACGAAGAGCAGCAAATATTCTCCCAGTAGTAGCTTGTTACCTGGTGATTAAAGAACTGGTTTGCGTGTCTCTCTTGCTTTCAGTCAGTACTTATATAATTTGCAATATGGTAGCAGCTAAAAGCCCCAACTGATATTGATATCTATCTATCTATCCATATATACCCCCATTCATATTTCAATATACATCCCATTTGCTCATTATTATGAGTTCAGAGAAAAACATATACACTCCTCCGTTTGTACATTGAACTTATTCTTCCACCCCAGATCCTGATGCACGCAAAATTGAAGAGCAAAATCCCCAAAGATGGATCAACTAGTTAATGTTGGCAAAGTGCTTTGAAGATGAAAAGTACTATGTAAATGCCAATTTTTATTAATTGTTTTTATAATTACATTGGCAAAAAATGTAATTCTACGTTGTAAAATACGTTTATTCTGCTGGAATGGAAGTTACAACTAGAAACTTTTAGCCCTGAATGTTTTTCTTCACTCAGATTGAAAGCCTGAGCCCCAGAGTGATGAAATCAATTCCTGGATGCCACATGTAGAGATTGCCATTCACTAAGCAGTGATTTTCTGGCTGGAAAGACCATGGAAGTAATTTGTGGCCTTTTACATCTTTAATGCAGGACAGGGTTTAGTCATTTTGGACAGAGATAGATTAGATCTGTTTGGGTCAGTACCTCGAGGGCTATTCATTAATTAGGAAGACCACACAGCTGTGCTCAGGTGAAGCTAGGAAGAAAATACTTGTGGATGTATAACTGTAGCACAAATGACTCTCCCTGTCAGATGTTTGTGCTATCATTAAAGGGTAGCATTATTCCACGAACTAATGAACAATTTAATTTTTCAGGACTCTGAAAGTCACAATGGAGTCTTTTGTAAGAAGAGATGGCCCCGGGCCACAAAACTGGGAGGGATCCCATTCCAGATCAGAACCCCTTTCCATCTCCTTGAAGCTCAGACTTGGGAAACTCATTCCAGAGATATGGATAACCATGAAATTTGAATCTGGAACCAGATTTGTGTTTTGAACTCCCCTCCCTTTTAGTGGGGCGGGTCTTTGGGTCCAGGGTCTGGGTACAGAGCCATAAGCAATATAAAAGATCATCATAAGCAGTAAAAAGGGACCAGAAAATGAAAATGCTTCCATGAGGCTAATATGTATTTTGCACTATTTCTCAATTTCCATATGTGTTTAATGTATGAGAATGCTCACAGAAATCCGATTTAACTTACCTAGCCTGACTAATGTGTGAGGTTGCCCCTGACACCATTTCTTATTTGACCAAGCAAATGATCACTTTGAAACTGCAAATAAAGAAACTTTTTGATGTCAAATATTTTTAACCATCCTAGGGGAGGAGAAGAGGAAGGATTCACAGTACAATGTGCACACACAAAATTACTCTTTTCTGCTACAGTTTATGTACGTTACTCAAAGGCTTGCAAACATTTTATTTCATTTTGCAATTAGTTTCATTACCCACAGTTGTAAAAGATGTTGGGAGAGAGAAATGTAAACAGTTAAGCAAGCAGAATTTTCTCTGTGCTTAGCATGAGAATCAAATATCGTGTCAGTATTTTTCCCCTTGTACTTTGCAAATGAAGAGCCCTCGTTATTCAAATTCAGGCAACTGTTTTTAATGACCTACTATAAAATAGTAAGAGTGATAGTAACTAGAAACTTTGAGCTGGTTGACATCCTACAAATTATTAGTGTCCAGAGAGTTTGTACCCAAGGTATGTTAATTAAAAAAATGTAACTGTTAATGCAATAAAGTTGACAGCAAGAGGAAACAGGGTTATGTTTTAGCTTCCAAGAGAATGATTCTAGAGTACCAGGCCTTCTTACAGTGATCAGGATTGTCTTGTCTATTCTAGAGAAGTGGTCTAGCCCTGGGGGTACGCAGAGGTCTTCCAGAGGTACATCAACTCAACTCATCTAGATATCTGCCTAGTTTTACAAACAGGCTACAAAAAAGTACTAGTGAAGTCAGTACAAACTAAGGTTTCATACAATGACTTATTTATACTACTCTATATACAATACACTGAAATGTAATTAAAATCAATTGGAATATAAATTATTGATTTTATAATTATATGGTAAAAATGAGAAAATAAGCAATGTTTCACTAATAGTGGGCTGTGACACTTTTGTATTTTTATGTCTGATTTTGTAAGCAAGTAGATTTTAAACAAGATGAAACTTGGGGGTACTCAAGACAAATCAAACTCCTGAAAGGGGTACAGTAGTCTGGAAAGGTTGAGAGCCACTATTCCAGAGGAACTCTGACATTTAGCTTCTGACTGTTCCAGGGAAAAGGTAGATCAACACAAGGTAAGTGGGTCTTTTATTGGACCAGCTTATCTTGGTGATTGAGACAACTTTTGAACCATGCAGAGCAGGTGAAAAGCATCAGCTAATCTAGGAAGCCCGCAAATAGCTTGTGCTCTTGGTCTCTCACATCCATTTTGTTAGCCAGCATTTTCATCTGGAACAGCTACAGGTGAGTTCTAGCATTCACTTTTGTGTTTTGTTTTGTTTTTCTATTCAAATGGACTCTGCTATCATGCAGTACTTTATATAGAAATGCCCTTGCCTTGTAATGTCTTTCGCTGTGTTGTCTGGTCTGCATCATCTGAGTATATTTTCACAATTGGGGTGTAAGTAAATCATATCTGAACCTTTGAATGTTGCAAGAATAGGTTTAGGGTCTGAACCATCAACTCTGGTTGCTAGGGATACATTTTTTTGACACAATCACATAAAATAAGAGAGACCTTGATAAATGGCTATGTAGCAAATGAATAGAATTTTACACTGAGATTTCCTTTGTCCTATTGTTTTTCAAACTGTTTTAAGCTACATTTTATGCCTATGAATGCAACAAGCCTAACTTGCTCAAAACTAGTTCTGAGAAGCTAAACTGGAAATCTGAAGCCTGTTTGTTTTTAAAAAAGGGTTAGATCACCACTTAGTTTAACAGGGCTTATGCAGATCATAGTCCCTGTTGCACCAGTAAAGTGGACCAGGGACTTAGTTAAAAGTAATGGTTTTTTTACTTCTTCAAATCTTGGCATAGATCACAAAGTGAACATGACTTTTATGGTTTCCTGCTACGTTCTATTTGCTGCACCTCAAAAAAATCCCAGGAGAATTAGACATGATTGGCACTCTGCCTCAGAGAGGCCCAGAACTGAAACAGCAGGGATATTAAAGGTCAGGATTGAGGTGTGTTGGCAGAGTTGATACTTACACATCTGATGAAAACCAGTGATTTTAATCTCTCTTTCAGGAGCCACTCTGACAACAGTATATACTTAGAACACCAGAGTTTCTGATGCTTCCTGGGCACTGGAACAAAATGTTCTTATTCTTTGTGGGATCCAGGGAACTTTTATTATTAAACAATTATCAATTATTGTAAACAGTAAATGATTTTCTATTATCAAACATCACATCCATTGCTTTAGGAGCCAGACGAAAGCTCACTGAAGTCAATGGAAAGGCCCTTTGGGCCAATTTTCAAAAGAGCACAGCTCTCATTTATGGCATCAAAATAGGTAGTGTCGCAGCCCTAAGGCTTCCATTCTAACATGGCATCTGTATGGCTAATTGTCGGTCATCTAAAGGTCACAGTGGTACTGTGTGCAGCACCGTAGTGCGGCGTGCAACATTAGAGTGCCGTGTGCATTTTCCCGCTCTTTTTGCCTGATCACCTAGGGATCAGGCTAGTGCTGTGTGCAGTCTCCTGCTCTTCTGCCTAGCAACCCAGGGATCAGGTTAGTGCTGTGTGCATAACACCAGCGTGCCGTAAGCAAAGGGAGCCAATCTGACCAATCGTAGTTCAGTTCAAAGGGTCGGATTAGGGGTGTGTGCAAAACCAGGCTAGTGTGCTGGGTGCAGCTTCTAGTAGCTTCTAGTGTGCCGTGTGCAGATTCCATCTACGTAGGGGGCAACAGCTCGGAACCTGGAGGGCGTGGGAGCTAGGGACCAATCAAATTTTGGCCGGTGTAAAACAGCCTTTGAATAAAATCATGCCTTGTGCCAGGATCTGCAGGAGTATCCACGTGCTGACTGAAGGACCTGATCAGCCCTTCAGCCAGGAGTCTCCTCCGGATATAGCCAGCTTGGGACATGTTGTTTATTGCTTTTTCAACGTTATCTTCCACGGATTCGGTATGCTCCTGGTGTCTGTACTGCTGGTCAGCTGCACCTGGAATACGGTACTTGCTCTCTAATTTTCTGTGCTTTGCCTAGCCTCTTCTCTTTTTTCCCCTCTCTTATTTGGTATAGAACTGCATATATTGTTATTTGATATAAAGTTGTGTATATATGGTATATAAGAATTGAGTCATTGTAATATCTGCCATTGAAGTTAATTGGTGTATTCGATAGCAGTATTTGGTTAGTGCGCGCACAGTTCATTTATCTGGTGTATTCGTTTATTTTTTAAAGAAAAAGCAGTTAATTTAAAGTATTTGGTTCCTTGTTAATGAATGTAAATAGCTTGTTTCAAGTTGTGTAAAGGTTTCTTGTTCCAATAGTACTGTTTGTTGGTAAAAGTGCTCCTCCCCAGCCCAAGTTGTGATTTTTCTCCCTGTTAATAAACAGCCACATGGTGTTTTGAATTTTCAGTCTGTCTGGTCTTAATTTTCCTCTCTCAATTAAAAATTCACTGAACCCGCATTAGGGAACGGACAGGTAGATTTTTCAAGAGTATAAGATTTGGGTGCTGAGATGGTTTGAAAATCTAGCTTTTATTTAGGTGCCTGAAGCCCAGACCACTGCACCTACACTGCTATTTTTAGCCATGCTAGTGTGAGCTGCAATCACACCTCAGACTGCAGTGTAGACATACCCTTAATGGGAGCTGAACTCATTTTTGATTATTTAGTCTTAAGGAGTAAAATATGTCCTATTTTATAAGCTTCTAAAAATCTGAATGTTCAGTACACTGTGGAAGAAAATGCACTGCAGAAAATGTGTATGATAATGGTAGCCCTTTTTGACCCAAGCAGCTAGTCAAAGTTCAGGACTCTGAAAAGTACAAATTGATGGTGGAGTCTGATATTCTCTTTTATGCAATTTTGTTTATTTGCAAGGAATATACAATGTCCTGCTTCTCTGAACACAGGAGGAACCAAAACCAGGGGATAGCTTCTTTGTTGATAGCTTATGCTTCTTTCAACCAGGAGCCCGGACCCAGAACCTTTCTCTAGGTTTCTCCCAGTGTCATGTCATATGCTTACAGGCTCCCACTTGGCTTTTTTGCTGCCTCTGCATCTCCCTCAGTTTCTTTTCAGTCCTTCCTCCCCATCCTTTTTCCACACCCACAAACTCACCACCTACCTGGTCAGAACAATACCCAGTGGAACACTCCACACACATGGTACTAGTCTCTGGGCAGACTCCATTATGCCTTGTTTTAGGTGTGGCCCCTTAACCATCTCTTACTACTATCTTAAATGAAAGATATGTTCACATGTGATTTTTAAGAAGGATTTAACTCAATCTATTAAAATTCTCAATAAAATTTAACCCAACTCATAATAGCAACATATTTTATTGAAGGGCTAGTTTAACTTTGCAGCATGCGCAGAAAATATCCATTCAGATATTTCCCTTTGCCACAGATATTTGACCAGTTAGGAATTTAGCATTGCCTTCAAATTACCAATTTTTATATTACTCTCAAAACAGAGTCATGCAGAAAATAATGTAGTGGTCAGTAAGCATGCAGTGAGGGAGAAAGAACACAAGTGAGGGAAAAAGTTAAAGAACAATAAAAAATTAAAACAATATCTATAAGGAAATCAAAATCTTTTAACAATTGTGACTCTTAAGGTTCTGTTTTTATAGAGAGGCACAAAAGATTTAGCTGTGTATGTTTCCCATGAATTTATGGGAGAACAGATGTTTAAAACCAGCTACAGAAGTCCTCCATATACCGTAGTTACACTTGTATAGTTTGGATGGACTTTGGGTTAGCAATTTGGAACCTGTCAGGGTGATAAATAAAACCCGTGGCAGGATGTAAAACTGCAGTAGCTTAAAGGAGTAATTCTTGGAGGAAATCTGAGAGACAGAACAGATGTTCCATTTATCAGGTGAAATGTGTTCAGCAATATCATGTATTCACTATCGTTTAATTGAAAATCAGTCCTTCCTCCACTTTCACAATGTAAAGGTGACACTTGGTTATTTACAACTAGAAAAAAATTAATGGTTTCTCCATTTTTAATAAATATTTCATGATATAACTACAAACAGCGACAAATGAAACCACCAACCCAAGCTAATAGGTCCAAAACTTAATGGTTCTTTACAAAGCAGATGACATATGACAGTTCTTTCCCACATTTGCTTAGAGATGATTAAGTACCAAGCTTCCAGGAAAAAAATTCTATTCTGATAAATTACTTTTGCGATATCATAAAAACTAGATCTCTTCTCTACTTCCAAAGTGAATGTACATGAACAAGAAGAAAAATTTAAAGTTTAGACAATTCTCAGTTCATTTCAACTAAAAAAGTCAAATATGAGGGTAAAAAGCAGACAAACGCAGCAGGGCTCAGATGGTAGCCTAATCTAACAACTGTCATTGGAACTTTACGGGGAAAGTTTTTAAAGGGGCCCCTTTTGGAGCCATCAAGTCCTGATACTACAACACTGAAGCCAATGGCAGTTTTGCCGTTGCACCTGAAGTTGTGGGGAAAGAAGGATAAACATATAATTCATACATAATTGGACAGCCAGATGGAGATTGGGCTTCTATATCTAGCTCTCCCACAGATTTCCTATATTCATAGATTCAGAGAGTTTTAGGTCAAAAGAGCCTATTAGATCATCTTGTCTGACATCCTTTATATCACACAGGCCACTGAATTTCATATAACTAGTCCTGCATTGAGCCCAATGATCTGGGTTTGACTAAAATCTAACTTGCGTTTTGGATAAAGCATATTTCCAGAAGGGTATCCAGTCTTGATATGAAGACATCAAAAGATGGAGAATCCACTACTTCCCTTTGTAGTTTGTCCCTCACTGTTAAAAATGTGTGCCTTATTTCTAATTTGAATTTGTCTGGCTTCAGCTTCTAGCCATTGATTCTTGTTATGCCATTTTCCACTAGATTGAAGAGACTTTAGTATTCAATATTTCTTCCTCATGAAACAATTAATACAATGTAATCAAGTCACTTCTCAATCTTCTTTCTGATAAACTAAACAGCTTGAACTCTGTTTGACCTTGGGCAAGTCACTCATCCTCTTTGGGCCAAATCACCCCTGCCATCATGCATCCTGCTTTTCTAAATTGTTGCAGAAGCCAAGAATATCTTAGGAATAAGAAACCCCCAAGTAAAACCTCTTTCTCCCTTGGCCTGCCCCATGTACAAGGGGCTCCTGTTAGGAGTGGCATAGAACTGTCCCCTTTGAGAACCAAATCAAACCTATTCCTCAGATAATTACACAACCTATAACCAGAGAGAACTGGGTTTATATTAGATTAACCATCCCACAGGCAAAGGCTACAGGACAACTTGCCAGCCATCACTGCTGCTAACAGAGGTTGTGAGATACCACCTGCCACTACCCTATGGCTGCTGAAGTAAGGAACAACTTTCAGGTAGAGGAACATCTGAGATGCGTGCTAGGTAAAATGCTGAGAGAGAGTGGAAGAACTGATGGCTTTGGAGGTGACAGAGAAGACTGCATTAGGTAAGGGGAGAGGAGTTTGGATTTTTTTGTTGGAGTGTCCTCCCCAGTGAGTGTGGCATATACCGCTGATTGAGGTGCACATTTTTGAGGAAGCTCTTCAATAACATTTTGGTAGCACATCATTGATATTGTATACGCTTTAATTTGTTCAATATTTTTCTATCCAGCAATCATTGCTCTCAATAATGTACATCCTTCTAGTTTCACTGAAACAAGAAACTGAGTAAGTGAGAAATCCTGTTGTATGAGTCGCTGTAAGAAGTCACTATCCTCTGTATGGAGGTAATTTTGAGCTTGTTTAATTTATTACCTGAAACACTTCCAAACTATCTATGGATGATTAAATAACTGCTGGAGAATTTCAAGAACACAACAAAAACAGGAGGAAGCAGCAGCATCCAGTAAGTTACTTAGGTCCTCATTGCTAGTTCTGAGCAAACTTTTACCTTCATTTACATCTTGGTGAATCCCATGAATTCAGTGGAATTGCCCCAGTCAACAGAAAACAAAATATGGCTCATAAACTTTATTTCTAGACTTACTGGGGTCCAAGAAAGGAAGGTCACATTTAGAGAGGGGAAGGAGGAAAATCCTGATATACTAGTCAATCAAATGAGAGCAAGATATTGTTGTTAGGCCAATCTTTGACCTTAGAACTGTAAATATAGCACCTTCTCCATAACACTAATGTAGAATCAAAGCACACTCGTGAGTGCAGCTAAGCTCCTTGTGGCAATATGTAACCAGGAGCTTGTGCTGCCCCATCCCCAAAAGAACAATTTTCATTGTTGGTCCCTTCTTATTTCAAGACATTTGTGAAGAGCAGAAAAAGTAGCTTCTACATCTTGTTATCTGGGGCTTTTCAACTACTAAAAAACAAAATTGAGAAGAAACTGGGTAATTTTTCTTTTAAAAAAATGTGCAGAGAAGCCATTACTCCCAGAGGTATTGTAATAGCTGAACAATTCCACTCTTCTCCAGGCTGTCTATGGAAATAAATCCTTATTCACATTTAGGTAATGACATTTGGGTAGCAAAAACAGATTTCCTGTGGGAAAGCTGCTCTCTCATGTGGTCTTCAGTTCCTGAAAACAGCAATTGATCTGTGGCGGTCAAACCTATTTAAACCATGTTTGATTTTACCAGAAATTAGTCCCTCAGCAGTCTCTCTTTTTAAAGTGAAATACCAACTAGCTTTTTCTGTCTGTACATAATATTATATTGCTAATATTTGGCAGATTTCACATGACATTTCTCTCTCCTTTTTTACATCTGTGGGTGAATTCTAGTGTTAATAAAGAGGAGAGGCACATAGAATTACCTGGAGCCAGGAATAGTGCAGGCCATTGCTCTGCAAGCTACACACACACTCTCCCCATGTGTCTATCAGTCTGGGAGCATGTGTAATTCTGTGGGCACATTAATGATAGAATGGTGAGGGAGGTGTCACATGATTCATAAAAACCTACAGAATCATAATTTGAATGGTATCATCCTCCACCACACAGCAGAGAGGGATTCGTCTCCCTCCCCCCATTCAGTGCTCCCAGTTCCAGGTCCTCTGGTTGGTGGAAATGTTGATAATATGAAGTAAACAGAAATGGATTGAGCTTTTCTCCCACAAACAGTGGTACCAAACATGACAAACTTATATTTGAGAAAATCTTTAAAAATCAATTTTTTTTAAATTATACTTTAACACAGGAGTGTCAAACCTGCCACCCTCACAAAGTTAAATTGTGGCCCCTGACTAACAGTACAGTCAATGCTCGGAACATGATAATTTTTTTTAATGTTACAGATTTCTACAAATGGAAGAAGTGCTTCAAGTTGATTTGCCATCGTCAGCAAAAGAAAAAGTGGTTCAGTGGTACTGATCATCAGTTTTGCTTATTATGCCAAAAGAGGTGCAATGAGGTCCTGGTTAAGACATCAGCATTCAGCCAAATATTACTGAAATCCATCCGCAAATGATATGCACATAATTACATAAGGTGCATTACATAATATAATTAATTGCAATCCCAAAATAATTTATAGCAATTCTTAGTTTTACTTTTAATCTTGATCATTTGTAGCTATCAATGGGGAGATGAAAAATACTGTCTAGTAGCTGAATCTTTGGAGAACACCACCATGGAAGACCTGGTTCAACACAATGCTTAGTGTCACTTTACATGCTTTAAGAAGTGCACCCCTAAACTGAATGTGGCAACGTTGGAGAGGAAGTACATTGAGCATTATGAAAAAGTTGAAAATGTCAGGATAAGTGCCAGCCGTGGGCAAGATTTGTCTTATACTTAGTCCTATGGCATGCATTTAAGAAGAACACCCACTTCTTCTACAGCAAGTCAGAAGCCCAAAGGCATCCACTAAGCACAGTTTCGACAGGAGAGACACTGTATGAAGCAGTCGCTCTTAGCATGGAAAGTAAAGTTAAGTGGGTGGATGGCTGGGATGACTTCCCCAGAAGTAACCAAGCACCATCTAGACTCATTAAATGACAGGGAAATTTTAAAGCTACAGGATGAGCTTGTTCACTCCAACATATTCTCGTATGACAGACTGGAGATCATGAACATCATGATGAAAACAGTATTCAGTGATGAGATAGCTAAAGAGGTCAATCAAATGGATACTTTGGGTCATGACTTATATGAAGCCTTCGAAACACACAGAATTATCCAAGGCTCTGTCAATCTATAGGCTCCAGTCAAGAAGAATAGACTTAAGAAGGTGACAGAAACTATTACAGAGTTTACCACAGACAAGTCCAGGTCATTGTTTTCTCGTCTCCTAGTTATACCCAGATCTCAGCATGATATTCATCTACATGAGACTTTGGACAAGTATGAGTTCTCCATGGTACCATGGTCAATGTTTGAATGCAATGCAACAATGCATATGTGCCAGGCAAAAAGCAAACTAATGCCCATCTTTCATGATTTTACTAAACCAGCACCTACTAACCACATGGCCATGTAACAGGGTGCACTCACCTCTCGCGAGTGCCCCCTTGGGCCAAGTGCATGTGCCTGCACTCTCTCTCTCTCTGTGGTGTGTCCTTGGAGACTCAGCCCTCCAGTCGAGTCACACACAGTCTGTCTGTGTGATGAAAGCAAAGCAAAACCCTTCCAGGGGTACAAGTCCAACAGGGGTCTTTCTCAGTGTCCTCTGTAATGTCTCCCACCAGCTGTCCCTGCTCTGGGATAGTGCAGTGCCCCAGGGCTCCCTCCCTGGAGACAAAGTCCTTGCCCTCTTAGGGCTTTCTGGCCACAACTCTCCAGCTGGGCTACTGCAGTTCAGTTTTCCCCCACTCTGGGATGCCTCAATGTCCAGGCCATTTCCCCCAGTGGTTAATGGGGCTGGGTGAGACCCAGGCCCACCCACTACTCCAGGTCCCAGACCAGGAACCCTGTAGACAGCAGCTGTCCACTGTGTCCCTTTATCTAAATCGCACTGCTGCTCTAATTCCCTGGGACACTTTCCCACAGCCCTGCACCATCTTCACCCTTACCTGAAGGTCTTGTCCTGATGGAGTTTCCGCAGCCTGCTCAGGGCTTCTTCTCACTCTCCCCAACTTCTGGCTGCACTACCTCATCCAAGGTCCTGCAGCTTCCTTGCTGCCCTTTTCTGGGGCAGGGCCACAAGAGGCCACCAGGCCTCCAGCAGGAGGCCTCAGATGGTCTGATATACCCTGTCACAGGCCAGTACCTATGCCAGCTGAGGCCTTACAGTGGAGCAATCATAAGCTTTTGATAAACCAGAACCTGTTAATAGCTGCCAAGATTCATTAGGAGGCTACAGAGAAACCACTGGACCTACGATGAAGTCCACCTTGTGTCTGACACTTATGCAAAGGAACCAATTAAAATATTACCAGAAAGAAGATGTGCAGTGATATTGTACCTTTCCAATACAAAATCATTGACTCCACTAACATTTCTAATGTCATAATGAAGAAGCTACTATCTCATACTCGCACAAAGGATGAGTTAGCTGCATACCTTGCAGGAAAAATGCTTCCAGAATGCAAAGAATTAATCAATGAATTTTATCATTGTATGGCATAACAAAGCCACTGCTTTGCACCGTTCAGTGGAGTTTCTTCATAGTTCCCATGAAGAGGCTGACACTACAAGTTTCCTGCATACCATCAATGCCACAGAGAGGTGCTACTAAATTCCAGTTTTTGCATAAGATACAGGTGTTGTAGTGCTTTCTGTGAGATGCTACCCAAGACTTCTACAACATTCTTCTTTTTATGTCTGCTGCTGGGGAGCAGAATTGCTGTATTTCCCCCAGAGATATGTTCCTATCACTCTTATTATTAAAAGCTGCCACACTGCCATGTTTCCATGTCCTTCCAGGATGTGACACTATGGGAAGGTTGACTGGAAAGACCAAATTGTCTTATTGGCAGTGATCTGATTCAGCCTTTAAAGATTCTTGCCTCACTCTGAAGGAGCTTAGAATGGCTGAGCCATTCACTGATGAGGTCAAAAATGCAATGGAGTCATTCATATGCTGAGTTTACTATTTGAAGACCAACATTACACTTGCAGAGTTAAGCTGGTGGATGTTTTCCAAGAAGCAAACAAATGGATAAAAGATGCCACCAACAAGGGTGCATTTATACCTGTGTGACAGCGTATACTCACCCTGCACTGAGCCAGAGGGGCATTAACTCCATCCTATGGGCAACACCCCTCTTACACCTGCTGGACATGCTTCGACTTGGAACCACAGTATAAGAGGGAGCAGCTCAGCTCAGCCTGGACTGACCACTGATGAAAGCAGATCTGTGCTGCAGGCTTCTGAGGGGAGAGTGACAGAGCCACCAGACACCAACGCTGGCTAGGTTGGTGCCTCTACTGAACCCCATCCCACTGCTGAGGCCAATGGAGATGAGGCAGCAATTGCCCAAGGACTCTTCCCCCATGCCCCCCATGTTGGAAGAAGGGGTAGGGAAGTGACTCAGGGAATGGCATGTTAGTGACAGATTACTAAGACTGAGCAGCAAGTTATAGGTTCTCTAGGGTCCCTCTACCCCATCCAACCCACCATAGACACTGCCAATGGGTGAGGAGGTAAATTGGACCACTAGGCCTGACTGTCCCTGAACCCTGGGACAGCCCAACTGATTCTGGCAA
This sequence comes from Chelonoidis abingdonii, assembly GCF_003597395.2. Taxonomy (NCBI): domain Eukaryota; kingdom Metazoa; phylum Chordata; order Testudines; family Testudinidae; genus Chelonoidis; species Chelonoidis abingdonii. Next base: position 215,325,018 of record NC_133770.1, read on the forward strand.
TTGGTCCATGCTGCCCTGGGAAGAATGGCAGCTACTTAGACTTTGGCCACTGGGCCTTACTGTCCTCGACCTCGGGATAGCCCGATTGACTCTGGCCATTGAGCCATATTTCCCCGGGAAGAAGAGCTCTTACTTCGCCTTTGGCTACTAGACCTTATTGCCCTGAAGCCCAGGCCAGTCTTAGTGACTTGGGCTGTGAGGCCATGCCGCCCTAAAGGGCTGATGGGGTATATCTACCCCGCAACAATCTGCTATTAAGAGGGCAAATTATCAAGCAATGGAATGACTTGGGGTGATTGAGCACATCCAGAACTACCCTCCCCTATCAGACACGGATGGGTCTTGGGAGGATGGACTGATCACATTAGTAATGTGTGAAATGCTATGGGCTCCCTAATCAACCCTTCGGCTAATCAAATGCTCGCGTGCGAAGACCAGGTGGTCACCACCCTGCAAATGTTTGGCCAGCAGCCTGCCTTGTACTAAGATGGGCGAGTGCAGCATGGGCGAGGATCAGTGCAACATTTCTAGCAGTTGTGCCCTTGACAGAGATGACACTGAGGATGACTTTGCTGAATAAATGTTTTCAGTCCTATATTTCAAAGCTAACTTCCCTAGAGTTACCAAAGATCAATGTCTTTTTTTCATGTAAGCAATGCAGCCCTGTGGTAAAGTATAATTTAAAAAAAAATGATTTTTAAACATTTTCTTGAATAAATATTAACCTAATTGTTCTAAATTTGTCATGTTTGGTACCATTGTGTTCATGGCAGAAAGCGCTTTTGAATGACACCCAGCTCCACCCATTTCTGAAGACATTTGTCTTATCAAAATTTCCACAAATCAGAGGACCTGGAGCTGGGAGCCAGGGGGCAGCAAGTCCCCCAGCCACACCGCAGAGTGTGACACCACTGAAATTATGATTCTGTAGATTTTTACAATTCCACCTATGTGTTTGGATGTCTAACTTTGCTTTTCAGGTGTAGGAGATACAAGCCAAGCCTTAGGGGTCCTTCCAATGTAAGACAATTTGTGGACTATCAAACATGAGTAAAAGTAACAGAATCTCACTTTCTGACGTCAGCAGGCATCAATGTCCATTGATGTCAGAAGGCTTTTACGCTCTGCATTGATTTACAGAGAAATATTATTAAAGAGATTATATATCCATATATATATAGATATCTATATATATATATAGTATATCCGTAGCTGTTCTATACAGTTGTTAGATATAGATCCTTTTATAGTATTATATATGTTAATTAGAGATGACTTTCTTCATGTATATGTTATCTAATTTTTCTACGAAACTACAGAAATGGAAGAACTAACTTTTCTTTGCATCTTAAAATGAGTTTAAAAAGGGGGAGGGGGAGTTTAAAAGGGGAGGCAAGATTTCAACAATCCCTGCTGGTTTCCCCAGACAAAAATTCCTGCAGACAATAATTTTCTTGGAAGTAAACCATAACTTTTCCATGCTATGTTAATATCCTTCATCAGGTTAGTTCTTGGCCCCTCCCCATATATATAGCATTTTGGGTCCATTTCCAGGCAAAAGAAATCAAGCATGGGTCAGAGGAAAGCTTTCCTGCTCTCAGAAGCAGCTTGTGGTGTCATGCTGCAAGAGCACAGTTGACCTACAAAATCCAGGTCTACACACTGGCCGCCTGGGAAAAAAGAGTGCCTGTTATGCTGAACTGTGTGATGCTTTGGTGATTTAGATGAATATACAACCAGGTCCTAGAAACTACCAAATATGTTGTAATAAATTGGCTCATGTGTCAGTATAACACTGCCTCCTGTGGGTGGAGTCAGAACTGTTCAGCTGAGTATCATAGACTCTATAGGTCAGATCCTCAGATACAGCCAAGAAGTACACAGCGCAAGTTAAGGCTAGTGGGTGCAAAAGTGGTATAAAACTCCCTTTGCACTCCCAATCCGGGAGCAAAACATGCTCTCGGTTGGTCATCAAGCTGGTTGAATTTAAGCCACTATTAACTGCCCAAAAGGGCCAAAATAGTAGCTGTGAATCAACACAGCATAACAGTGTCCCTGTCACATTTCCTTGACTCAAAACACACCCCATACACAGGGTGAAGGGGGGAGGGACAGCTCAGTTGTTTGAGCATTGGCCTGCTAAACCCAGGGTTGCGAGTTCAATCCTTGAGGGGGCCATTTGGGGATTTAGTTGGGGATTAGTCCTGCTTTGAGCAGTGGGTTGGACTAGATGATCTCCTGAGGTCCCTTCCAACCCTAATAATCTATGATAAGACCCTATACCACTAACAGGGGTCATCCTTGCACTCTGACTCTCCCATGACCAGATACACAGACTTCACAGTCAGATTCCACAGCAACATGGCACAAAACTGATACAGCTGCCCTAGAGAATCCAGCTGTACAGCCCTTATGTTGGTGAGCACTTACTCATACAAGTGACTTCTACGGTATTACTCATGCATAAATGTTCATCAATGAAAATGAAGGTTGTACAGCAGGGCCCAAGGACAGCACACAAGATGCCCTTGAAAATGTAGAAACAGATTCTGTTTCCATGAAATTCTGAATGGACCCAAGGAGAAGCAAAGTGACAAAGGTGAAGCCTTTGGTGACCACAGATTTCTTACAGTACTTATTTGTGACCAGGGCATGTCTACACTGCCCCACAGTTCAGGCTAGGGAGGAGGGAATAGCAGTGCTCAGCAAAGTGCTGTGCTGTAACTCCCCCCTGTGGATGCTGCAGGTGCAAACTACAAGTATTGTAGTTCACATAAACATAGTCCTCTTCAAACAGGTCTACATGAATGCAAAGTACAAATCTTTTAGCTCATGCCTGCAGCATCCACATGGGGGAGTTACAACATAGCACTTTGATGCACTCTGCTAGTCACACCCTGATAGTCCAAACTGTGGGTAGGGTAGACATGCATATAGTCCCCTTTTGAACCCATCTTTCCAGAGATAAAAGCCAAAGGTATGAACTCATTGCACCACCACGTCTTTTTCTATGTGAATTTTCTAAAGTAATACATTTTAGTCAAGATCTTGCAGTTTCCAATTGTTTATATTCCCTTGAAGGACAATTCTTAAGTTCTCGTAACTTTTAACTGTGGTTTTTGAATCCACCTGCAAAATCTATGACACATAACTTTGTTTTTTATGGGGTCTTTTATTTTTAATTGGGGCTTTTTATGCAGTAAAACAGGTAATCTTATTTTTAAATCTGTTTATAACAGGTAGATGCCCTGTAATTATCAGTTCTGGTAACCTTATTTATATTGAGTTGTACCTTTTTCCATAAGTATTCAGGATTACTATTCATGAATGCAGATGGTAGACTCTGTCCTAAAATAGCGTAAGATCAGTCTTCTGAAGTAACAAGTATTTCCTGTAAAATTCAACAAAAATGACAAAAGAGCAAGTAGCTCTCTTAGTTACTCATTTTGAAAAATCACGATCATTAACATAATGGATGAGGAAATCGTCACAGGAAAGTAGTTAGTCCGCCAAATGCATGATTTATGGCAATGCTACTCAACTTGATATTCCCCAGTTTTCAGTGGAATCAGTTCCCAAACATCAGCACATCTCTCTGGTAATATTTTCTCATGTCTTATAAGAAAGGCATTGGTTGAAATCCTAGCTCCATCAAAGTCAATGGCAAAACTCCCCTTCACTTCTGCTGTGCCAGGATTTCACCCATGTTATTCACTGAAATTCTCAAGCGATCTCCTTAATCTTAAAGTTGACTCTCACGGGCTGGTAACCATTAAAACATATGATTTGAAACTAAATATAGCTTTTACAGTAAATTTGGGGCTTCTGTCATAAGTAGATAGGTAAGGTAAGGGTTAATTTTCTTTTACTGTAAAGGGTTTACAAAGGGAACCAAACACCTGACCAGAGGACCAATCAGGAAACCGGATTTTTCAAAAGTAAGGGTGGGAACCTCTGGAGGTTTTTGGCTTTGTTCTGGGTCTTTTTGTTTTCCTCGGCTGTGAGTAAACAAGCTTTTCTTCTAACTCCATCTTCTTTCAAATATTCTACTAAACATCTGTGAGTACAAAAGGAAACAAAGTAATCGGCTGTGATGTGCTTTGATTTGTATTTACATGGGTGTTGATTTGCTGGACTGGTTTAATTGGGCTATCTTTTAAATCAGACTGTTTATTCCTATTTTCTTATAAGCCATATTCCTGTATTGAGTTTCTTAATGCAGTATTATTGTTCTGTATTTTCTTTCTTTTTATATAAAGTTTCTTTTTAAAACTTGTGGGAGTTTCTTTTCCTAGTGAGGCAAAGGGATAAAAATTTCTGTACCAGGTATCTGTCTCCCTCACGGGAAGACAGAGAGGTGGGTTTTTTAAAATCACTGATTTTTATCCATCCTATAGAGTAGTACTAACTTTGTAAGTAGTCCCCTAGAAATCAAACCACTAAGATACTACTTTACAATAGAAAGGGTGCCAGAATGTTGTGTCGTTTGCTCTTTATGTAACAAATATAATGTGAAAGAACAACACAGATACAAAGGGACCCAAATAATTGTGTTTTCTAAATATATACAAAATGCAAGGCCTAGTACATTTACTGCCTCCCGGGGGCACTCTGTGCCAAAAAATTTAAAATTATGCAAATTTTGTCAAAACAACACGACATAATCACGCCAGTTTCAATTATTTTGGTAATTTATTTCAAAATACTTGTCTGCAAGTACGTCTGTAAGCATAGAGAGACAAAAAAATTCCCCCAGGAATAGAGAGTTAAAGAAACCCCTATGACAACCCAGTTCCTGTTTCTCTGTCCTCTTCCCGCCCCCACCCCAGAGCCCAGCCAGGGGGCCAGACACCCACAACCTCTGCCCCCGCCAGAGCCCAGCCACAGGATTCCCCCCCAGCCAATACATCCAATCCCCTAACCTCCCCGCAAAGCCCAGCCGCAGGGCCCTCCTAGCCCAGACACCCACATTCTCTTAGTGCAGAGCCTAGCCATGGGAGCCCCCCTGGCCCAGATACCCACCCCCTTCCTTCTCCCAGAGCCCAGCCACAGGCCCTCCCCCAGCCAATACACCTGCACCCCTTATCTCAGAGCCCAGTCATGGCCCCTCCTTGCCCAGACACCTGCACCCAGACACTGTTGCCCCAGCCGAGACACTTGACCCCCCTCAGACACACACACACACACACCCCTCAGAGCCCAGGGATCCTGAGGGAGAAACAGCCTGATGCTCGGTCCCAGACTTGCATGGAGTTTCCTGCTCACCACCCTCTCTCCTTCCCTCAGGGTATGCTGGGAACTGCAGCTGCCAGGAACCCTCTTGCTCCCTCCCTCCTCTCCCCCGGGGCAGTGTCTTCTGTGTGTGAGCTGGGCTCTGCCAGGTCCAGCAGCCTGTAGTGGCACCCAGCAGCATTGCAGCCCATTTCTGTGGGGGAAAGGAAATTCAGCATGCACAATGTTAATGTCTGCAAAATTCTTCAGTGTGAAGTGATGCAGAATTCCTCCAGGGGGAACATACATAATGGTTCTCTGGTAGAGTTGTTCTAGTGGTTTCTGAAACAAAGCACAGACAGTGAGAGCCACTAGAGGGCTCACAAACTAAAGGAATATTACCCATCTCCTATATGCTACACAAAATTTGACCCAGGAAGTGGCTTTAAAATTTAAATGAGAAATTTAACATGTATAAGAAAGCCAATATTAAGGCAGCAAAGAGTCCTGTGGCACCTTATAGACTAACAGATGTTTTGGAGCATGAGCTTTCGTGGGTGAATACCCACTTCGTCGGATGCATGTCATGTTAAATTTCTCATGTCATGCATCCGATGAAGTGGGTATTCACCCACGAAAGCTCATGCTCTAAAACATCTGTTAGTCTATAAGGTGTCACAGGACTCTTCGCTGCTTTTACAGGTCCAGACTAACACGGCTACCCCTATCATAAGCCTAACTCCCAAATCTGGACCTCAGCGTCCAGAAATCTGAGTGCCTAGCCTGAACCTCCAAGCTTAATTACCAGCTTGGATCTTATCTCGCTGCCACCAGACAGGAATTACAGAGCCTGCCTCGCTCTGGTCCCCCAAACTTTCCCTGGGGGACCCCAAGACTCAGAGGTCCTGAGTCTTACCACAAAGGGAAATAACCCACTTCCCTTCCCCCCTCTCTCTCCCACCCAGACTTTCCTCTCTGGGCTAACCTGAGAGTTACTGATGCAATCTCTTTACATCACAATACCAAGAAGTATGTCTCCTCTCTTCTACAAAGAGACAAACCACAAATACAAGGAAACAGAAATGATTCTATCTCTCTTCCCCTCCCACACTTCCCTGTGCCTGCAGAGCTTCAACCCTCCGTAGAATCTAACACAAGAGAATTCCCCTTCCCTTGTCTTAGCCTACCAGAGAGAAAAAACTCAAACAAGTCTGAAAAGAACTTTATATAAAAAGAAGAAAAAGACATGACATAATCTCATGTATCAAGTGGACAATACAGGGCTATTGCTTATAGAAAATATGAATAACAGTCTGATTATAAGATTATCCAATTTGAGACATTCAGCAAACTACACACTGAAATAAAACTAAACACATAAAGCCTATATTGTTTTTGTCTACCTTACTTTATAATTTGGCAAACAGCAGACTTAGAGATTTCGAAAAACCTTTCTAAAGTGAGACCGACAAAAGCTCAGACCCCAAAATTCCCTCCCTGACTTTGAAAAATCCAGTTTTCTGATTGGTCCTCTGGTCAGGTGTGTGGTTCCCTTTGTTAACCCTTTACAGGTAAAAGAAACATTAACCCTTAGCTATCTGTTTATGACAACCCTCTGATACTTGACACTAATATTAAGGAAGTCTAAACATATTTTTTCCTCTAATAAACATTAAATAAAATTTTTCTTTTCACATGGACTTTTTTTAATCAATAATAAACATCCCTTCAGAGGTTAATTACTGAAAAAAGGCAACTTCTGGGAATCACAGATGTTTTTGTTTTGAAAGATTCGGAAGAATTGTCCTTGCAGAGATCATTTACTGAAATAATGACCAAATGTAGTCATTGTATAAAGTCTAAGAGCATACTAACTTATTTTGATCAGGTTGGGAGCTCTTGGTCCATATTGTGCCACCAATGTTTATTTTCAAACAGAATTCTGTCTATCTAGATATCTATGGTATCTGAAGAACTCACAAAATTTAATAAACGTATCCTAAAAACACATCTGTATGTGTGGGGAGGTATTATTGTCCTGTCTATAATATGGCTCTCATCATAATATTATCTGAATATCCATCCACATTTTACATATGGGGGAACAAGGCACAGAAAGATTAAGTGGCTTCATTGATTTTTAAGACCAGAAGGGATCATTGTGATCACCTAATATGATCTCTTGCAAAACATAAGCCACAGAATCTCCCAAAAATAATTCTTAGAGCAGATCTTTTAGAAAAACATCTAATCTTGCTAAATGGTTCCAATGGTCATTACTCTCACCATTAAAAATGTATGTCTTATTTCCAGTCTGAATTTGTCTAGCTTCAGCTTCCAGCCATTGGATCATATTATACCTTTCTCTGCTAGATTGAAGAGCTCCTTATCAAATATTTGTTCCCCATGTAGATATTTAAAGACAGTAATTAAGTCACCCCTTAGCCTTCTCTTTGTAAAGTTAAATATCTATAATGGAGCTTTTCACTGGTGTCTCTATTCTGGTACAGAAGTCCCTAATGTTGACAAGCTTCCAGTTTGGTGCCTTAGTTACAAGATCATCTTCCACTGAAAACCAAGTTTTTCTTGAAAGTAGATGGGACAGTATCATCCCTTGACATTTTTGTTTTAAGTGACCTTTTAGTCATTTTTGCAACAGTAGTGCTGGCTGTTAGCATCTTGCTTTTCCTTCTCTCAGTGCATCCTAGAAAAGATTAGAAGAAGGAAAATCTCACTGTTACTGGGTTAACAAAAAAACCCCGAAGAGTACACACAAGTACCCCTGAACAGTAATATCCTATGTACAAGCACAGATGTGAGAAGAAGCAGAGAGAGGCTATCTCAGACTGCTGCTGACTGCAGTGCTTAGCACAGGTTTGAATGGTAGAGGAGCATTAGCAAAGACACAGAGATACACCTCTTTACACATCAGAGACAGGGCTCTGGACCAGATTGCAGCCTTTTAATGACTTCTTATCAACATACAAGAGCTGCAAAGTTACAGTACAGTAATTACCCTCAGGAGGAATTTTTCCCAACATAGTGGGAGTCCTTGGCAGGCTACAGAGCTGACCTAGCCCATCCTATATTATCCCCTGCAGGAGCCCACTGTTGAAATTGGATCAATAAGAACATTTGGTTCTTCAACCTCATACTTCTCTGAAGGAGGTTCAAATCCACCTAGAGGGCATGAATATCTCTCACATTGCACCTGCATGTGCTCCCTTGATTGGAACTAGCCATAAGGGTTGGGATGAATGCGTAACCTGGGAATAAGTCTCATTGTTCCTTCGATATTATCCAGGAAGAGGGGTCTCTTATTGTCTGTACTGGTAAAGCATGTCTGTGTGTGAGAACAAGATGTAATATTGTATTGATTAATGGACATTGGATCCAACCCATGGTGCCTTATGTTAATCGCTGTTTCTGTAATGTAACCACCATTGTTAGCTGTGATATCAAGTTTACTGTGCCTATATGGACTGTACAACATTTAAATGCCTATCTTGAGTTCTACAAGGAGGTTTCCCCCATTTCACTGGGAATGGGTTTCATTGCCATTAAAGGACTATTAACTCATCCCTCTTTACAAGCTGAGCTGCAAAGGCTCAGAACTTTGGGGGAGAATGGCAAACTTGAGAGTCAATACCACAAACAGGAGATCTCTAGGCTTGCAGCCACAGTTAAAAACACAGGCCATTATTCCTAGTGGGAGACTTTGCTTGGGTGGAGCCCCAGAGCAACAAGGTCTTTTAAATATAATGCTTCACTCCATTGTGGTGATCATCAGTTTCCAAATTATACTAGCAATTGGTCTGGTTCTGCTGGTTTGTTGGATACAATGACTGAAGTGGCGGCTGCAATGAATGGAAGATCAGACCTGGTATCACGGAGTAGGGATGTGATGGGGATACTCACTCAGTGCAACTACCCCATCAATGGGGGGACTTGATACCAGTCAGCTCTGTGTTCCTGAGGAACCAGGGTGCAGTATCCAGCCTATCCGACTCATTAAAGACACACTCACACAGCCTCTGCTGGGACCAAAACCGATCAGAAGACTTACAGAAAACAATGAAAAGGCGGTGGAAAACACACCTAAATGCCTCCTGGCAAGGGTGAAAAAATTAAGGCAACTCCCCTAGCCTCATCTGCATCAAAGATGGGACAGGGAGGCATCTCCATTAGCATACAGAATGGAGAACAGAGATTCCAAGGCAAGAACTGTACTGAATTCTGGGACCAGAAAAACCGGGGAAGCACTGCATCATGGGGGATCTCTGCTCCAGATGTTAATGAACCTATGCCCGCACACACCCAGCTCAGCAGTTATCAGACCAATTCTAGTATTGAATTCTTGATTGATATCCAAAATACTGAAGCAGCCTAATTGCACTGTGAGCTCCTGCAAGGAACACCACCCATAGCTAGGAGTGATCAGCTCATATTGTCTAGCCTAAAGAAAACCCGTGAGTCATCAGTTTACCCATAAACAAATCTAGTGTTCTCCCTTGATCCTTTGTTGTTTTCCTACAAGAAACCCCTACTCATACTCAAGTAAGCGTTCTGATGCATGGATCCAACTCTGCATCAGTTCCACTGTGATTTCATCTTCTCCTGACTGACCGTGCTGGGGGCTCTGCCTGTCTCCAGCACTCAGGACCCTGAGCTACCACCCTCACCTGGGAACCCCGACCAGTTTAAGCTTCATGGAGTGGTGAGATCCCAGCTCTCTCAGTCTCTGTGTGTGTGTTTTCTCTATACTTCAGGCAGGTATAGTTTTCTATATATGACTTTTGTAACCTTTAATAATGTAACTTATGGTTGTTTAGGCTCTCCTTGTGTGGTTATCACTATTATTCAATAAATAACTTTTATGGTTAAGCTGGTTGCTTCCCTCTCTCTGAACTTTACTCTTTTGTATTTTCAGTTTCCCCATTTACTCTGCAGCAACACTTCTCTTACCTAAGCTAAAGATCCCTGTAGCACCAAAAAATACTGTGGGGTTTGCTCATCAAGTGGGTTACTACCAATACAATTGTAAAGTGAAAGTGGGAATAGGGATGGGCTGAACCTGTGACATACGAGGGTGGCAGCTTGGAAGTGCTGCTTGACCCAGTCCGCTGAGTCCAGGGGCATTTAAGGGTGGCAGCCTGAAAGTGCTGATTGACCCGATCCACTCAGACTTGGTCTGTTAATGGGTGGATGGGTGTGCGAGTGTGTTCATCTGGTTCTGGGGCTGGAGGAACCCAGCCCTGGGGAACCTAGGTCCTGCAGGATAGCTCCATTGGCAGGGGACCTGCAGAAGGGAGGAGAAGAGTTCCATATGAAAACACAAGTGACACAAACAGTACATAGATAGAATTACAGAAACCTTGCCCCCAGAAGAGTAACCCTAATAAATGAACAATCCCTCAAAGTAACGGGCAAAACTGGCAACACCACAGCACAGGTGATGTGGTGGCAAAAGGAAAGGTATGGCCAGTACTTTTCTACACCCTAGCTATTCCTAATTGCTGGAACAATCCATAGGGGTCATTGCAGCAAAGATGTAAATTAGGCTTTAGGCTGCTCTAATCTGCACTAGGGGCCATAGCTAGCCCATAAACAGAGAAAGTGGTTCTGCTCTCAAGTTTTGTCTCCCGCTTCTGATCTCCTGGTAACCTGACACCGCCTGCCTACTGACACTTTCTATTTGCCCTCTGCCCTGTCTAAGACTCAGACCTCCTGGTATCTGACCCAGACTGACTCCTGCTTTGACCACTAGGTCAGATCATCCATATCCTGGTTGTGAGCACTTGCATGGACCACTTGGGCCCCAGAAGGGGTCCTGATGCCAGCAGAATGGACATGGCTAACCCTTCAAGAGAGCACTCCAGTGGTTATAAGTCTTCTATATCCAACTCATCCAGACAAATGGCGAAATCTTGAAATCCTTCATGAAATGGAATTTCCATTCTCCATCCAGATCTACTAATGAACTATTACTCCATTTTGGAGCTAGAGTCATCCTTTTTGTCACTATACCTGCACAAGTAGTAAGACTCACAACTAGAGGATCACATGACTGATCCAGTATACCACTGCTGGGTTCATTGCTCTAGATTAGTGGCAGCAGTTCAGCAGAAACAATCTGCCAATTCATTGCTGCCCATCTTCGAGTGTTTCCTTTTTGCTGTTGCTCCCAATCATCCAGAATGGTCTGTCATTGCTTCCTCTGATATCTGATAAGGTCCACTAGTAGCACAACACGTCATGGTCAAACGTTAAGAACTGAATGCCTTCTATTGTTGTTGTTACCTTGTGTTCCCTGTCCTCCCATGATGGACCACTTGTTTCCTTCAATTACTTGTTATATCTTGGGGGCGTTGGTTTGGTTCTGAGGGGTCTTTTAGTTTGTAAATTCTTAGAGGCAAAGACAGTTATTGTCTATGTGCCCATAGAGCACCTAGCAAAATGAAGGCCCGGGATGGTTAGTCTCTAGGCTCTACTGCAATATAACTGTTAATTAACCATAATCAAAAGGATAAATGTCCATACCTTTAATCATAATACAATGAAAATCCCACCTTTTTCTCTCTTCCCTGTTTGTCTCGGTGGTGCTGCTGCTACCATCATTCCTCTGCCTATCATGGTTTATCTTTTATCCCTAATATTTCTGTAATTTGTTGTGGATCCAAATTTCCCTAAATAAAAGGATTTCTTAATAGGTGAAATTCAACCCTCTGCAGAGGTCCATTATCAGTTCTATGCATCGCTCAAATCCCAAAAATAGAGTGTAAGTGCAACTTAAGTGGTTCACAGGCTGTGTGATGTCCCCCTGGACAGCCATGAATTTCACCCAATATGAATATAATTCCAAAACCATATATTAACCATTGCCAATCCATTATAGTTTACCTTAATTCCCCATGCCCTGAGGCGAGATATACAGATGAGAAATGAATAATGCTGGGGCACGAATGCTGCAAGCAAAACAAATAGGAGATTATCCAGGCTACCAGCTTAACTAAAAGACATCTGATCTCAAACAAGCTGCTGCAAATGTTGTAGGTCGGCCTACCCAAGATAGAAAACTGACAATGTTTCATATGCTCTTTGAGGCGGTAATATATCTTTTATACCCAACTCTTCCAGACAGCCCTAGCTAAAACACTCTTCAGGCCAATGGACAGCACTCACCTCCTAAAAGTGGGAATAAAACACCATTTGCAAGAGACAATGAAATCCTGAATACCATGCTGTTTGGCCTGTGCAGTAAATAGCAGAACCATTACAATAAATTGCAAGAGCTGGTCTTTGTGCAGGCTGTAGTTACCTATTTCGACCACAAGATGACTCTTGTAAACCATGAAAATATCATATAACTCATACAAATGGAGCACTTGGGAAACATGGACCTGGGTGTGTTGGTTTTATGTTACACCAGCATATCATGAAAAGTTAATAATAGAGGATCAGATTCATCCCTGGTATACCTCCACTGACTCCAACAAGAAAACCAGTCCAAAGATTTTGCTGAACATAAGGATGTTTTTAATGTAAATCACAGATGCTTCCCTGGAAGGGCAGATTTCAGCCCCAATATAATGGCTAATGATGAAACTCCACACTGAAAGCATTGCACATGAAACAAACAGTACATCGGGAAGCATGAGAGAAAATGGAATTCGTCAGTGCAGACTCCTATCTCCAGTCCCATAGAGTGCATTATAGTTTAATCTCGTTTGGGCAATGGCCCAGTATGAAAAATATGGGGTGTCTGTCTAAACATATAGTTTGCAGGGAAGGACTAATTGAAAGAGTTGTGAACATTCACAGTAACCATATGAAAGACCTATTGCATGCAGTAAAAGTATAACAGGTTGACAATCATCAGGTGATGAGAACCTATTGTGAATAATGACAACAGGTGCACACAGGGCTGGCTCCAGGGGTTTTGCCGCTCCAAGTAGCCAAAAAAAAACTCCAAAAACCTGCTATCGCGATCTGCGCCAATTCAGAGGGAAGTCCTTCATGCCGAGCAGAAGCGAGGGACCCTCCGCCGAATTGCCACAGAATACTTGAAAGTGCCGCCCCATTCCAGAGGGGCCGCCCCAAGCACCTGCTTGATAAGCTGGTGCCCGCAGCTGGCCCTGGGTGCACAATACGGAGAACAGCACTGAACAATAAATTCTTTGGGGGGTGGGTGCAAGGACGGCTCTACAGTTTTCCCTGCCCCAAGCAGTGGCTGAGTTGCTGCCGGACAGCGGGGGCAGTCCCTGTGCCTTTAGGGCTGCAGGCGCGTTTCTGCAGCGGCTGCAATTAGGCGGCAGCTTCTATGTTTAGCTGAAGCCGCCACTGACAGATAAACATAAAAGCTGCTGGCGAATTGCCAGCGCCGCGGAAACACGCCTGCTGCCCTAAAGGTGCACGGACTGCCCCTGCTGTCCTTGGCGGCAATTCAGCGCTTTGCTTTGGGGCGAAAACACAGGGACTGCTGCCCCTTGCAGAATGCCGCCCCAAGCACCAGCTCGGAATGCTGGTGCCTGGAGCCGGCCCTGGGTGGGTGAGAGTGCTGAAGGACAAGGAGAAGTTGATCTGTGCCAATAAAGAACTGTTTCTTAATTTTTCTATTACAGGAATTATTATTTTAAACTCTGACAAGTATTTACTAGAAAACTTCTCAGGATAGTTAGAGAGGCGAGATTATTATTGTCTTCACATTGGGATGGATGCACGCATGACCCACATGAATTATTTCTGTAAATTACACAACAGCTCTTGACCTTATTTTATAGTCAATGTTGTAGTTAATGTGTTTGTTCATTAAATGTTAATGTTGGTTTTAAAGAACTGGCTAATGCAGCTTCAAAGACAAATCCAGTTTAGATTCTTATTTTGTAAACAGACTGCGATTTAATACATTTGCATCGCCCAATTTGCTCTGAAAGTCTCTGCCTTGAAATTAGAGCCAATGGAATTTTTTCTTCTGAAATATTTAAGAAAATTTTCATGGTGGCAAAATTTTGGAGGATTTCAATTTCATTGAAAGTGACATGAAAACCTGAAAACTGAAAAAGTATAGTTTTTGGTTGATGAAAAATCAAAAAATATCATCTGGACAGGAGACGTTTTGAGCTTTGGGAAACATTTCCTGATCAACTCAAATTGAAATGTTTTATCTCAAAATGGAAAATATTCCTCTAAATTAGGCTGAAATTACACCACACACACATACCTACCCAGTAAAATAATAATATTTATCACTTATAATCCACAAATCCCAAAGCTCCTTACAAAGAGGGTAAATAATGTTATAGATGGGGAAATTAGGTACAGAGAAATTGCATGACTTCCAGAAGATCACAGAGTGAATCAGAAACAGAACCCTACACTCCGGGCTACCCATGAGTCCTACCCACTGGAGTGTACTGCCACCTGAATTCAATCTTTGGGACCTACTCCCATGTATTGTTAAGGGAAGGTCTACAACTTAAATGCTTAAGTGAAGATGCCCCTACACTGACAGGAGAGAGCTCTCCTGTTGGCGTAGCTAATCCACCTTCCCAAGAGGCAGTAGCTATGTTGACAGGAGAAGCTCTCCTGCCAGCATAGTACTGTCCACATGAGGGGTTAAGGTCGGCATAACTACATCACTCAGGGGTGTGGATTTTTCATACTCCTGATTGATGTAGTTATACTAACATGGGTCTGTAGAGTAGACCTTAGGTTGTGAGTTTCTTGGTCCAGTAACTGTCTTTTTGTTATGCATTTGCACAGTGCCTTGTACCATAGGGCCCCAATCCATGTCTGGGACACCAGGCGCTACTATAGTACAAATAATAATGTTATAAACCGGATGAAATCTTCTTATGGTTTGAGTTAAAACCCCATTGAGATTATTAGGTGTGACTCATCCTTGAATTAAAATAATTGTTAGCAAAAGCATCCACGTAAGACAAAAGGGGTGTGTGAACCCACCCAGGAGCTTTTGGCTGAGTATAGTTTTGGGTATCATAGAATTGTAGAATATCAGGGTTGGAAGGGACTTCAGGAGGTCATCTAGTCTAACCCCCTGCTCAAAGCAGGACCAACACCAACTAAATCATCCCAGCCAGGGCTTTGTCAAGCTGGGCCTTAAAAACCTCTAAGGATGGAGATTTCACCACCTCCCTAGGGAACCCATTCCAGTGCTTCACCACCCTCCTGGTGAAATAATGTTTCCTAATATCCAACCTAGACCTCCCCCACTGCAACTTAAGACCATTGCTCCTTGTTCTGTCATCTGCCACCACTGAGAACAGCCAAGCTCCATTGGACCCCCACTTCAGGTAGTTGCTATCAAATCCCCCCTCACTCTTCTCTTCTGTAGACTAAAAAGGCCCAGTTCCCTCAGCGTCTCCTCGTAAGTCATGTGCCCCAACCCCCTAATCATTTTTGCTGCCTTCTGCTGGACTCTCTCCAATTTGTCCACATCCTTTCTGTAATGGGGGCTCAAAACTGGATTAAATACTCCAGATGTGGCCTTACCAGAGCCAAATAGAGGGGAATAATCACTTCCTTCAATCTACTGGCAATGCTCCTACTAATGCAGCCCAATACACCATTAGCCTTTTTGGCAACAAAGGCACTCTGCTGACTCATATCCAGCTTCTCGTCCACTGTAATCCCCAAGTCCTTTTCTGCAGAACTGCTGCTTAGCCAGTCGGTCCCCAGCAGTGCATGGGATTCTTCCTTCCTAAGTGCAGGACTCTGCACTTGACCTTGTTGAACCTGATCAGATTTCTTTTGGCCCAATCCTCCAATTTGTCTAGGTCACTCTGGACCCTACCCCTACCCTCCAGCGTATCTACCTCTCCCCCCAGTTTAGTGTCATCCACGAACTTGTGAGGATGCAATCCATCCCATCATCCAGATCATTAATGAAGATGTTGAACAAAAATGGCCCCAGGAAAGATCCCTGGGGCACTCTGCTTGATACCGGCTGCCAACTAGACATCAAACCATTGATCACTACCCACTGAGCCTGATGATCTAGCCAGCTTTCTATCCACCTTATAGTCCATGCATCCAATCCATAACGTTTAAACTTGCAGGCAAAAACACTGTGGAAACCCGTACCAGAAAGCTTTTGTTACAAGTCAAGATTTATCATGCCCATGCTTTCCCCATAATCACAGAGCCAGTTATCTCATCTTAAACAATCAGTTTGGCAGCATGACTTACTTCTTGGTGAATCATGTTGATTGTTGCCTGATCACCTTCTTCTCCTCCAAAGCTGCTTCAAAATGAGGACCTGCTCCATGATTTTCCAGGGACTTGAGTGAAGGCTGACCAGTTCTGTATTCCTTGCGTTCTCCTTCTTCCCTCTTTTAAAGATGAGGCAGTATATTTCCTTTTTCCAGACAGTCCAGGAGCTCATCGCCCAGTTGCACGCACATGAGTTTCAAGATAATGGCATGCTAACTTGCATCACATCAGCTAGATCTCCTCTACACGCCCTCTCCGAGCATTAGATCTGACCCATGGACTTTCTGCCAGTTCCCAGCTTTCTAAAATAGTCCGTAACCGTTTCTTTCACCACTGACAGCTCCATCATCTTTCCTCCCCCATGCTCTTGCTGCGACCCAGCAGTCGTGAAGCCTCCTGACTGGCTAGTGATTTAGACCCGATGCAAAAAAGCATTCGAGTACTTCAGCTTTTTACAACATTATCTGGTACACTAGGTGCCTTCCCCCATTCATTAAGGGATCCACACCTCTCCCTGACCTCTTCTTGTTTCTAACATACCGTCTAGAATCCCCTATCTTGTACCCCATCCATCCCTTGCTATCTGAAACTTACCAGCTGTGTTTTAGCCTTCTGATTAACACCCCTGCATGCTGCTAGCCATATTCTTCCTATTAATCTCTTCTAGCAGCTGACCCACAGTTATCCACTTGCTTGTAGGCTCCTTTTTTTTAAGCTCACCGAAAGATTTCACTGATAAGCTCAATCGGTCACCTGTGCTATTCTTTCTGCTGCACATTGGGATGTTTGTCGTCGACACCCCTTACAATATAGTCTTTTAATATATAAGCAGCTTTCACTGGACTTCTTCCCACTCATATTAGCTCCGAGGAGATCCTGCCCATCATTCACCTAAAGGAGTCAAAGTTCTCTTTTAGAGTCTGCAAGTACTGCGTAATTTTGCCCTACTCATCCTCTTCTTCCTTCACGAGGATGCCTAACTCAACCATGCTCAATGGTCACTGTCTGCCCAGGTTGCTACAGCGCCCACTTTCTAATTTCTCATGGTCACTCTTCTGCCCAGGTCTGCCACCCGCTATTACTTCTCCCTACCAATATGCTTCCCATGGTTTGTAAAGCACGCAGTCAAGAAAGTAATGGCCCTGGTTGTTCCTCGGTGCTGCACCAGGAAGTTTTACCGCAACTGTCAATAAATACGATAGCTAAGTGTAATGTGTTCTTGTCACCTGTAAAGGTTAAGCAAAGACAACCAAACCCACCGCCCCAACTGCAGGACCAATCGAGGGAACCAAGGATTTTTCGAAAGCTCAGGGGAGGAAATGTTTGTCTTTGTCCTTGTCTGGCTCCAGCTAGTGAGCAGAGGGTGAGGTCTTTCTTCTATCTGATCAACTTACTAATCTTCAGTTTCAAGTTGTACTACATTAAGTGTATACAGCATGGCAGAAGCAGCATAAAGGTAGTAGCAGCGGGCTCATAGTCCCTCTGCCAGAGGAGGAAGGTTTGCTTTAGCACTTAACTAAACACTGTGTGCATTAGAGCCCTTGACTCCACTTCTGAGACCTCAGATTGCCAGCACCGGCTCAATTTAGAGACCTGACTTCCAGTCAGGATATAAACCCTGCTTCAGTCACAGGGGTGGTAGGTTGAAGAGATAAAGTTGGATTGGAGCAGAGCTGGGCAGATTGCAGAATGAGAAGAGTTTTCCAGAGAGAAAATAGAAGGTTTGGGAGGAGTTGCAGTGCTCGGATTGGGAAGCCCACATAAACCCTAGTAAGGGGCACCAGGCTTGTATAGAAAGAGCGGAAGCCCTTCACAAGCTGACGGGTTGAGCTTGATTTGCGAGGAAGTAACCCAGTGGATAAGAAACCGCTATCAATGGTTCACCACAACCCCAGGGCCCCTGGGTTGGACCTGA
The DNA here is from genome assembly GCF_003597395.2 of Chelonoidis abingdonii. Taxonomy (NCBI): domain Eukaryota; kingdom Metazoa; phylum Chordata; order Testudines; family Testudinidae; genus Chelonoidis; species Chelonoidis abingdonii. The sequence goes on from NC_133770.1 coordinate 215,343,376, forward strand.
GTAGAGGGCGGCCCAGTCCGCTCCCCTCCACTCCCTCTTCCTCAAGGCACGAGGGAATGATTAAAACTGGTAAGGCAACGGCAATATCGCCTTGAACCGTACCCCAGAGGAAGAGAAAGCGCGAGACCAGCAGAACAGTCCGGCAATTTTGCAAAAAGTTAGAAAAAACATAGCTGTTATTGGTTTTTTGTTTTACAGTTGGTAGTTTTGCTGGACGTTTTAAGTTGTACCTCTTATTTGAATTAAGGTGTTTATCTTATTTTATTTTTAAGCAATACCTCGTGTCATGCCAACTTGACTCGCAGACAGATCATGTATGCTTTTTTATTTGGCGCTTGGTCTTCTTCTTATATACAAGCTTTCTTTCAAGACTTATTTAGTCTTTTTCCTCTATGCGATACGCGCAGGACAATGAGGGCAGAGGAAATATCCTTGTGCTTAGATCTACCGGAGGAGCAACTACTGGCAGCACCCGGAAATTGCATATCATAACCAATATCCCAAATCTGGACCTTAGCGTTCCAGATCTGGGTGTGCATGACCCCTCTAAGCTATTACCAGTTACTCAGATTTGATCTCGCTGCCACAGCCCAAAATTCCAGGGTCTTTGGCTCCCCTCTGTCTCCCCAACCTCTTCCCTGAACCCCAGACTCAGAAGCCGAGTCTTCACCCAAAGGGCAAATAACCCATTCTCCCCGATCACCCTCCCATCCCCTCCGCGTCTCAGGCCACTGCAGATCTTCATCTCTCTCCCGTTCCTTCCCAGCCGCTGCTCAACGCTTAAACCGGAGTTACTGGATGCCATCTCTCCTTCTTCACCAGCACTACCCCAAGAACGATGCCTCGTCCTCATATCCATCATAGAGTCCACCCTAATTTCACAAGGGGAACAGAAATGATTCTATTGTCTCTTCTCCCCCTCCCACATAATCATCCTGGTGGCTGCAAGTCTTACCCTCCTTAGCAGTTAACACACAAGGAGCAATTCCCTCCCCTTTTGTTCCTCTAGCCTACCCAGAGAGGACAAAACCTCAACAGTCTTAAAAGCAAAGCTGTTACTATAAACAAAACAACAAAAACCCATAACATGATCTCTCACGCAAGTTGACAACTAGACAGGCTATAATTCTAAAAGAAAATGATGAATAAACGACATCAAAAAGAGATTACAATTTAACATTCCAGCAAACTACCCACATGTAAAATACAAAAAACAATAACAGCCTATTGTTTTTTCTACACTGACTTTACAAACTTGAAACTGAAGCATTAGAAACTTACAGATAGAAAAATCCCCTCTAATACTGAAGCCATACAAGACAAAGGACCAACATTCCCTCCCCTGAGCTTTGAAAAATCCGGTTTCCTGATTGGTCCTCTGGTCAGGTGTTTGGTTCTCTTTGTTAACCCTTTACAGGTGAAAGAAACATTAACCCTTAGCTATCTATTTATGACAGCAACACTCTCCAAAAACTTCCTGGATTGTCTGTGCACTGCTGTGCACTGCTGTATTGCTCTCCCAGCAGATGTCAGGGTGATGGAAGTCCCCCATTAGAGCCAGGGCCTGTGTTCTGGAAACTTCAGTTAATTGTCTGAAGAAAGCCTCGTTTACCTCATCCTCCTGGTCCAGTGGTCTATAGCACATGCCCACCATGACATCACCCATGTTGCTCTTGTTTCTAAACTTAACCCAAAGACTCAACAGACTTTTCTTCAGTTTCATACTGGAGATCTGAGCAAACATACCACTCTTACATACAGTGCAACACCTCCACCTTTCCTCCCGTGCCTGTCCTTCCTGAACAGTTTATACCTATCCATGACAATGCTCCAGTCATGTGAGCTACCCCATCAAGTCTCTGTTATTCCAGTCACATCATAGGTCTTTCACTGTGCCAGGACTTCCAATTCTTTCTGCTTGCTTCCTAGGGTTCTGCGTTCATGTACATCCACCTAAGATAACTAGGGAATTGCCCTGCTTTCTCAGTATGAAACAGGAGGCCCTCCCCCCTGCTGCACCCTTCTCCTTGTATTTTCTCCTGGTATCCCACTTCCCAACTTACTGCAGGTCTTAGGTCACCACCCCCCAGCAAACCTAGTTTAAAGCCCTCCTCACTAGGTTAGCAAGCCTGCCTGCGAAGATACTCTTCTCTCTCTTCGTTAGGTGGATCCCATCTCTTCCTATCAATCCTTTTTCCTGGAACATGGTCGAGGAATCCAAAGTCCTCTCTCCAACACCACCTGCGTAACCACCTCCACAGTTTGACGGTCCCTACCTGGGCCTTTTCCTTCAATGAGGAGGATGGACAAAAACATGACTTGTGCCTCAAACTCCTTTATCCTTCTTCCCAGAGCCACGTAGTCTGCAGTGACCTGCTCAAGGTCATTCTTGGCAGTATCATTGATGCCCATGTGGAGAAGTAGGAAGGGGTAGCAATCCAAGGGCTTGATCAGTCTCAACAGACACTCTGTCACATACTGAATTCTAGCTCCAGGCAAGCAGCAGACTTCTTGAGTCTCTCGGTCTGGTTGGCCGACCACCCACCAGCTGTCTCCTTCTCTTGGGAATGCGGGTCGTGAAACCCCCATTCCTAGGACAACACATTTCATGCCTTCTGATCAATGGGGTCTCCTTATCCCTTCCCTCAGATGGCTCTTCCAAATTGTTCTCTGCAGTAGTACCTGTGCAGAGAGCCTGAAAATGGTTTCTTATCTCTATCTACGTGAGGTTCCCCTCATTCTTCTTCCTCTGGAGGTCACATGCTACCTTCTGTCCAGAAAGTCTTCATTTTCTCTGATTCAGCACAAGGTTGATTCTTGCATCCCTTTAGTCCTTTAACCTTCTCTTCCAATATGGAGACCAGCTTGCACTTTCTACAGATGAAGTCATTTTTATCCTCTGGAAGAAAGACAAACATGGCACATCCTGCGCAGGTCACAACAGCTGATCTTTCAGTATCTATGTCTTCTTTCTAAAAGAGTCCTCAGATGTTATATTTACTTTTCACAGAAGCCTAAAAGGCAAAAACACTCTGTGGGAACTCCCACCAGGTGAATTCCCAGACAAACTCCCTGTTTGCCTGTCCTCTGTTTGCCGCTCACTCAGTTCACAACTGGCTGCTTTTTTATAGGGCTGGCCTGGCTCAAAGCCTTCCCTCCAATCAACCACTCAAGGCCCACCTGGAACAAAGCACTCCCAATTCTCACTTTTCAAACAAACACACCGTATGTGTGGGTATGTGTGCGTGGGAAAAGAGTTTTCATAAAAACTGAGAAAGGGCAAGAACAGAGTGAGAAGAAGAGGTAAGAAAGCCAACCGGGAGTCCTTAAGCACAGGTAAAAGCTAAAGAGAGAGCTTTTGAGTCTGGTGTTGGCAAGAGATTTGGAGGCTGTAGGCTGAGAATTGTCAAGTTTTGTTTTTGCATCCTTCTGCATTGAGAGACACAGGACTTTGTGTATTCACTGTAAATAAACAAAATTACATCAGAGAAAATACCAGATTTCATCAATTTCTACTTCCAGCTGGAACATCTCCAGAGCACTGAATGAACTGTGACTAGTCACTCAGATAAAAAAGGGGCAACAATAACAATAACGTATCTGAGGCCAGAATGTGGTTTTATGTCTAGCTCATTCAGGGCGGAAGGGAGAGGATATTTATGTCTTGCTTTGCGAGTTCAACTTCTTGTTCTGTTGAATATACTGTCCTTTGCGACCTCCACCCCTGTGAGTAGTGTCAATAAAGTGAATGACACAAATAACATATGTAAGGATGTAGGGCCCGATTGTTACAATATATGCGGTAATAAAAATAAGGCAGCTGAGGAAAACTTGGCTTTTCAACAGACAAATTAGAAGAGTTCTACATTGCAGTAATATTGGTGGATGTTCTGAGGCTTATCTGTTGAAGATTTTCAGGTGAAATTTTACATATAAATCCAAAGTATACAATTGCATATTAGATTTCAAAAGAATTGCTTTAGGCACTTTTGTAAATTCTCTGCCTGAAATATTGCTTTGATAATTTTCCAGAGTAATTGGGATTTTCTGTAAATATCATACCAAAATAGTTCCCGCATATACTGTACAGTAAATATACAGATCATCATCATTCTGCAGTGCAATGCATGATACATTTCATTATTAATTTATTATAGTTATTATGGATCATTAGTCACTTCTTAAAGGAAATTTGTGACTCAGAGAGAACACTTAGACAGAATAATAGGTGACTGTGATTTTATTTCTAATTAAATCATGGGAAATTTAACAATAGTGTGCGATGACTACAGTACTTCATTAGAACGTTAGTGGGCTGTTCACCCCCATTTTTTGCTGAAGGAGACAGGCAGCCTTGTGGTTGAGAATTTAAATTTCCTGGAACCTCTCATTCTAATTCTGGCAAGCTTGATTCAACCCTTCATTTTTCTGAGGTAGCTTAACTGAGCAACATGTGCTTTAATATGTGTGTGGGTCTAATAGTGGGATCCTAGAAAGGCAGATGTTGTTTGATCTGCATGAGTATTAAATATCCCAAGACACTCTAAGTGTGAGGGGTTGGTCCTAAAATCCTTAGCCAGAATAGCTGGAACCTGACAGAAAATTCTGAGCACCTGAGAGTCTGACTTATCCCTTTATCACAAGAGTAGCTCCAGTAAGTGGAGACAACAAAGATGGCTTTAAGCTATCTTTGCACCATTCCCCACATCTCCAATTACCTCCTGCAGCAAGCATAGCTTAGCTGGACCTGAGTGTCTAGCCCAGTATATTACATAAAAGACATAGGCCATGATTTTTTAAAAATGGATCCTCATTTTAGGTTCCTAAATAAGTAACTTAATTTAAAAAAATATGTCCAGCATGCAGCTGGGTGCTGAGTATTTTTAAAAATCATGTCACTTATTTAGAGATCTAAATATGGTGTTATGAGTCTAACTTAGGCACCCTTAACAAAAAAATAAAAAAATTCTGATAATTCTTTGAAACATTTTGATTCCATATTACCACAGGAATAAAACTACGAGATAGTAGTCATTTTTAATTCGACAGCATGGCCATAATACTATTGACTTATTTTTGTAATTCCCTCAAACCTTGTGAGTTTTGCAACATAACATTATTGCAATTTGCCTGGCAGAATTTGCAGAGGGAACCTGATATCTTCCATAGGTACATGATACAGAGTGAAACTACAAAAAAAAAAAAATATATCACACATGCTGCCAAATTATAAGCATCAAAGTAAAGTGAGTTGCTGAAATTAATGCAACATTCAGAATAGGATTACAACATTATAAACTCATTCTAAATACAATTTTGTTTTGATCTGAGTGGAGCTAGTCTGAGGTTGGAGGCAACTGGGCAAGCAGAGCGCTCTACCTCCCAGAAGTAAAGACAGGGGATCTTAGCTATAAAAACATCTTAAAAAGTAAGACAGTTGAGAGAGGACTGAGCACCAAATCAACATTTAATTGTTTCTTTTCCATAGGGTCAGACAGCCAGGAGTGGAACTATGTCAATTTACACCAGCTGAAGATCTTTCCCAGAAACATTAAGAGGTCAGTTATCCCATCAATGCCAAATGTAGCCTCTACTAGCATTGAAAATAACTTTCTGGAAGTGGGCAAAAAAGTTTGTGAAACTACTATTGCGCAACACAGAAGACTTGAAAAATACCAACTACGTGAAGTTATGGGAATTGAATCAACACAGATTAGGAGAAAATATCAACCAAAGGGTGACAAGACTGTCTAACAAACTACATCTTGGTTGAGTGATGAAAGCAAGAGTTATAACAAAAAAAAATGAAAGGCAGAGGAAATAATGGTTGTTAAGAACTCCAAGGACAGAAGAATCCATTAGCATTGTGCAAGAGGTTTTACTGGTCCCACAAAAACCAATAACTATACTACATATTCTTCAAAGCTATCAGTTGTCACATTATCTTTTAACTATTTACCCATACGCAGCTATAGCACTCCTGTAACAGTGATCAGTTTAACACAGTGTGACAAAGTCCCTCCTCTGCCTTGGTGGGTCCTGTGCTTTTTGACGGATTTGCTCGCCCCAGAGGTTCACAGGAGCCCTCAGTTTGGCCACTTCTGCTAGAGGCTCAAACCTGCTGTTCACTCAGCTAATCTCATCACTGGCCAGCATGGGGGAAATGGAGAACAATTTCCACACTCTCTGTGTCCCACCTAGTGGGTCGGAGACAGGCCGGATCCCTTTCCAAATTAGACCATCCCCTCTGGTGTGTCTCACAGACCAAGACAACTCCTCCTGTGTCCAATCAGGAGTTGGGAGGATGGGGGGAACCCAGGCTCACCCTCTACACCGGATTCCAGCCTAGGGCCCTATGGATAGCAGCTATCTACAATGTCCCCTGTATCAGCTACGTGACAGCTACAACTCCCTGGGCTACTTCCCCAGGGCCTCCTCCCAACACCTTCTTTATCCTCACCGCAGGATCTTCCCGTTGAAGCCTGATCACGCTAGTACCCCTCAGTCCTCCAGCAGCACACCTTCTCACTCCTTGCTCATCCTCCACTAACTGATGGAAGGTCCTTTTTAAGCCAGGTGTTCTGCTAAGTCTGCCTGCCATAATTGATTCTAGTACATTCTTAATTGGCTTCAGGTATCTTAATTAGCCCACCTGTCTTAATTGGTTCTAGCAGGTTCCTGATTGCTCTAGTGCAGCCCCTGCTCTGTTCACTCAGGGAACAGAAAACTATTCATCCAGTGGCCAATATATTTGCCTTCTACCAGACTCCTGTACCCCACTGGTCTGGGTCTGTCACAACAGGAAAAAAATAGACTGAATAGTAGGAAAAACACAAACATATAATTGTATGAACAACTAGAAAATGGAACAAGCTACCAAAGGAAGTTGTGGAATTGCCATCTCTAGGAAGATATAAAAATTCCCCCAATTCTCCATGCAGCACCCCACTCCCAAGAATTTGGTATAAGGCCCATGAGTCTCAAACCCAGGCTGACAGGCAGCAAACACTCCATACTGCTACCAAGCAGCAACTGTATCCAGTTTGCACTCCACTACCCATAATCTATTGCAGAAATAGCCCATGGGAAATCCCATCTTAAAGGGTCTGACAGGAAGCAGGCTCATGGCTCCTGATTGGCTCCCAGCACTGTATAAACCTCTGGAACGGTCCAGAAAGTGTCTAGGCTACAGTGTGGCTCTTCTGTAGCTGCTGCAAACTGTTCTGCTGCCTGCTCTTGAATGCCTGGCTTTGATTTTGCTGCCATTTGGACCTTCTTCCTGACTTAGACCCTGAAACCTGATGTGAACGCTGATCCTTGGTACTAACCCTAGCCTGGAACTTGACTATGAATTCCTCTGCTACTTTCAACTTCAGATTCGACCCTGCTCTGACCCTTGGTCATGACTGCCCTTGTCAGGATCCTGTCGGTTGGATTGTTCAATGGAGTTCTCCTTGGGTGTTTGGAGGGGAGGAATCTTTTACCCCCAAGGCACAGAATAGTAACAAAGTCGTTCTGTGACTGCTATTCCAGCCTCAGGATTGAAGTACACACTACTCTTGTTGAACAGCTAGTGAACCACTGGACCCACCCCAAGGTTGATGTAACTCAGCGAGATCCTCTGGATCCAGCTCTGTCGTTCACAAGCTGCACATCACTCCATGTGTTGGCTCCCAACATCTTGCCATCACTTGGAAAGTAGAATAGTAGGAATGCTGCTGTGAAGCACAGTTCTCCATGTCACAGAGTGAGGGAGAGACAGATTGTGCTGTAGTGAAACTAGCCAATTAATTACTAGAGAATTTATTGGGAACTATGTAAACTGTTTTATGAGGAATTGACTAGAAGGTCCTTCTATTTTATGAACAAAGTAAGTGGTCTCTAGTGAGGAGTATAAAAAGGCCCAGTCCCCAAATATCAAGAGGCTAAAATTTTTGTATAGATTTGACCTAATTGGCCTTTAGCAAAAGGAGAATTAAACATAGTTAGATCATTCTCTACTCATCTGGAACACAAGAGGTTTCAGCCTGAACATTTTTTTTATCTCTGTTTACTGAATTTAAATATTTAAGTTGGCAGAGACAACAGCTTAGAGAAAAGTGTATGACAGCGAGGTAGGGGGACACCTCACCACAGAAATACTGTATAGGAGAGATCTAGCAGTGTGGAGAGTAAGGTCAGGTCTACACTGCGACTTTAAATCGGTTTAATGGCCGATATACCGATTTAACGCTGTATCCGTTCACACGACGTCGTCATTAATATCGA
>NC_133770.1:215351743-215553215 GCF_003597395.2 Chelonoidis abingdonii
TAGCACAGCGATAGCGTTGACAACCGTAACGGGAAGCCAGCAGAATCCTCAAAGCGGAGCGTCATCGGAGGGAGGGAGGGGGAAGCGGTAATGAGGATACAGCTTACCGTCTCCACAGCGGTCTCTCGAAAACTATTGGCATTCTTGGCTGATGGCCCAATGGCTGCAGCGTATATACACAGTGTTTTGCGTCGGTTCACGGAACAGCGTCATCTATCTCTTCCCCCGCTCGCGCCCCCAGCACTCTGGAAAGAAACGGAGCTAAGTCCTGAACTACTATGGTCGTGTTACTGAATGCTGCTGGCAGACGCCGATGCGTGCTCGGTTTGAAGAGAGCCTCCTGCTCCTCTTGCCTCTCCCCAGTGGGTAGACGGTTCCCCCAGTGTAGTGCGCCTGTCGAGTCTGGCGAGGGGGGTCTGGGGTGAATGGGAATGACTCCCTTTTTCTGACAGTGGATGTACAGAATCGGGCTGGTAACTGTCTTCATCTTATCACCGTGGGAGCGCGTGAGCTTCAGCAGACTCCCTCTCCCTTCCGTCTCTCGTGTAAAGAAAAGATTCCTGAAACTGCAGGGGACTGTCATAGCCATGGAGGTGCCTCCCCCTCATTGTATCTCTAACTAGTCTGTGTTCTTATTCATGCATCTTCTCATAACATCATGCCACCAAATGGGGGGGAGTGTGCACTAGCTGTACTTAGCACAGATAGGTGGGACCAGCAGCAACAGTTGCCGCATTACTTGAGTAGCCCCTCGGTTGAATACTTGATCGCAGAGCAGCTGTGCGGTGATACACTGCATTTAAATACACAGTATTCCCTCTCTCCTGGACTGACCTCCTATTTTTATTAACCTTAAAAGGTCAGGAATTGATAGTCCCAAGTGAGTCAATCCCCTTTGCTTTCAAAAATTTTCACAGTTATTATCTGTTCTGTTTCCCATTTACTTATGAGTGTAACAAAAAGAGATGAATGGTAACAGTTTCTGCTGTCTACAGTATACTGTACCAATCTACCACCAGGAAGGGGAACAGGAGCAGATTTTCAACTACCAATTATCACCCACTCAGATTAACTTCCTGCGTTATGATACTGCACTGGGCAAAAGCTCTAATGCTCTTCAGTGCTGCCAGCATCGCCTCTATCAGCATGATTTCAGTACAAAGGAGGGTATATCTGTACAGTACTCAAGGATGCCTTTATTTAACTTTCGTTTCTGCATGCGGGTGGGAAGACGACTCGATGAGCTGTCCGTGAACCCATAAAAGACACCGTGTTGTAAGCTACAACATTGGAGCACTCAGCCAAGAATGAAAATAGTAAGAGACTGGCTGAGGACTGGGTCATAGCGGGAGTCTTCCAGCACCCGCCTTTCCGTCCTCCAATGATCCCCGCCGAGACCGTATGCAATGTTAATGGGTCGCCGGGGGTTCGGGTAAATGTCCTCAGTCCATTCCTTGGCTCCGGAAAAACATCAGCAGACAGTCCTTCTCGCAACTGTTTTTCTCCGTGGATTGCCCTATGCAGAATACAATAGCACGCAGCCTATGGAGACCGTCACGCTTTTTGTATTTTTCACCGTTCACCATTTCTGGGTACTAGATGCCGTGGAGACAGAGAGTGACACTCGGACGCTACACACTCAGCATTCAATTCTTTTGCAATGATTAGCAGAGATGTTACCAGTGTCTGTTACCGTCTACTGCTGAGAAAATGGCAATTGACCATTCCGATGTTATCCCTCCTTTCTCGAACTGTCCCGCTGCCTATATCATGATTGCCCCTGCTAATAATCAAGCCGGGGGGCACGCCAAAAGCAAACTTGGGAATTGACTCACTGGCCATGAGTCAATCCTCCCTTATATTTTCTAAAAATGAAGTCTGTCCGCCTACAAGAGAGTCAAGCAGCAGAGAATCGCTATGTACCTTGTATGACTAACAACATCTGTTAGTCTTCTATAGGAGCCACAGATTCTTGCTGCTTTTACAGTTCCAGACTAACACGGCTACCCCCTCTAAAGAAAAGTCAAGGATTGTATTAGAAGAGCCGCACTACTCTGTAGCTTTATTAACAGGGGTTCTCCTGCAAGAACCCGCACCCATTGCTTCATCATCTCTCCCAAACCCTCTCGCAGCTACCGTGCAGGGCCACCCCCATTTAATGTCATGCAGTCGGAGGAATCACAAGAATAAGAAACTACGACATTCGTGAACATAATACCGGGGGGGGGGGCACTGAGAGCAGAGCATGGCGGGCTATGAACAGTCCATGGCAGGAATACCAATTTTAGACAACCGAGAAGGGAGCGATTGACTCTGCCCAAGTGAACACACCCAATGTGGGGTCAGAAACCATTGTCACAGGGGCCACTCATGATAGCATTGGACTTACCCTACCACCCCCATTGTGAGCACCGGCCAGGTAAACAAGGAAAAAAGCATGAATCCCTGCCGAACTTTTGAAATCCAATTTCCTTGTCCTACCGCGAGGGTCGCACACACCACAGTGAGCACACAAGAGCCTCATCATAACACTGGGTAACAAGATGCAGTCTCCTGATAATCGAAGAAGGAGCGCCACTGGACCACACACGGAGCGTGTCTGGCTGATCGCTTCTGATGGTGAGACTTCAGTGCTTCACAGCACTGTCGTTCCAAAAGACGAAATGAAAAAAGTTTGAAAGAATTTCAAAGTCATATGGCGCAAAAAGGCACAGCAGCGGACCCTGCAGTGCCATGAAAGTAAGGAGCTAGACAGGGCTTACCGAGAAAGCAGAGAAGCCAAACGCGAAGCAGGCCTCTGACCGAAACATGCCGCTTCTATGCGACTACATCCAATTTGTGGGCGTTCAGCGCTACCAGTGCCCCCACCCCTGTCCGTGATTTCAGACCTTAGGGATTGAAATATCAAGTGTTATCTGAGGATGGTAGCGAGGGGAAGATTGGAGAGGAAGATGAGTGAAAGATGGACGTGGTGATAGCACACAGCAGTCCGTAAACCCCAACAGCCAGGATCGTTTTGAGAACCAAGAATATACATCCCTCTGCCGCCCAAGCGGACAAGCCCAGACATGAGCCATGGAAGCGACCCCGGTAAAGTGTCCCTTCATGTCTGTATCAAAACACGATTAAAACAAGATGGTTTTTTCGATCGCATGACACCAGGGTTTGCATGCAGTCGCAGCCATACAGATACAGGAAAATTTGTTAACATGGCTGTGGACTGGAGCGAAAATCCTCCAAATTAATCTTCCATGAATCGATCGAGAGGCAACTCAAAAAGCCTAGATATAATGAAGAACATTTCTGCCAAGACAGCCTTCTCCGTTCCCCATGTAGGTAACTTTTCAACGCCATTGCATTTGACAAGACATGTTGGTACTGCAGGCAATTGAAGGCATGCCACGAAAGCATTGCATAAACAAACGACTGCCTCCTGCGGCTGTATGTCACGAGAGAGAATATCCATCCATTGTTACCTCGTAGAAAATCAGGAAGTAATATGGGGGCAGAATGGCGTTTTGACTGCCTGGCCACTGAGAGCGGAAGGATGGAGAGGATTAGACGACAAGTATTATCAGGTCTGGCAAGCAGGAGTCTTCCCAGCCTACCAGCAACAGACGCTGCGGGGGGTGAATAGGTGATCACAGCAGCGATCTATATGATAGGGACATCGCTGTTGGGGATGTGAAAGAGGGGGGTTTCGGCTTTGGCCAGGTTCCTCTTAACAAGACAAAGGCATCACATAGATCAAGGTGTATATGAACAGGAGAAGTCAATTTAAGCCTTACTACCATCGCCGGTGGATTGTACGGTTCCGCCCGTACCATGCGTCTGGTGTGTGCCACCACCTTCACACAGACACTGAATATTTAAACGATACTAAAATGCGACCTTGTATAGAGGATCACATGGTGCTTCTGTAGGGTGATAGTGTTCTATGTAAGAGTACTATCATGTTGCGTAAAAAGGTATCACTTTCCACATACTATCACCCTGGTTGCCTTCTCCATGCAGCTGCACATTTCTCTGCAAGTCCCTATGCCATCACTGAGGCGTGCTGTGAATCGGCCGGAAGGAAGAAGAAGACCGAGATAATTTCACAGAATTATTGAAAGTAACAGCAATGAGACGAGATAAACAGAATGAGGAGGAATGGGTAGCTGTAGAAGTACAGAAGAAGCAGGAATGATACTGAGAGCTAGGCAGGAATACCACGTTGGCGAGAGCAACGCTGCATCTGCTGCGGCTCTAACTGAATCTCCAACGCATGGTGGAATCTAATCAGGTGGAGCACAGCACGTAGCGGAGTGCCGCTGCAGCCCTGTATCACCTCCTGCCAGCCCCGGGTCCCAAATCTCTCCTCACCCCAGACTTAAGAACGCGTGGGTAGAGAGCTTCTGCACCCGCTACTTCCTCCACCCCCCTGAGAGTTCCAAGGAAAAGGCTGTAATTACGCTCACTGTAGGGCTTTAATGTTGCCTTCCCTTCCCCCTCCTGCCAAAGACAGCAGCCAGGATACTTTTCTCCTCTCCTAATTCTTCCTTTTTATATTCCTGTGTAATGAAGAATACATCGAAAGGGGAGGGTGGTGCTTACAAGGGAAAAGTAGTAGGAAAAACACATATTTTAACAGATTGCATAATTACGTTTTAATGAATAATAAATGATTTAACGATACAGAATTTAATTTGCCTCGCCAACCTGTAATAAAAGGGGGAGGGTGGGTTGCTTACACGGAAATAAGTCCATCAAGTGCGGAGGGTTCATCCAAGGGAAGCAACAGAGACCAACCCGTACCCTGGCCGGCTGAAACTCGTTTCAAGGCTATCTCTGAATGCGCAGGCCTCCAGGGTGTGCTCTTCTAATCGCCCTGGTCTCTGGGGCTGCTCGGTACTTCAGTGGCCAGGTGATGCCTCAGCCTCCCACCCAGCCATTCAAATGGTCTCCCCATGTAGTCTCACAAAGATGTGGAGCACACATCAAGCAGCAATAGCAAGGCGGTTCGTGCAGACGCAAAAGGGATGGTGTGATATTGATCGCATAGAGGGGGACTGCTGGACGAGGTCTAAGGTAAAGATGATCACCAGCGACCTTTAACGGCCAAATGCACCATTCTACACCATCTCGGCACTTGCTCAGGCCGTGTAGTGAAACAGCTCCTGACCACTGTCCAGGCTGCCAGTGTATGGCTTCATGACCATGGCATCAGGGGTAGCCTGGGTCCCCCAGGATAACTTTAGGCATTTTGAACATTCCCAACAGTTATTTTCGGTCTGGGAAGCTATTCCCTTGTGCCAGCCGTTTTAAACAGACTAGTGCTCCTGAAGACGGCGAGCCGTCATGAACCTTTCTGGTCATCCACATGGAGTGGTAAACGTCCTTGTGGTCCACCAGTGCTTGCAGCACCATGAAAAGTCTCTTGCGGTTCCACAATACTGGGTGCCCTGGTTTCTGGGGCCAAGATAGGAATATGAGGTTCCATTATGGCCCCCACCACATTCGGAAACCCATTGCAGCAAAGCACATTCCACTATCACCTGCACGTTCCCAGAGTCACACCTTTCGTAGAGCAGCTTAATGATTGCTTTTCTACTTGCATCACTGCAGCCCCCACAAGTAGATTTGCCCACTCCAAATTGATTCGCCGATGACCGGTAGCTGTTGGCGTTGCAAAGCTTCCAGAGGGACTATTGCCACTCGCTTCTCCACTTGTGATGAGGCTGTCTCATGTTTTGTATTATGGCGTTTCAGGGCAGGGGAAAGCAATGCTCACAAAAGTACTAAGAAAGTGCTCTTACGCATGCGAAAGTTGTTGCAGCCACTGCGAACGTCCCCACAACGTTTAAAACAATGCGGTCCCACCAGTCTGGCTTGTTTCCCGTCCCAAATTCGTATAGGCGTTCATGGGGAAGATGCCCCGTAATAGCAGTAGCTCCAAACCGGGCCAGGCAGTTTATGGAGAATTCTGCCTCCATCCGTCATCGCTGTCCTCGCCGCTCAGCAATAGCGCCTCCTCCTGCCTCCGCCCTTATGCAGTTCATTGGTTCAGTATAGTTCAGCACGAGAAGTACGCGTAGGTGTGACAACCGGTCAGGGATACCGTTTGTGACTCAGGGTCCATGATTGCTGTCCTATGCATTTGCTCAATGCACTCCGCAAAAAAGGCGCCAAAAGGGTTGTCTGCTGCCTTCCAAAGGGAGGGATGAGGCTGTACCCAGCACCACCCGGGCAATATGTTTTATGGCCTCATCAGGCACTGTGCTCTAAACACGGAAGTGGGAACTATGGATAGCTGAGGAACAGCTACCCACAGTGCACCGCTCCTGAAATCGATGAGTAACTTTATGGACCATGGACTAGCAACAATCGATGTCGTGATCCCACTGTCTGGGACGCGCGTCTAAAGCCGATATTTATAGATCTGTTTTGTAATATCGATATTTAAGCTCATATCGAAATAATCGTGCAGTGTAAGACGACTCTAAGTTAGCAGGAAGATGCCGCATAGCTGCCAGGTCAACACCTGCACTCTGACTAACTGGAAGACCAGGCATCTCCTCACCACTCACATCCTCACTGGGGCTGGAAGGCTCAAGACAAGAGAAAACTGGCTTTCTGTAGTGGCCCTAAGAACTCATCCCATAGAAATCTATCCAGCAAAGAGCATGTAAGACTCTGTTTTTTATACACACACACACACTGCAATTTGTAGAATGTCTTCTTTCCTATGTAATTATTAGTAGAGCTAGTCAGAATTCAAAATTTCCATTTCGCGGGAAACTTTAATATTTCAAACTTTTTTCATTTTAAATCTGAATGAAAAGCCAAAATATCTGAGATTTTGATTGGGGATCCTTGAATCATTTTTTTTATGTCTATTCACTTTGTTTTTTATTCTATATTTTAAAATACAAAAATTATTAGATGATATTTAAATATAATCAAAACAGCAAAGTTGAAATGAAACTTATTTTATCAAAATGAAATAAAGTCAAAACAACTCATTTGACTTTTTTCCAATCAACAATTTTACCAAATTCCTGCAAAACATTTGGATTTTGACAAAACTTCATTTTTGGATGGAAAATTGTTCCTTTGAGCAGCTTTATTTATTAGTTTGACAATATAGAAGGAAAATATCAATTATCACACACTATTTGTACAGCTTTTAAAAATATTTTAGCATGAATTGCTGATTCTACATTCTGAATAACTTACCAGTATATTATTTATTTCACAGTAGTCCCTAGATCAAGACTGAGACTCCACTGTGCTGGATGCTGTGCATAGACCTAGTAAGAGACAGTCTGGCAGAAAGACCTTACAAACTAGAACCAAAAGACAAACAAAAGGGTTGAGAGATGGAAGCAATATTCCCTTTTTTAAAATGGGGAATAAAGGCAATGAGAGAATGACTTACTCATGGCAATATAGAAAGTCTAGGGCAAAGCTGAAAAATGAACCTGGAACTCTTGACTCTCAGTTCAGTGCTTCAACCATAATACCATCCTTCCTCACCTAATTTTGGTGCAAATAAACTGTTTTTGACAAATCATTAAAAGTTTACAAAGGCTTTATGCAACAACTCAGGATTTCACCAAATGGCTCTTGGCTCCCCCATAGTAAGCCAGCCTATTCTTTATTGGTCTTCTGTTTTCCAGTTCCTTGCTAATCCATTTCCCAGAAGAGGTGCAGGCATTCCTTGTGAGAAGAAGCCATTTGGGGAGGGCTTCAAATACAGCTGAATGGAATAGGAGTAGGGGTTAAATTGGAATTGCTTTGCTGTTATCGTCTCGTTTTATAAGGTAAATGCAAAAATAAATTACGGAATTAAATAATCAAAACAAATGCCTAAATGTTGAAA
The DNA here is from genome assembly GCF_003597395.2 of Chelonoidis abingdonii. NCBI lineage: Eukaryota > Metazoa > Chordata > Testudines > Testudinidae > Chelonoidis > Chelonoidis abingdonii. The sequence continues at coordinate 215,359,608 of NC_133770.1, forward strand.
TCTAGGCATAGTACAACATACGAGTTCTTGCTCATGACAACTTTTGTGTGTGTTGTGTGTGTGTGAGAGAGAGAGAGAGAGAGGAGCAGGAGGAGGAGGGAGAACAAGGGCTTTGATGCAAAGCCCATTTAAGTCCATGGAAAAACTCCCACTAAGCACAGTCAGCTTTGGATCAGGTCCTGAATAAATGATTGATTGCAGGAAATAAACGTGAGAAGCTGGGCCATCAAGAGAATTCTTGGACTCTCTCCTCTTCCTCTATCTATTCTTTTATACCTTTGTCTTCCCTCCACCTTTTTCCCCTTCCTTTTTTAAAATTCCGTCTACTCTTTTCTCTCCCTCCCCTGGCTTCCTCTGTCCACTGCCGACCTTCTGACTGCCCCCCCCCTTTTTTTTTTAAGAGCTCCGTTTACTTCTGAGTGGATTCACCTCTGGCTTGCCAACTGGCATCTTCTCTCTTCCCAGCCTCCAGTAGCTCTGTAATTGGCCTGGCTGGCTCCTCCCCAGATGGATTTGATTCATTAGCAGTTCTCTAGACTCCTCTGACAGTAGGTTCTACCCTTCTTCACAAGTAAGTAGGTTGAACCAATGTGTTTTTTTCTTATTTATTATTATTATTATTATTATTATTATTATTATTATTATTTCCTTTGTGGGAAACATGGAGAGAGTGTTTCAGTGATGAGAAAGATAAACGGACTATAGAATACATGCAGAATGAGAAATTAAAAGCTATAAATGACTCCATACTGAATAAATATAATTGAGTTACATATCAGTCATGATAAATTCAACTCTTCCATCCACATGAAACTTATATCAGCACAACTCATTGCACAATAGTTATCCCACTTTAATTTTGCTTTGAAAGAGGCCTAAGGCACCAAACTCTGTGTAGACACAAGGCAGTTTATGCTAAAAAAAAATTGAAGATTTTTAAAAGCAGGTTAGACAAACACCTATCAGGTCTAGATAATACTTAGTCCTGACTTGAGTACAGGGGACTGGAATAGAAGATCTCTCGAGGTCCCTTCCAGTCCTATGATTCTATGATTTATAAAAAAAATTAATCTCCTGCACAGAGTAGGCTAGAGTCTACCAGATCTGCAACTGATAGCAGAAGCAGGCCAAGTTATCTCTTTGCTCTGAGAAAGAATAGTAGCTGTAGGTCCTACAGCTATTAGAGGTTGCTCTAAATGAACTGCAACCAGTTAGCAAAGTCTGTATTAAAACTGTGCGAGACTCTACATTGTTTTATCAAAATTCACCTGTGACAACTAATACCATCACAAATATTTGAAAATTTTGCTCCAAGGGATTTTTTTTACTCCTTTCACCTGTGAACATACCTTCTTACAGTGCAAACAGTAAACTATTAACCTCTCATCGACTGTTTGATTTCCGTGATATTATCCCAAGCAGAAAGTCACCATTTTAACAAAGATGTGATTATACTGGCTGGGAAAAGGAGCTTTTTACAGGAAAAAGTCAAGTTTTTCTTCCTCAAAAAGTTTTACATCAAAAAATTAGGCAAATATAGAGAAATATTTTGGTTTTTGGCAAACCTATCAAATTATGAATTTTTGCTAGTGTTGTTGGAGAATGCTGCATATTAATTTTATTTATAAATGTAGTCTCTTTTTAGAGCTCCTACAACAAAGCACATAAGCACAATACAATACAATACAATAATTATGGCCCAGTCTTGCATTCATTTTGTTATCTCAAAGGTGAGCCAAGATAACTCTGAATGTGTACAGTGGTGTAGGTATCGGAATAGAAACAAGAACAGATTCACTCTCTGCCATATCTGTTACCAGTGGACACTGTGAACTGGTGCAGATCTCCTCACCTCTCCCCTTGTGTGGTGCACAACAAATATAACTGACAAGAGATAAGGTTCAAAACAAACAGGTAAGTGTATTAGGGAATAGAATTACACAGATAGGGAAGAGGTAAATGTAAATGACTAGTACCTATATAACAAACAAACCCAGTGATGCAGCAGCTCTTCCCTGTGCGTGTGAAGCTCAGGCTCAAGAATGAAACTAAACCCACCATGGCATTCAAGAAATATGACTCCCAACTTGCTTTCTCACTCAATTCCCAGCACTTCAGTGGCGGTGGTGAAGTCCAGGACCTCTACTCCATAGATAATTGAAACCCTTGGAGGAGGGACACTGGAGAGTCCCTTGATGGAGGTCAGGACAGAAGAAGCAGACCAGGAACCCTCTGGATGGTGACATTCTCCAGGTGCAGCACAGGTAGGAGGTAATGTGTTTTCTTCTTTTCACTCTGGAAACAAAGGTGTTCTTCTCTGATGCACAAGCACGAGTGCCATGAAGACCCAAAACCACACACAGTCACTATGGAGGACTGCCCCATCAGCCTGTGATCTAAGTTCTTGTATAGAGTCTATGGTGGGAAAACATGCTACGATCCATAGAAAGGCGGGAAATGGTCTGAGGTGATGGAACCTTGGGGATTGCCCAATGGTGGGAAAATCTCATTCAGTCCAGTTCTATCCAGACCAGCCTGACAGTGTACAGAGGTCACAAGATGGAGTCACAAGATGACAGTTTTCAGACTCCATCTTGGATTGCCACAGTGTCTTTAAAATCACTTATCATTGGGTCTGATACCCGCACAATAAACTGTGTGTCATGAACCAAAGAACAATATAACAGTCCATACCCAACCACTTGAGCCAATGACAAAACTCACATTGACTTCAGTGTGTGCAGGAGTGGTCCCTTAAAGTAAAATTGTACTCACTGTAAAGTGGTACAGAGCTGCACTGCTCCAACGGAAACACCAGGAGTTGTGTTTTGAGCACAATACCTCCCAGAGCTCTCAGTATGCACTACAGCAGTGGTTCTGAAACTTGGGCCACTGCTTGTTCAGGGAAAGCCCCTGGCGGGCTGGGCCGGTTTGTTTACCTGCCGCATCCGCAGGTACAGCCGACCGCAACTCCCACTAGCCGCGGTTCGCTGCTTCAGGCCAATGGGGGCTGCAGGAAGGGCGGCCAGCATGTCCCTTGGCCCGTGCCACTTCCTGCAGCTCCCATTGGCCTGGAGCAATGAACTGCAGCCAATGGGAGCCGCAATCGACTGAACCTACAGATGCGGCAGGTAAACAAACCAGACCGGACCACTAGGGGCTTTCCCTGAACAAGCAGCGGCCCAAGTTTGAGAACCACTGCATTACAGGGATGGGAGTATTTTGCTACAGCCCTGTGACAAATACTCCATCCTCCCACCCACCCCAACTCCCACTTCTCTTTATGGGCAGTCAATGTCATCTCCAACTTCTCCCAGCCCCTCTCCTCTCAGGGTATGTCTACACTACGGGATTATTCTGATTTTACAGAAACAGGTTTTGTAAAACAGATTGTATACAGTCGAGTGCATGCGGCCACACTAAGAACATTAATTCGGAGGTGTGCGTCCATGTACTGAGGCTAGCGTCGATTTCTGGAGCGTTGCACTGTGGGTAGCTATCCCGTAGCTATCCCATAGTTCCCGCAGTCTCCCCCACCCATTTTCTGGGTTGAGATCCCAATGCATGTGGTGCAAAAAACAGTGTTGCAGGTGATTCTGGTAAATGTCGTCACTCAATCCTTCTCTCCGTGAAAGCAACGGCAGACAATCATTTCGCACCCTTTTTCCCTGGATTGCCCTGGCAGACGCCATAGCATGGAACCATGGAGCCCGTTTTGCCTTTTGTCACTGTCACCGTATGTGTACTGGATGCTGCTGACAGAGGCGGGTACTGCAGTGCTACACAGCAGCATTCATTTGCCTTTGCAAGGTAGCAGAGACGGTTACCATCCCTATTGCACCGTCTGCCATTGCCAATTGGCAATAAATGGTGATGAGATTTGCACCGTTATCATTCGGAATTGGCAATGACGGTTAGTCTGCTTTGTACTGTTGCAATGGGTGCTCCTGGCTGGCCTCGCTGAGGTCGGCTGGGCGCATGGACAAAAAATGGGAATGACTCCCCGGTCATTCCCTTCTTTATGTTTTGTCTAAAATAGAGTCAGTCCTGCCTAGAATATGGGTGTACAAGTGTACTAGAGAACCAGAGAGCACAGCCGCTCCGGGTCAGAGCCCCCAGAGCATCCTGCAGAAATGATGAGCTGCATGCCATTCTAGGGGGTGCCCCTGCAACAACCCCACCCTGTTGCTTCCCTCCTCCCCAACCCTCTGGGCTACCATGGCAGTGTCCCCCATTTGTGTGATGAAGTAATAAAGAATGCAGGAATAAGAAACACTGACTTTTTAGTGAGATAAAATGAGGGGAGGCAGCCTCCAGCTGCTATGATAGTCCAGGTAGGAACATTAAACTGTAGGGGAGAAGGAGCCAGCCTCCCTGCTGCTATGATAGTCCAGGCAGTACAGAATTTTCTTAGACATGAAAGGGTGGGGGGGCTGATGGAAGCTTCAGCCTCCAGTTGCTATGATGAGGACGGTTACAAGCCTTCTGTACCATCTGCCGGGAATGACCGGGAGTCATTCCCATTTTACCCAGGCGCCCCCGGCCGACCTCACCGAGGCCAGCCAGGAGCACTCACGGGCTGATGATGACGATGGATACCAGTCATTTTGTACCGTCTGCCACTGGGGAAGGGGAGGGATGCTGGTGTTCAGCGCTGCCAGCACCCACGTCTACCAGCAGCATGCAGTAGACATAGGTGACATTGAAAAAAGGCAAGAAACATTTTTTTCCCTTTTCTTTCAGGGGGGGGGTGTAAATTGACGATACATACACCCTGAAACACCCTGGAGAATGTTTTTGACCCTTCAGGCATTGGGAGCTCAGCCAAGAATGCAAATGCTTTTTGGAGACTGCGGGACTGTGGGATAGCTGGGAGTCCTCAGTCCGCACCCCCTCCCTCCTCCATGAGCGTCCATTTGATTCTTTGGCTTTCCGTTACGCTTGTCACAGCACTGTGCTGAGTGGACTGCTGTGGACTCTGTATCATAGCCTGGAGATTTTTTCAAATGCTTTGTCATTTTTCTTCTGTAACGGAGCTCTGATAGAACAGATTTGTCTCCCCATATACATCAGATCCAGTATCTCCCATATACGGTCCATGCTGGAGCTCTTTTTGGATTTGGGACTGCATCGCCACCCGTGCTGATCAGAGCTCCATTGCTGGGCAAACAGAAATGAAATTTCAAAAGTTCACGGGGCTTTTCCTGTCTACTGGCCAGTGCATCGAGTTTCAGATTGCTTTCCAGAGCTGTTTCCAGAGTGATCACAATGGTGCACTGTGGGATACCGCCCGGAGGCCAATACCGTCGAATTGCAGCCACGCTAACTCTAATCTGACATGGCAATACTGATTTCAGCGCTACTCCCCTCGTCAGGGAGAAGTACAGAAATTGGTTTAAAGAGCCCTTTATATCGATATAAAGAGCTTCGTGTGTGGACAGGCGCAGAGTTAAATCGGTTTAACGCTGCTAAATTCGGTTTAAACACATAGTGTAGACCAGGCCTCAGTAGCTCATCTCTGCTCCACTGGAATGCATTGCTGTTATTCAAGCTAACCTGCATGTGGGCCACAGAAGTTCAGGAAGGAGCTGCTGCTCCTTCCCCACCACCACACAGCCACATCAAGGCTATTCCTGGATAGTTTTCAATGCAATATTTTTCGTGGTGTCAGAAAAAATTACAAGCTGTGACTTATAGTTCTTTAAACTCTTTAAATGTTCAAAGTTAGCAACTAACATAGGCCTTCAGATATGCATATCCTTGAAGTACATGCAAAACTTATATTAGCATGTGTAATACACAATATTTAATTGCATTCAGGGGATTTTGCACACACAAACAATACACATACAATTTTGCAGGCATAACATTAAGAATTACCATCAAAACGCTTAGCTCTTAGGCTCCATTCTAAACTGAGAATTTCAAATACACACAGCAAAATCAAGATTTGTAAGAATATAGTGCCATGGAAACCACATTTGTCAATGGATACCTAGCTTCCCTACATGCCTTTGAAAATCTCTCTCATAAGCTTTCTCCCAAAAAACTCTCAGAGCTCATCCACTCTAAACTTCTCTCTCTACTCCACAAGATGTTTTGCGCAGTTATCTGAGAAGCTGCATTGCTATATGGTCTCTAAAGTCATTCTTGTGACTTGGTTTTATTTTATTTGTTCAGAAATCAAAGCTAACACACGTTCAAGAAACCAAAATGAACTAATTACTAACCACCAAAAGAGGGAGTAACTGAGATTTGTAAGTGCAGTGGAGAAGTGAATGGCTTTCAGTAGTAGCTGCGCATGGAAGCGACTGACACAAGAATTATAGAAGAAAAATCTCACCAAGTGCAGTAAAATACGAAAATAAATACATTTTGCAACATCCTGAATGTGTTAATTATTCTATTCCTGAGGTGATGCTGACAAAGAACAAAATATACTTTAAAAATAGCCAAACCACTTTCAAACCATTTTGAGCAGGACGTATTTGTTACTAATTCAAAGAAAAACGTTACAAGCAATAAGCACTCTCCAAGGAAGCACTCCACTGTGAAATTAATTCTACAACTTTTTATTGGTCTCCACTGACATCCTTAGAAACAAAGTGAATTTGAAGGTGGTAGAGCATTTTCTGATTACTTACAACAATGTAAATCTGCAGTAACTTCACTGGATTCAATAGTTACTCTGCATTAACAATGGTGCAGCTGAGCTCCAAAATTGGCCTACTGCATTTGTGAATATTTTGTAGCTGTCTGACAGTGCAGAGTTGTTTATTATTTATATTAAGGAACTGCCTCGAAGCTCCAGTCATGGACCAGGACCCCATTGTGGTATGTACTGAACAAACACAGAACAAAAAGATGATCCCTGCCCTAAAGAGCTTGACGAATGATCATATAATAAAGTTGACCAGATGTTCTGCATATCAAGCTGTGACAGGCAACTGACTTCAAATGTCATGCTGAGTTCTGAATAGATTTCCCTCTACATCTTCCCTTTCCTCTTTCTCTGGCAGAGAGATCCTTAAAGATATCTCACCAGAATGGATAGATTTTCCATTGCTTGATGTCATCAAATCAAGACTGAATGCTGGGACAGTTCTCAGGGTACCCAGGACTGTGAGTCACCTTGTTTTCCCCTTCCCTTTGAAGCATTCCCCTGTGATATCCAGCCTCTGACAATGACTAATCACAGAAATCCGAGATCCTCTGCCCCCAAAGGTGTCATGTGCCCCAGTTTATTAGTTGTACCTTCTATCACCACTCCTGTAAAATCTCAAAGCATGTGTGAGCACTTAAAATAAAACAAAAGTTGGTTTCATCAAGTATGGAGAGTTAACTAAAAACAAGAGAGTATCATGGAAACAAATGGCTACAACACAAAACAAAATTTTAAAAAATGAACCTGGGTCTAAACTTATTAACAGTTACCTTTCCCATCTACTAAAGTAGGTTTCTCCATCTCCCTTTCCCCCTCCAAAGTTCAGTCCGTTGCAGAGCTGGCTGGTTTCACAGGGACCAGGATCCATTTTTTTGTGAGAACACTCCCTGCTCCCCAGAGGTCTCCTCAGTGAAAGGATCCAGAGGGTCCTTCCATCTCTTCTGTTTCAGTATAACAATCTTTTGTCTTTATTCATAGGCAGAGTGAGTCTGTATCTATAATGACAGTTTTCAGAGTAGCAGCCGTGTTAGTCTGTATCCGCAAAAAGAACAGGAGTACTTGCGGCACCTTAGAGACTAACACATTTATTTGAGCATAAGCTTTCGTGGGCTACAGCGCACTTCTTCGGATGCATAGAATGGATCCGTTCTATGCATCCGAAGAAGTGCGCTGTAGCCCACGAAAGCTTATGCTCAAATAAATGTGTTAGTCTCTAACATGCCACAAGTACTCTTGTATCTATAATGTTCCTGTTTTATCTCCAAGTGGTTTTGACTGTTTGGAATTGTCTCTGATGGTTTTCCATTGACAGTTTTGGGATGGAACAAGGCTAGACAATGGAGCCTGACATTACATCAGCAGCTAACCAAGGTGGGATGACAACTTCCTTCCTAAATGGGCAGTCACTTAGACACATTATCCACTGGTGACTAGCTTTTACTCCAAGTAATTATACTGAAAGTATGCTTTATGGACATTATTCCTTAAATATTACCCAGACATATCTCAGAATGATTATGAATCTTGACAAGTTACAAACTTTCTGGAGATTCCTTACATGTTACTAAATATCCTGTAAGATGTGTTTTGGTGTAGTGAATTTGTCAGGTCTAGTGTGAGAGTTGGTTTGTGAAGTAGAGGGCATCCTTTGCCAAGGAACCTCTGTCACAGATGCCTTTCTGGAAAATCTGCTTTAGCCAAATGCAAGTTACTGGGCTCAGTACAGAAGTAACAGGATGAAATTTAATCTCCTGTGATATACTGGAGGTCCCTTTGATTTAATGGTCAGGTCTTACTCTATGAATACCACTTCAGGTAAAGTGGTATTCATAGAGTTAATCACAGTAAGACCACACCTACTACTACTGTAAATCAACTTCCAGGCATCCACCACACCACCTCAAAACTTATCTAGGTAGTGCTCTTGTCAGTGATGAGTAGGAAAGACTGCTTGGGAGGCCTGGGTCCTGCAAAGACTTAGGGCATGTCTACGCTGGCAAAGTTACAGCACTGGCAGTTACAGCGCCACTCAGCGTAGAAGGAAAACTGCTGTTGTGTGTTCACACTGACAGCTGCCTGTGCAATAGCGTGTTCACACTTGTGGCACCTGCAGTGCTATTTGGAAAGATGCACTCTGGACTGCTATCCCACAGAGCACCTCTTTCTCTTTTGCCACTAAGACTTGTGGGAATGCAGAGGGGTTTGCGGGGCATCCTGGGTCCAGTCCCAATGCCCTGTGATGCATTGCTTTGCATCCCAGCAGTCCCTGTGCTTTCATCCACATTTGGCGCCATCTTTCAATGGTTTGTGTACTGCATGCCCTGCCTCTTTCAGGCTGCAGGAATGGATCCCGAACTGCTGACCAGTATGCTGCTCGCTCTGACCAACGCGTCACAAGTGGCAGTGGAGTTATTCCTTAAACTACAAAGGCAAGAAGAGTGCAACATTGATCTCTCCATGCATAGTAACTACAACACAAGATTGCTTGTGGCATTCATGGAGGTGCTGACCATAGTGGAACGCCGCTTTGGGGCTTGGGTAACAAGCACTGAGTGGTGGGATCACATCATGATGCATGACTGGGATGACGAGCAGTGGCTGCAGAACTTTCGCATGAAGAAATCCACATTCATGGGACTGTATAATCAGCTCACCCCAACTGTACGGCACAAGGACACAAGAATGAGAGTTGCCCAGTCATTGGAGAAGCACGTGATGATTGCACTGTGGAAGCTGGCTACTCCAGATTGCTACCAATCGGTCGCTAACCAGTTCAGAGTGGAAAACTTGACTGTTGGAGTCATGCTGATGCAAGTGTGCAGGGCCATTAATTGCATCCTGTTCCTAAAGACTGTGACTCTGGGCAACGTGCATGACATTGTGCAATGCACTACAAAGGGGTGATAGATGGCACACACATTCCAATTCTGGCACCAGACCACCTAGCCACTGAGTACATTAATCACAAGGGGTATTTTTCAATGGTTCTCCGGGCATTTGTGGATCACTGTGGACATTTCACTGACGTTAACGCAGCCTAGTCTGGAGAGGTGCTTGACACATGTATCTTTTGAAAAACTGTCCTGTTCAAGAAGCTGAAAGCAGGGACTTTCTTCTGGACCAGAAGATTACCATAGGGGAAGTCAAAATGCCCATTGTGATCCTGAGAGACCCCGCCTACCCCTTAATGCCATGGCTCATGAAGCCATACACAGGGCAACTTGACAGCAGCAAGGAGCAGTTCAACAACAGGCTGAGCAAGTGCAGAATGACTATGGAGTGTGCATTTGGCCATTTAAAAGCCAGCTGGCAATACCTGTATGGGAAGCTGGACATGGCCGATGACAATATTCCTATGCTTATAGCCACATGCGGTATGCTCCATAATGTTTGTGAAGGGAAGGGTGAAAGCTTCACCCAGGGCTGGACCACAGAGGCTCAGCACCTGGAGGCTGAGTTTGAACAGCCAGAGAGGAGGGCTATTAAAGGGCCACAGCATGGGGCCATAAGGATCAGGGATGCCTTGATGCAGCAGTTTGAAGCTGAAAGCCACTAACATTTGCTGCTATGCTCAGGATTGCAGTACTTACAATGCTAGGAGGTGACTGATGTACATGATGCAATAAGGGGGTTTAATGTAATTGCATGTTGCTTGCAGTGCTCTCTTTGCTTTCACTTAATAGAATAAAGATTGCTTTCAAACCAACACAATTCTTTTATTAGAAAACAACAACTGGAGGAGAGAGTCAAATGACAAAAATACATCAGCAGGGAGGGGTATGGGGGAAGGGAAGGTCTCCAGTGGAGGAGGGGTCCCGGGATGGCTACAGATTTATGTATGTCCAGGGATCTTACCCAACCTTCTCCTTTGGAGTACAGTGCCGTGGGTGCTGTACTTCAACAGGTCCACATTGTTGGACTATGAGGCGGGAGGAGTGGAATGCTGTGGGTAGAGAGTGGAGCTAGGAGGTTGATAACAGTGTGTTGGCAATGTGGAGGGGAGGCGCATAGGAAAGAGTTTTGTGACAGTGGCTGCAGGGGAGGGCGGGCATGGAGCTGCTTGGTTTGAAGAACTAGTATCGCCTGGAGCATGTCCACTTGGTGCTCCATAATATTTAAGAGCCGCTCTGTGGCTTCTTTCTGGTGTGTGTTCTCCTTTCATTCCCTCTTCTTGCTGTCCCGCCACTCCTTCAATTCCTGTTTCTCAGCGGCGGAGTGCATTGTAACTTCACGGAGAAAGTTCTCCTTAGTTCTTTGTGGCTGCTTTCTAATTCTGCGCAGCCATTCTGCCACCGATAAGAGAAGCTGGCCTCTCAAGGTCATCTCTGTGAAGTTTAAATGCAACATTTTACAGAAGCAGTATCGTTTGCAACACAGACAACACTGATTCAGTGCTTTAAAACACAGCCAGTCCTCACACACCTGTCACTAACTGGCTGACTCCAAGCAAGCAAACATGAGGCACCAGACTCCCAAAATGATGAGTAGCCACAGGGGCAAGGTGAATCACTCTTCCTGGACCCTGCTGTACACTGGGCATGTGGCTCTTGGGAAGAGACAGCACTGTACGGGGTGGGCTTGATAATCATTTCTGTCCCCACACTTTCCACAGGATGTGATCATTATGGAAGATATTTTGATGCTGAGGGTGAACAGGGAATCAAGGGAGGGTTTTCTCCAAGCCTGCGGCTTCTGCCCTGGCCCCTATGCAGCTCGCCTGTGTGCAGCAATGGTTCACCACCACCCTGTGACAGCACAGTGGTGCAGGAAAGTTACCGTTAATGGGGCAAGAAACAAAGCAGCTCTGCTAAGGAAACTGCGGCAGTGGATTGCCCAGTATCTCCATGAGAGTTTCCTGGAGATCTCTGAGGGACATTCCTGTGAAGTGAGAGATTCTATCAACAGCATGTTCCACCATTCAGAATAGGCATGCGGTAGGAGACAAGCCTGCTTTCTGCAACCCTCCTGCCCTCAACAACTCGTTTCAGCATTTCCCAAAATCAGATCCACTTACCAGGGGCGTCCTCTCCTGTTTGCACTTCACCAAGATCCAACTGCTGGAACTGGCTAGGCTCCTCCACGGTAGAAAAGCCCTCCTGACTGAATGCATCTCTGGCCTCTGAGCCATCCTGTTCCTCTGGCTCCTCCTCCTCATCTTCATCCAAGATTTCCTCCTCCTGGCTCAGTCCACTCTCAACTGGCACATGAGCCAACGACATATCCACAGCGACCTTTGCAGTGGAGGTCAGGCCACCACTGAGTATCACGTCCAGCTCTTTGTAGAACTGGCAGCTCGTGGGCACAGCACCAGAGTGGTAGTTTGCCTCCTGTGCCTTGTGGTAGATGTTCCGCAGCTCCTTCACTTTTACCCTACACTGTAATGTGCCCCAGTGATGGCCCCTTTCTATCATGCATCATTGCTCCAAGTGGGGGGTCACCTGGTGCATGGAGCAGGCATGGCCACCTGGAAGGATGCGCTGAGACCACGGTACGCATCACTGAGCAAACAGGAAAGGAACTTTCAAATTTGCAAAAGATTGTACAGGGTGGGGATGACAGTCACCTGAGGGCAACCAATGACCAGAAAAGTGAGAAAAGGCATTGTGGGACACCTCCTGGAGGACAATCGCAGTGCTGTAATCGCACAGTGTCTACACTGGCACTGCAGCGCTGTAGCCCCAGAGCAGAAAGCTGTACACCTTTCATCAGGGTGTTTTTTTTAGTGTGCTACAACTGAGCAGTTTCTGCTCACTAAGTGGCTTGGCAGTGTGTACACCTCAGGAATTACAGCGCAGAAAGCCACTTTACTGTGCAGAAACTTGCCAGTGTAGACAGAACCTTGTGTACTTCCTTAACTTTAAGAACGTGATGCACACATGTAAGTGCAGCATCAGAGTTTGACAGACTAACAATTTCCTGCAATATCCTCAATGAACTTTATTGAATTAGGTTAATACCTTGGGTGCCATTGTATTAAAAATGCAATTATTGAATTGTATATTTCCCTGGGAAGGGTAAATAGGAGGACAGCAGAGGGGGATTAGGCAAATTCACTTCTAACATCTCCAGAGAAACTACTCCCACCCCACCCCTGACCACCCTGGAGAAGTACACAGATATTAGTTCAATCTGGATTCTCTGGGGACCAACAGACAAAGCAAGAATTTTCGGATAAATAGTGTGGTATTAAACTGGCTCATGGCCTTCTTCCTGATCCAGCAAACCGACAGGATCTCTGGTCCACAGAGGACCTCAATCCTTAGGGCAGTGTTGGAAGAACTGGGCCTGTCAGAATCTGTGTTAGAATTGGGGTTGATTCTGGTAAGATTATTAGTATGCATGTAGGTTCCCTTATTGTTTTTAATGATTTATCTGTAATGCTTTGTACCCTTACAATAAAAGGTAAAAAGGGCTGGCTGTTTCTTCCAGGGGTAGTTCTGAGTGAACCTTTCCTGGTCCCTCTCCTAGCTTCTTGAAGAATATCAAATCAAAGTTCAAGTCTCAGTCCTTATCTTCAAAATGCTCCATGGCCTGGGCCCATGATAAAGGTGAGAAGTGATAGGGGAAGGTGGTTCTGCTCACCTTATCCTGAGGCTAGTTGCTGACAAATTAAAACCTATCTGCAACAGCCTAGTGCAGGGACCCTTGTGCCAGCCAGAAATCAAGCAAAGCACTGTCTATTCAGTACCCTCTTTCCAACACCTCCCTGCCCCACTCATGGAGCGGAGTTGTCTTCAGCTGCCCCTCTAGGGCAGCTTTCTGCCTGATTTGTGCTGCTGAGGCAGGGAAGACAAAGAGGAATCAGGGCTGAAAATATGGACCAATATATGAATAAATGCGGATCCAAGTGTCTGAGCTAATGCACGCTTAGATAATGTGCAAATGAGTCCTTGCAAAACTAACTTTAAAAATGTGAAGGAGCTGAAAGAAGCCAGGATTTATTGTAAGTAAAGCTGGTGGCACCACCTATAATTACAGCTATCCAACACTCCCCTGGATGAAACCCTATTTTCAGTTCATGATTTTGTCAACCTTTTGGACCACATGTCCGCTTCTCTCAAGCTGAAGTTGGTTTCGTTTTTTTGTTTGTTTTTTTGAAGTGTCAGCTACAAACTGTTCATTCTGAGAATGTTAAGGGAAAATGTTTGACACATGTTCAAAGAAAACCTCCCAATACTTTTGCTGATAAGCACTAGTGCTTCCATGCTTTGAAGTACGGACTTGAAATATGGGGGGAGATTATCCCTGGTGCCTGGCTGTGCCTTTTGCTATGTCTGTGAAAATCACCCAAATTTGGCCACGTTGTGAGCCTCAGAAACATCTCAGTTCTCACATGCTCAGGAGAGGCTTGCTAGAGCTTAACAGTTAAATTCTTTGAAGGTTCTGCCTGCACCACCGCCTCTCAGCTTCTATAGGCCAACTAGACTGGGCATGCTCCGTCCCCACCAAGCTACTGAGCATGCTGCATCCCAGGGCTGCAGAGGCTGAGCAGGACTTTTCTTGTAATTGATCCTCCCATCAGCTGGGGGCCATTGCGTCACAAGCACAAAACTGAGAGCAGAGAGATTGTATGCTCAGTGTTCCCCAGCTGTCTCACAGGCAGCATGAAGAAGGCAGAAGCATGAGATGTAAATGCTGACAGAGGAGAGGGGGTTTCAGGAATCAGAGGGTGAGGAATAGTAGAGGGGAAAGAGGAGGACAGGAATTGGTAGGGGGCAGGGAGGGCAGATTTGGACAGGAGAAGAGGTGGTGAGGGCTGAACAGGGGGCACAAGGAGGCTGAATTAAGGTTGTGTGTTAATCTGTATTTGTGCTTTTTTTAAAAAGTTGCTGAATAGCATTTCACTTTGTTTTCATAACACTAGGCATATAATGAAAGATCCAGCAACACATACTTGCAAGGGTGTGAAGTTCAGGTTGCTGTGGGAAAGGAGTGAATTTTGTTTCAAGTGGGTGTAAAATCGAACCCTAGATGTTGTAGTAATACATTTGCATGTGGTAAAATTGCTTCCTGTATTGAAATTTTTAAGGCATTTAGTACTCTGTATTAGGACAATATATCGTATGCAACCAATACATGTGTGCATTTCCAATTGAAGTCAGCATATATTTGATCTGATTCTGCAGCCAATACCATTCTGAGGGTATGAATGGGATCCAGCATTAATGTCCAAATTAAAGCTGTCCAAGGTTAGTTTTAACTCATGTATTTCTTTTCTCCAGGATGTGTTTCTGGGGGAACCTATATACCCCTGGTTTGGAGAAAAGGGAAGGGCAAGTCTCAGCCTCTTTGAAGGACACACACACGCTGGCCCAACTGAAAGCACTAGAGTTCTGACATGTATGACTTCATGGACTCTAGATGTTTGATTTGTGTAATTTAAATGAAAGAGCCCTAACAATGTAGTTCTAATTTAAATTATACAAGAATCAAGGATACAGGATGTGTGACTGCTGGCAGAATAAGGTAGAGTGTTAAGTGTTCATCAGATATACCACTGTCCTTGAAACAAAAATAAGTGGTTATTTTAAGTAACCATAAGCAATGCTCATGTGCAAGCCAAAGGAGATTGGATATTAAGAGATAAAGATTAGACAACAGCAATACGTATGCCTTGTATTATATAATGTAATCCAGCATGTCGGATATAACTAGATGTGACACAAATGAATAGCAACAGGTCTTGAAATGTTAATGTGCTGAAGGTTTCTGAAGCTAAAGTGTAACTTTATACATAATGCTGAATCACTTTGTTTTAAAAAATTCAAGTTATCTTTTATAAAAATGGAGATCCTGTTGTGTGCACTAAAAACATAATATGCAGAAAGTAAATAGAAATGTTCAGCAAGGTAAAATGGACACCTTATTTGAGTAAGAATTGTAGGTTTTGATCTCTTGAGAAGCAAATACAAAAATTCTGGCCATTTCCAGGTGCTGGCTGTGCTTAAGGTGAGGGGCACTTGTGAGTGGTTATATCTTTCTTTGTACAATATTGTATGCTTTTAGATACTCAGAGAATGGCTGTGAAATAGGAATAGTTCCCCTACCTGAATAACTAAAGAAAACTTTAACTGGTCAAAATGACTTTGTACATGAAGTACCAATTTCACAGAAACAAAAGCTAGACTTTGAGCAAAACTCTGCATTTTAATTATGCCAGTGGGATGCTGGAGTAAATGCGTTAAAATCAATGGTGTTATTCTGGATTTACACCAGTGTAATTGAAAACAGTTTGGCTCTTGACACTTTTTTATTCATTTGGAAAAGCAAGTTTATATCAATTGTTAAAAGAAACAATTTAAAAAAATTTAAAAAAGAAACAATACCAAATTGATCAGTTAGCATCCTCACACTCAATCGTCTTACAGCATTACCAGATTCATACATAACTTACATGATTTGCAGTAAAGGTGTTTCACTGTTAAAAACCAAAAGAACATATTAAGAGACCCAATGCTAAGGAATTAGTTCTTATTTTATCATGTTAACGGCCATATTTAACTTAGAAAAACTGAGAAATTTCAGAGAAACACCTGTGGATCAAAAGCCGCGAATTTTGCACATAGTTATGCATGTGAATGAGTAGTACCAATGAAATCGATAAGACTAAGGTTTTGGGGGAGGGATCATCTTTTTGTTATGTGATTGCCCAGTGCCTAGTACAATGGGGGGTACTAAATTAATTGCTTCAGTATGGCTGCATTGGAGAGGAATTTGGGCCACTGTCTTTTGCATTCACTTTGCCAACAAAAATGCTGTACTGGGGAATTGAGGCATAACTGTTCCTATATTTATGTATTTACATTGTACAAAATGTTAAAAAAAATCATATGTGCCATATACCCAGAGAAATATAGAATCCACAAAGGATTTCTATGACTCTGTTAAGGTTTAAGAGATACCATTCTTCTAGGTTCAGAGGCCTGCAACTGGTTGGCTGATTAGCTCTGCCTGCAGCACCTGAGAGATGGAACTTAATTACCTGACCCTTATAAAAGAAGGCAGCAGGAAACAGAGGAGGGGGATTGCAATTCCCCCAGAGAGCTGAGGGGCTGTGCTCCCAATGGTCTGCTACTGAACCGAGGAATTGGTCCAGAAACGAAATGATGAGAAGGGAGACTCTATGAAGTCCTTTATTGCTGAGGCTCTGAGGTAAGAGATCAGCAACCCAAAGTTTCCTAAGTTATTGGTGAGAGGGACAGACTTGGGCAAGGGACTTCTTGGTCTGCACAGACATTTGCAGGAAGAAAAAGAAAATCTGAGCAGGGTACAACTGCTGAAAATGTATCTTTTTTTCACTAAGCCTCAATATAATCCTCCTTCATTTTAATAAGTTCTCAGTTTTCCTTAAATGTTTCCAGTTACTGTCTATAAAGTGTAACATGCTTTAATTTCCTCATGTATCAGATTCATCTGTCAAAGTTCTTCTGGAATTCAGCCCATTCATCTTCAAAAATCTCAAAGGGTTTCTTTTTGTTTTCTCCTTTGGTCATCCATCAGTGAATCCATAAAGATGCCCAATACAACTTGGCTTTCCTCCTTCTATCTTTTGTCTCCGCTTCCCCTTCTTTCTTTCTGTTCCTTCTCCTGCTCACACATACTTCATTGCCTTTTCATTAGTAGTGGTTGTATTAAAGTTGCATAGGCACCCCAATTAGGGTGACTAGATGTCCTGAAATTATCGGGACAGTCCCAATATCGGGGACCGTCCAACTGCAGCGATGCCACTCACCGCTTCCTGGGGCAGCTCCCGGTGTCCGCCCACCAGCAGGAGCGCCGGGGGCTGCAGGGGCAGGGCTTGCAGGCGCCGGGAGTGGGCAGCGAGCCCTCTGCCCCCGCACCTGACCCACAACCCCAGGAGCCAGCGGGACCAGCCTGCTGGATGCTTCCCAGGATGGGAGCCGCCCCAGGTGAGCACTGCTGGGACTCCCCACCTCGCCCCCGGCAGGTCCCTCTGTCTTTTAGGGTGGGGGGGCTCTGCATGCTGCTGGCGCCTGCAAGCCCTGCTCTGCGGTTCCGGCAGCTCCCATTGGCACTTCTCCCAGCCAATGGGAGCCATGGAGCTCGTGCTTGCGGCAGGTGCAGCATGTGGAGAGTCTGGAGACTCCCCTTGCTGCTCTCACCCTAGGAGCCAGAGACCTCCCAGCAGGGCTGGTGAGTGTGGCCATGGAAGGGTGCAGGGTGTGATGGAGTGAGTGTCTGGGAGGTGTGTGTAGGGTGCTGACCTGTGAAGGTGTGGAGGGCACTGGGCAGTGGGAGACGTTTGTCTGTTTTGGGGTGCTAGACAGTAGGGGCCTGGTGGGGGGTGCTGGGCAGTGGGGGAGATCTGTATGTGTCAGGACACTGGGCAGTGCGGGTCTGTGTGGGGCATTGTGTAGTTTTGGTGGCGGGGCTGTGGGGAAGGGCACTGGGAGGGAGAGAGGAAGGAAGGGAGGGAGGGGAAATCTGTGTGTATTGGGAAACTAGAGAGTGGGGAGTTCCGTGTGGGGTGCTGGGCAGCTGTGGTGGGGTTGTGGACAGGGGGGCACTGGGTGGGGTGTGTGTGCATTTGTGGTGAAAGGCTTGTAGGGGGGGCTCTGGGCATAGCGGATCCAGGGGGCACTGGGCAGGGGAGCTGTGTGGCGCAGCATAGGCCCACCCCCAACAGGAAGGGCCATGCTGGCAGCACAGGGCCAAGCAGACCAGTGTGCCTCTGGCTCCGGTCAGGGCTGTGCATCTGTGTCTGTCTGTCTCCCCCACCCACTGTATTCTGATATTTTACTCTTGCAATCTGGTCACCCTAGCCCCAGTCGTTCAGCTAACTAATCTAAATAAAAATGGTTTTATAGTGGTATAAATAATGACCATCCCTTCTGGGAGTTAAAATAACAAACAGCTGAGGGCTAAATTTTCCAATAATATTTAGCGATCCTTTGCATAAACAACTATTTACACATGGCTAGTACACAAACCTTCACTGATGTGCACAAATGGCGAGGCTACGTTGAACTGTTCAGACAATAGGAATTGCACCAAAATTAACTCACTCCTTATACTGATTTTAAGGGACGACAGCAGTCAAGAGGTAAAGAGGAGGGTGCCCTGAGTAGAAACCTGACCAAGTAAAATTAACTATGCATACAAGAGGCAGCTAAACTTGCCTCTTTATATGAGTGCACAACTGAGCCCTAAAGTCCAAATTCTGCTCCTTAAATTCAAACTAACTCCATTGACCAGCATTAGTGAGAACAGAATTGTCCTATGCTGTATATACTTTTTGCTTAAGTATCAGAGGGGTAGCTGTGTTAGTCTGGATCTATAAAAGCAGCAAAGAGTCCTGTGGCACCTTATAGACTAACGGAAGTTTTGGATCACGAGCTTTCATGGGTGAATACCCACTTCATCAGATGCATGTAGTGGAAATTTCCAGGGGCAGGTGTGTATATATGCAAGCAAGAAGCAGGCTGGAGATAAACGAGGTTAGTTCAGTCAGGGAGGATGAGCCCTCTTCTAGCAGTTGAGGTGTGAAAACCAAGGGAGGAGAAAGTGTTTTGTAGTTGGCAAGCCATTCAGAGTCTTTGTTTAATCCTGAGCTGATGGTGTCAAATTTGCAGATGAACTGAAGCTCAGCAGTTTCTCTTTGAAGTCTGGTCCTGAAGTTTTTTTGCTGCAGAATGGCCACCTTAAGATCTGCTATTGTGTGGCCAGGGAGGTTGAAGTGTTCTCCTAAAGTTGTATATTGCCATTCCTAATATCTGATTGTGTCCATTTATCCTTTTCCGCTAGAGACTGTCCAGTTGGCCGATGTACATAGCAGAGGGGAATTGCTGACATAATGATGGCGTATATTACATTGGGGAACGTGCAGGTGAATGAAACGGTGTATGGTTGTGGCAGATCTGGTTAGGTCTTGTGATGGTGGCGCTGGTGTAGATATGTGTGCAAAGTTGGCATCGAGTTTGCTGGATGGATTGCTTTCTGAGTTAGAGTTTACTATGGTGCGGTGTGCAGTTACTGGTGAGAAATGCTTTTAGTTGGCAGGTTGTCTGTGGGTGAGGACTGCCTGCCACCCAAGGACACTCCCTACACTAACACTGGAAACAAATCAACATAACCTTAGAGCCCGACCAGGGTTATTCTATCTACCTACCCAAGATCACAAACCTGGAAATCCTGGGCGCCCCATCGTCTCGGGCATTGGCACTCAACACTGGAAAGGAACTGTCTGTATATGGACCTCTACTCAGAGCCTATGCCATCAGCAACTCCCCAGCTTTCCGTGACCACACTGATTTCCTGAGGAACTCAATGCATGGTGACCTTCCAGAAAACACCATCCTATGCCACTGGATGTAGAGGCCGCTCTCTACACGAACATGCCCACACACAGATGGAATACAAGCTGTCAGGAACAGTATCCCTGATGATAGCCACAGCACAACTGGTGCTGGGCCTGTGCCTTTAGCCTCACACAACTATTTAAATTTGGTGACAATAGAATATCTTCCAGATCAGTGGCACCGCTATGGGACCCGCATGGCCCCACAAATGCCAACATTTTTATGGCTGACCTGGAAACAATCTTCCTCAGCTTTTCCGTCACTCACGCCCCTTCTCTACCTACTGCAGCTACATTGAGACATTTCATCATCGACCCAATGGGAAGCGAGACCTCGAAATCGTGGTGGAATTTTCCAACAGCTTCCACCCCCACCATCGATCAAGCCTGGACCATCGACAAGGAGGTCCACTTCCTTGACACCACGGTGCAAATAAGTGATTGTCACCAATCACAAACCTCCCTATACTGAAAACCTACTGGCCTATATGCTACCTCAGCCTCCAAGCTTCACACCCAGGCACACCAACACGACCATTAGCTGCAGCCAAGCACTGAGGTACAACTGCATCTGTTTCTAATCCCCCAGACAGAGACCAACACGAGACAGAGACCATTCGTCAAACTACAATACCCACATGAGGAAATAAGGAAACAGATCAAACAGAGCCAGATGTGTAACCAGAAAGCCTCACTATTGCAAGACAAACCCAAGAAGAAACCACAGGAACTCACTGGCCATTCACATACAGTCCCCACCTGAAACCCTCTTCAATGCATCATCAGGATCTAAACCCATCCTGGAAATGATCCACAATTCCACAGGCCGTGGGTGCAAGCCAGTCCTGCTCACAGACAACCCCGTCAACCTGAAGCATATCTCACTAGTAACTGCACACCACGCCAGAAGCAACTGCTAACTCAGAACCAATCCAGCAACAAAACCTCGATGCCAACTCTGCCCACATATCTACACCAGCGACACCATCACAGGACCTAACTAGATCTGCCCAACACTCACACAGTTCATTCACCTGCCACGTCCACCAATGTAATACGCCATCAATGCCAGCAATGCCCCTCTGCTATGTACATCGGCCCAAACGGGACGTCTCTACGGAAAAGGATAAATGGACACAAATCAGGTATTAGGAATGCAATATACAAAAACCTGTAGGAGAACACTTAAACTCCCTGGCCACACTATAGCAGATCTAAGGTGGCCAATCCGCAGAAAAAAAAACTTCAGGACCAGACTTGAAAGAGAAACTGCTGAGCTTCAGTTCATCTGCAAATTTGACACCATCAGCTCAGGATTAAACAAAGACTCTGAATGGCTTGCCAACTACAAAACCACTTTCTCCTCCCTTGGTTTTCACACCTCAACTGCTAGAAGAGGGCCTCATCCTCCCTGACTGAACTAACCTCGTTATCTCCAGCCTGCTTCTTGCTTGCATATATACACACCTGCCCCTGGAAATTTCCACTACATGCATCTGATGAAGTGGGTATTCAGCCATGAAAGCTCATGATCCAAAACTTCTGTTAGTCTATAAAGTGCCACAGGACTCTTTGCTATTCTTTGCTTAAGTAATTCATTGCCAATGAGAGTCTGTAAACCTTGGTGTTTAATTTGTAAATTAAATATCAATTCTATAAAATGTGATTTTAGGTGATCAAATGATAGACTTTACTGATTTTAACAAGATCACGTGAGTGGGATTTATGGTAATGACATTTCAGATCCTAAAACATTAACTTGCCTTGCAATTCATTTATTTTTTTTAAACTGCTTCCTGATACAAATATGAAACTATGAACTCATTTGTTTTAAATCAAACATTACAAATTATTTTCTCCGGCATCCTATCATCTGTTTGTCTTTTATAGTTTCTGCACTGTAATCTTTCTGACTGCAGCCCATCCTGCATGCTGCCCTTCACCCACTCCTTTAAGTCTCAGTTAAAAAAAAAAAAAAAAAAAAAAAAGACAGCTTCAGGAATAGACAATATTACAGCTGAACTGCTAAAAGCCTATGGGGCAAGTACTATCAGAACATTAAGAAAAATGTATAAAGTATGGGAACAAGAGGAGGTACCAGATGACTGGCTAAAGGCAATAGTTATACCAGTCCTGAAGAAAAGAGATCCTGCTGAGCCAAATTATTATAGACTATAACAGGGTTCAAAAAAGAACTAGTAAGTTCATGGAGGATAGGTCCATCAATGGCTATTAGCCAAGATGGGCAGAAATGGTGCCCCTAGCCTGTTTGCAGAAGTTGGGAATGGGCAACAGGGAATGGATCACTTATTGAGTACCTTTTCTGTTAACTCCCTCTGGGGCACCTGGCATTGGCCACTGTTGGAAGACAGGATACTGGGCTAGATGGACCTTTGGTCTGACCCACTATGGCCATTCTTCTGTTCTTAGGTATAAGCTTATTATCAATACTGGAAAAATCATGATGAAAGTAATTGTCAACAGATTAAGGCCAGTAATAGGCAGGAGGTAATTCCCCTTGTGCAGACTGAAGTTCACCTCTTCCTCACAAACTGTTGCTTGTTATTACTTTAGACTAATTACATGTGAAATGCTAAATCATGAAATTGAAGTTGCAGGAAGTGATGATGTAAAAGCTAATCTCACATTACTTCAAACGTTTATTTATTGTATTCTGTTGTGTCACTTTGACCTTTTCCTACTCTGGTCTGCAAGTGGTAAACGCCCTCAGCAGGAGCCCTACTAGAAGCACTTCTGAAAGACAAAGACGGCTCTTCTGTTTCACTTGAACAAGTTTAAAAAAAGGTAAAGACTGAAATACAGGGAGCCATCCAAATCTTACTTGTTTGCAGACTTGGGGAATAATTTAAAGCAATTTTTAAAGGACTCTCTCACTACGAATTTTGTCGTTGGAAAGATTTAATATCTGTATTTAAAAACTTACTCACTGAATTAGTCACAGTCCTAATGTAAGGTACAGTGGAGAAAAGAAAGACGAGAAAATAAAGCTCTGCTGGGACCTGCTCTGCACCTCTTCCACCCCTCTAAAAAGAAGTCCCAAAGCTTCTCTTCCTCCTAACACACTCTACTTTATTGCTGCTCTTCCTAATTCCCCCCCCCCCACACCCAAAAAACTCCCGGGGCTGATTCCCCGCTACTGACTCCTAATTTCCAATAAAAAAATCCCTAAAACGTCTCCCCAAACCTGTGCTCCCCCCGCGCCCATATAACTAATCCCTACAAAGCCCTTCAAACTGCTCCAGCGCCACCTCCTGCAACCCCCTCCCTGCCGCCTCATCCCACCCCGCAAACACTTGGAGCCCCCCCACCCATACTGCGCCCTGCTGCAGCTCCTTGACCGTTGCCTACCCTAGTGTCCCCCCAAATCCAGGGCCAGCCCCGCTCCCGAGCCTCCCAGACAGGGGGGCTGCCCTGGCCGCGGGGGCGCCCCCTCTGGTTAGGGTCTGCTAGGGAGACCCCGACTGCGGCGGTAACACTTGGAGGAGCCGCCGCCGCCGCCGCCGCCGCCATGTTAGGTCGGGACGCTGAACTCGCCCTCCGCTGAGCGGGAGCTGGGGCGGGGAGCGCCCCCGCCGCCCGGCTCCTCCCCGCGGCCTCTAAGTCGGGCTGCGGGCGGTCTGGAGGGGGAGGTTCCCCGGGCGCATGGGGCGGCCGCAGCGCCAGTGAAGGCGGGGGAGCTTCCTCCTCGCAGCGAGTCTCCGTAAGCAGAGCGCGTCCGCATCCCTCCTCCCCCCTTCGCTGCCCGGTTCGGCGGCCCCGGGAGGAGCAGGGGGCTCAAATCCTTCCGCGCCGGAGCGGCTGAGGAGCAGGTGAGAAACCAGCCGCGCCTTCACCCCTGGAGAGACTGCGGCGGCGCCCGGAGAGCGATAGGCCCCGGTCCCTCCTCTCCGGAGCCCCCAGTCAGCGTGGCTACCTCCCCTGCCCTGGGCGAGCCCCTTCCCCGCCGCCGGCGCTGTGTGCCCGGCAGGACGCTGGGCGGCGTCCCGCCCCCTTCCCCTTCCACTGCCCCCGTTGGATTGACAGAAAGTTCCCGGTAACTTTTCCCTGTCCAGCGGGGAGCAGAGCCCGTATGTCTGGCCTGGCTGGGGGGTGGCTGCGCCCCCGGGGACTATCTGTGAGGTGCGGGGCGCTGGTGGCTCCCCTCTACCCTTCAGTCCCGTTCCTTGCAAGGGTGGCAGCGGCTGCTGTCTGTTGGCCGCTTGAAGCCTGGCAACAACTGTTCTGGGGAGAGGGGTCTCTGCCTTGCCTGGCTTGGTTTGATTGAAAACCACAACGTGTCTCACTGTTTTGCGAGGGGGTGAAGGAGCAAACGAGTTCATTGGAGGCTCCACTTTTCATTTTCACTTATCACCCCTTTCAGTTTCCTCGGCATTTCAGCTCCCAGCATGCGCCTTGGAGGAGTATGGTCAAGGTTTTTTTTTCCTTTTTCTCCTCGTAGTTACTCCAGCATATGTTTTACACTGGTATTCACGGAAGAGCATTTGTTTCTTGACTTTAATTTTGATCACCTTGGCTCATAATAAGCCATATCCAGCATAGCATGGGCCAAGGTTGAATTGCTTTTTTTGTCAGTTCAGTGCAAAAATACCCAAAACTGTGTTAAAGAAGTAGTGTGTCTTGAGAATGTAAACCGGCAAAGTCAGGAAATTGAAAATTGATTTCCAAATCAACTAATTCAGCCCCACTGTCTAATTATTATGTAGTATTGTGTATTCCATTCATTGTTAGGCCTTATTATATCTGTGTGTCTAGCTGAGGCATGGTTACTTTAAATGGCTGAGTTTTTTATATATTTTTCAATCATAACACTTCACTAAGTCGTCTTTTATATGTATTTTAAAAGAATATAGAGAGAGAATGCATAGGCCTCCAATCCTACAAAGGCTTGTCGTTAACTTTATACACTGTCTGTAGTCAGTTTGACTTGAATGAGACTGTTTGCACTGCATAGAGTTACTCATGTACCTGAGTTCCCATAAGATAGGGGCCATACTATATATGTGTGTGTGTATGTATGTATATACACACGCACACATCTTATGCCTCGATTGAGATGGATATATTGCAATAAATGCAAGCAAGTGCATGTAACTCCATACAACCTGTATGCGCACTGACAACGCAAAATGCAGCACTTCATATCAATGTGCGATGTAACGCTATATAACTTTATTCTCAAGATAGATTTCCCCAAACATACCGAAGAATTTTTGTCCTCATTTAAAACTGAGTTTGTTTGTTCATGTTAGAATTAGCTCTTTTTTAAGAGATCCTAGAGCAAACCTGTCTGAAAACAGTTTGTAATGTAGAGAATATTGTCAGGGAATGAAGTTGTTTTGCCTTTTTTACATGCTGATAGTTTCATAAAACTAAATAGAACTTTGTCATTTCTCACACAGAATTAACGTTTGGTCACAAATCCAAGATGTGAAACTTCAGTGTAAACCATATTTTTTTCTTTTAGAAAATGTAAGAGCATGAAACAGACATTTACAATAAATTTGCTTTCAGATATAGTGTTAGTGTCACCACCAAAATTCAGTAATACAGTTTTAACACAGCTGTTTCTGCTGATTTAATAAATTGCAAAATTGACTCCTTTACTGAACAGTAGAACTTTGGGCACGAGCCTTACTCCTAAGCATGTACATAACATTATTTACAAATGATTCCATTGAGTTCACGTGCATAAAGCTAAGCATATACAAAACTTTTGTATAATCAGGTACTTGATATGTAGTCCCGGGACAAGGTAGTGTTTGACATAAATGAAGCTTACACATCAGAAGGACTGTATCAAGTTTCAAAGAAAAAACAGTACAGTGCATGCAATTAAGTTTACAAGAAGAAAACTTTTGTGTAAAACAGTTGACAGTGATTGTTCAGGTCTTTTGTTTGGTTTTTATAAATCTTTCAGTACTTTGGACTCAGATCCTGAATTTTTGAAGTTGATCGATGTCAATGGGAGCATGATTGGGCCCAGAGTGTATATAATTTGTATTTTATGTTGTAAAGTGGATTTATTTTTTTTGTCCTCAATCCATCTATACCTGCAACTAAACTGGTATTTTAGCTCTATAGAAACAAAGAACTACATCAAAAAAATATTTTTAAACTGCCAAACTTTCTTAAAGGGACAGGGTGGATGAGGTTATATCTTTTATTGGACCAACTTATGTTGGTGAGAAGGACAAACTTCTGGGGTTACACAGAAGTTTTCTTCAGGTTTGGGAAATTAAGCAGCTCTGGGTGTAGTATTGTTCATGGGTTACAGATTACAAAAGCCATAAATGCAGTGTGTCTATTCAGTCCATGGTTTTTAGTGTCTAGCAAAGTTATGAATTTAAGCTTCCAGGCTCATCTTTTGAAAGTGTTGTGCAGGTTTCCTTTGAAGATGAGGACTTATAGATCAGATATACAGTAATTTCTTTCTTAAATATGGTTGATAGCCTTTAGGGGAAAATATTGCAATTGAAGTGTTGTAGAATATTGGGAAACAGTGCAGTTGGCATGTAACTACAGACACTAAATCTGGTATATTAAACCAAAGTAATATAGAACAGCAGAATATATTATTTGAAAACGTCAATTTGTTTTTTTTACCAATATTCATGTAACATAACGAGCAAGAAAATTTTCTGCTCTAGAAAGCAATTTTTTTGATTAGATAGGAGGCTTTACCTTCTTGTTCTGATATGCAGTATACTTCCAGCAACTCCAAGAGAGTAAATCAGAACTGTGTTCTCAGTTCCACTGTGGTAAATGTATGGTGTTGTGACAAGTTAGTAAATATCTGTTTTGTGACAAATATCAGTTTATATAACCAAAGCTTTATGAATTAAGTGGTAACATGACTTTATGTTCTATATTTTCTGTTGTAAAAACTATGTATGGACAAAAGAAAAACATAAGCAACACGTTTTCGGTGGACTAGTCCAGATGTTGAAGCCACTACTGGGAAAAGTAGGCTGTTTCATCTTTATTCACTGTTTGTTGAACTGACTACACTAACTCCATAATCTAAACAATTTGAACAAGCAATTTGATGTTAAGAATTTAAAAATTAATGTCAGTGCCAAAACAAACACTGTATCACAAGAACACTAGATTATTCTACTAGGTTTGACTAAATGAGCTCTGTCAAATAGCATACTGCTTCTCTCTCTCTCTTCTCCCCCTCCCCCATCCTCCCAAAAACCCAAACAAACATTAGCTGTGTTTGAGAGGTTCTAGAAGAAAATGCTCTGAGAACAGTTATTGTAAAAGATGTTAATACTCAGAGAAGATTCAGCACAGACAGTGGAAATGCAGTTTCCCACACCACCCTACTAGTGTGATGTAATCCTTCTCCTGGAGTCATCGTCTTTGAGTGAGAAGGTAGGCTAATGTTCATGTTCACTTAAATCTCTGGCCTCTCTGGGAATGCCAACAAGGGTGCTATTTATAATGGTGGCTTTTGTGTTGTGGCAATTGCTGATTCTTTTTATATAAACCGCTTCACAGTTATGGTATGGTAACCACTTTCTGTGGCTTCTGTGCTAGGAAAGATTCAAACCAGTGACTGAGATCTCAACGGCCCTATATTACATAATTAGTTGTCACCTTCTGTAAAAACAAATCTGGAAAAGTTCCCAGGTGTATTTTCAATTTTATGGTAATGATGCTGTTTTCTTCTTGGTCAAGTATTTAGATTTAGGGCTTGGCTACATTGGCACTTTACAGCGCTGCAACTTTCGCGCTCAGGGGTGTGAAAAAACACCCCCCTGAGCGCTGCAAGATGCAGCGCTGTAAAGTGTCAGTGTAATCAGGGCGGCAGCGCTGGGAGTGCGGCTCCCAGCGCTGCACTCTACACCTGTAAGGGATGTGGTTTACAAGCAGCGCTGGGAGACCTCTCTCCCAGCGCTGCGGCTCTGACTACACTCACACTAGTGCTGCCGGGGCAGCGCTTTGAAATTTCTAATGTAGCCAAGCCCTTAGTTTTGAAGGGCTAAATCTTGGTTCTGTTGAAATAAAAGACTCTGCTAGGGCTCATCTAGCAAGCAACGTAAGTTTTTACGTAAGCACACTAGTAGTCCTATTGAAGTCAGAAAGACCACTCCCATGGATAAAGTTAAGCATGTGCATGGCTATTTCCATTATCAGGGGCTAAGATGTTAGTAACAGAAATAAACTTGTTTATAAATGGGTTTTATATTAATGTTTTTGGTTTTAAAATAGTGCTTTCAAGATATCAAAATATTCCCTCTACAAAAGTGTAAGTGTGTATTAAAAAGCAGATTAAAGCATAATTAAATTGACATTGAGAGAAACTAAGAACTTTGGAGCAATAGCAAATAACAGCTCCTCCCCCACCCATTACTTCAGGCAAAAGTTTGAGTAAATGGATTGGCCTTGCCACGTGCCCGGGAGATCAACAGACTTAGTTTCAGTGTATAGTTGTCTCCTTAGGGTATGTCTGCGCTACAAAATAAGGTCGAATTTATAGAAGTCAGTTTTTTAGAAATCATTTTTATACAGTCAATTGTGTGTGTCCTCACACTAGTGCATTAAGTCAACAGCTTGCGTCCACAGTACCGAGGCTAGCGTCGATTTCCGGAGGGTTGCGCTGCAGGTAGCTATCCCATAGTTTCCGCTGCCCATTGGAATTCTGGGTTGAGATCCCGATGCCTGATGGGGCAAAAAGTGTCGCGGGTGGTTCCGGGTACATGTGGTCAGGCCCCCCTCTCCCTCCATGAAAGCAATGGCAGGCAATCGTTTTTTGTGCCTTTTTTCCTGGGTTAGCTGTGCAGACGCCATACCATGGCAAGCATGGAGCTCGCTCAGCTCACCGTCACCGTATGTCTCCTGGGTGCTGGCAGACGTGGGACTGCATGGCTACACAGCAGCAGCTCATTGCCTTTTGTCAGCAGACGGTGCATTACAATTGGTAGCCATTGTCGTCATATTCCTGGGTGCTCTTTTAGTTGACCTCAGTGAGGTCAGTCAGGGCACCTGGGCAGATATGGGAGTGACTCAGCAGGTCATTCCCATCTTCTGCCGAGCACTCAGGAGGTGATGGCTTGCACTCATACTGCACTGTCTTCTGGTGAGCAGCCAGGAGATGATGATGGCTAGCAATCGTAATGCAGCATCTTCTGCCGAGTACCTAGGAGATGACAATGGCTAGCCATCGTACTGCACCATCTGCTGCCAGCCTAAGCTGTAAAAGGTGGAGTGGCTCAAAACAAGAAATTGACCTGATTTGTGAAATCAATGGCCAGCTAAACCCAGGGTTTTGAGTTCAATCTTTGAGGGGGCATTCTGTATGACAGTTGTTTGTGTTTCTCCTTGATGCAAAGCCACTCCTTTTGTTGATTTTAATTCCCTGTAAGCCATGTCATCAGTTGCCGCTCCCTCCCCTCAGAGCAATGGCAGACAATTGTTTTGCGCAAAACCAGGCAAGGAGGCGACGTCAGCGCAGTGACGAGAGTGATGAGGGGATAGACATGGTCAGAGATTTCTCACAAAGTACGGGCCGGGCAATGTGCCCGGGCAATGTGCCCCAGCAATGTGCACATCATGCTGATGCGCTCTGCACGGTCACCTGTGCTGATCAGCTTGCCACTTTGGCCAAACAAGAAATGAAATTCAAAAGTTCATGGGCCTTTTCCTGTCTACCTGGCCAGTGCATCTGAGTTGAGAGCGCTGTCCAGAGTGGTCACAATGGAGCACTCTGGGATAGCTCCCAGAGGCCAGTACCATCAAATTGCATCCATACTACCCCAAATTTTACCCAGCAAGGCCGATTTCAGTGCTAATCCCCTCATCAGAGGTGAAGTAAAGAAATCGATTTAAAGAGCCCTGTAAGTCCAAAAAAAAAAAAGGGGGCTTTGTTGGGTGGACAGGTCCAGGGTTAAATCAAGGTAACACTGCTAAATTCGACCTAAACCAGGCCTCAGGAGTGTAAAAAAAATCCACACCATCAAGAGATGTAGCTATGCCAACCTAACCCCTGATGTAGATGAGAATTCTTCCATCGACCTAGCTACTGCCTTTCAAGGAGGTGGATTAACTACAGCAGTGGTTCTCAAACTTTTGTACTGGTGACCCTTTTCACATAGAAAGCCTCTGAGTGCGACCCCTCCTTAAAAATTAAAAACATGTTTATGTATTTAACACTATTATAAATGCTGGAGCCAAAGAGGGGCTTGCGGTGGAGGCTGACAGCTCATGACCCCCCATGTAAGAACCTTGTGACCCCTTGAGGGGTCCTGACCCCCAGTTTCAGAACCTCTGAACTACAGCAACAGGAATACCCCTCCATTGCTGTAGTGTTTTTAAGAGTATACAGACCCTCGTGGTCTGTCAGGCAACAGGAGAAGTTAATTCCAAAATCAAGGACCTTTCTCTGAGAGCTCTAATGTCCTGATGTACCACAGTGGGGATTGTCATTGAGAGTGCCTTGGTTAATCTCAGCTGTCAGGACTGAGGATGGGGATTTGTTTTGATTTGTTTTTCTTGTCAGGAGTAGTAATATGTAGTGTTACAGGATATGGTTAGAGAGTGATGAGGAAGTAATGACCACTAAAACCTCAGACTGATACTTATTTTTCAATTTCTTGAGTACTCTAGGAGGCTGCACAGGAAATTAGATAACTTTTTTCCAGTGTGGCTTTTTCTGTTTGCATTTTGGGGGTGGAGACAACTTGCTGGGTTTCTTGTGATCTTGAATGTGCTTCAGATGTGTGCTACACGTTAGGATATTCAGATCATGTCTACGCTACCATCTATGTTGCTCAGCAGTGTGGGGGAAAAAACACACCCAAGAGTGACATAAATTTTGCCGGCATAAGTGGTAGTGTGCCCAACACTATGTTGGTAGGAGAGTTTCTCCTACCAACATAGCTATTGCCGCTTGTTGAGGTGGTTTTATTGTGTTGACAGGAGAGTTCTCTCTCATTGGCATAGAGCGGCTACATGAGCAATCTTACAGCAGCACAGCTCCATCGGTACGGCTGTGCCATTGTGAGCTCACTAGTGTAGGCATGGCTTCAAAAATGTTTCATATGAAAGCAAACTGTTGACCAGCTCAGCTATGTACACTTTAAATACTGACGCTGCTGCTGCATTTAAAATGATTCTTCACACAAATGGTTGGTACTTCAGGGCAAAATCTCCTGTGGATAAATCTGCATGCCCACTGAATAATATCTGGTGTAAAGAACACCCAGTAGAGAAGGATGGAAAAGAATAAAGAACTTGAATAGCACTTATCTACCTGGCCTGATTCTGCAGATTAACACATAAATAACCTTACATGAGAAACTCCATTGATAAGGTGGTGGTTCACATGAGCAAAGTTACTTTGTGTGTAAATCTTTGCAGATCAGACCCATAGCTCATTTCTGAGGAAATTTGTGGGAGATGTCCTTGTTAGCAATCTGATATTTAAGGCTTGTTAATATTACTATAGAAACAACCATGCTGGAAGAGACCCAGGTTCTCCATTGTTACTGTCTCTTCTATGCACATGTTTCAAGCACTTCCCAGTCTCATAACACAGATGAGGCTATAATTATGTTTTAATCATACCAGGAACTTCATGGTACAAATATAGCCAGGGTCTCATCTGCTTTACAATATATGTCTGGCCGTTTTGAAAAAAAAAACAGGAATGGGAGGGTGGGGGTAGACAGCTGAATTGGTCATGATGCACCCTTTAGTTCAAGGGTGGGCAAACTTTTTGGGCCGAGGGTCACATCTGGGTGGGGAAATTGTATGCAAGGCTGGGGCAGGGAGTTGAGGTGTGGGGCGGGGTGCAGAAAGGGGCTCAGGCAAGGGATTGGGGCAGAGGAGGGGTGCAGACTGCGGGATGGGGCTCAGGGCATGTGTGTAGGAGGGGTGCGGATTGTGGGATGGGGCTCAGGGCAGCGGTTGGGGCGCAGGATGCTCTGGGGGCTCAGGGAAGGAGGTTGGGTGCAGGAGGGGTGCATGGTTCAGGCAGGGGGCTTAGGGCAGGGAGTTGGGGGGCGGGGTGCAGGTGGGGTTTAGGCTCTGGCCCAGTGCCGCTTACCTAAAGCGGCTCTGGGGTGGCAGCGGCATGGACCAGGGCCAGCACAGGCTCCCAGCCCCAGCCTCGCGCTGCTCCAAGAAGCGCTGCAGCCCCTGCGGGAGGGAGGTCAGAGAGCTCTGCGTGTGCTGCCCTTGCTGTGCCTTCAGGTACCTCTCCCAAAGCTCCCATTGGCCATGGTTCCCTGTTCCTGGCCAGTGGGAATGGCGGGGGGGGGGGCGTGCCTGGAGGCAAGGGCAATGCTCCCCAGCCCGGGGGCTGCAGGGATGTTGTTCAGGCCACTTCTGAGAGCAGTGTGAGGCCTGTGGCGCCACAGGGGGCAATCGCGTGGACCGGATCCAAAGCCCTGAGGGGCCGGATCTGGCCCGCGGGCTGTAGTTTGCCCACCCCTGCCTTAGTTGCTTCTCCTAAGCCAAGCTTATGACATGCTTAGCTTTGGGAGGAAAACAATACAGTGCTTGGAGTAACTGCTAGAACTTTTAAAAGCCTGTTTAATACACTTACAGTTTTATTTGTAAGAACAAACAAGTGCTTGTTGATGGATGGTATTTAAAGAGTAATTAAATAACAATATTAAACCTTTATCCACCACAATCATTAGAACTTCTTTGATTTCTTTGGTAGGACTTCTATTCCTGATTGTGGATCAATTAATAACATTCTAAAATAAGTATTGTTAGGTGTTTTCAGTCAATGAAACAAAATTGTTAGAATTTGACTTAAATACACAGGAAAAGAAATTTAGAATTAGGGCTGGGTCACTGTTTTCTCCTTTCATATAATCTTTAAATTTCCATTAAAGCTTATGAGGTACACGCTTTCACCGCCTTGGAAAGAAAAATCTCAAAAGTGATCATACCAACCTTGCCTCACTTCAATGAATGCATGCAACATATATACATGACATAACATATTAGTGTTTGTATTACTGCTATCTAAGGGTAGAAAAAGGAGCATTTACTTTAACCAATAACACAATGTCATGTAAAGGATGTTCCATTAAGGAATTAATCTAGAACTATCAGTTAAACTGATGGTCTAATAACATAGTGGCCTCTTGCATTTGTGCATGTACTATGTAAATATACGTATTTGAGGTCTGCCATTGCCAGGCCCAGATGAAAGAATTTTGGACCCCTGTACACCAAGGAAGGTGAATCCTCTTCCCCAGTTTCTATAAAGCACTCCTGGCCCATATATTCCCCACACCACACAACTCCCAGAATGCCCCTCCTCTCACCCAATACACAAACCCGCAAATGCTGCTATCAACCCTCTATATACCCCAACAACCCTCCACCAGCCCCCACTTATTCTGACAAACCCCGCACATCCCAGAAGCCCTGACATACATCCAACTCACTGCAGGCCCACTGGCCTCAGCTCCTGATACCTCAGCCCCATTGGCTGCAGCCCCCAGCATCCCAGCCCCTAACCTCGTTGTCCCCCAACACTCTACGCTTCCCTCTTAGCCTGTCCCCAGCCCCTCACTCAGCACTCCACTCTCATCTGAAGCTAGGGTAGCTCCTCCTGACCCTGGGTGCCCAGCTCTGCTCTCTCCCTTTGCCTGTCCTGCACTCCCATGGTCCAACACTACTAAAGTTTGGCCCAGCCCCTCCATTCAGACCTGTAAGGGCACCTGTTTTCAGTTTTCCAGCTTCTGTCCTTTCAGTTGCAGTTCATATAGTTTATCCATTGCAGGATACATATATGCAGTATCAAACTGGTAGTGAGCAATGTGGTTACCTTGAGTGTAAGGTTCAAGTCTGGTCTCTAATAGCCAAAAAGATCTACAAGTTTGAAAGACCAGCTGGTTGAAATTGCACATTGCAGAACATTGATGGGAAGAAGTGTGCATGAAAATGATAAAATCTTCTTTTGCAAACTGTTTTCTTAAAGTGTTATGGGATTGTATATCAGTTCAATAGGCAAAATAAAAATGAAAAATGATGAAAAATCTAAAAATGCAAATACATCAAGTGAAATGGTGACTGATCCTTAGCTACAGTGATGTTCATGTAACATTCCAATAATATCACTGCATTTTTAAATTATTTAAAAAAAAACCAGCATGATTTATGAATTGCAGAGTTTGAAGTCCCCTGTTATTTTTAATTTGGGGAAAAAAACCCCCACCTATCTGAAGAATTGTGTATTATTATCAATTTTAAAGAAATCATTTTTCATTTGTAAACTCTGGGAAGTATTTATTTGCTCTTAATGTATAGAAACCTAAGTAGTAGTGTTTAATTATGGTTCTGGCTGAACTAACAATTTATCTATGACCCCGAGACAAGTGATAAAATTGTTTCATAAGCTGTCTTTTCTGGGTAGGTCTGACGTGTGCAAAGAACATTTTTGTTTGCAGCTATATTATCTGTTGGTAGAAGTAGTATACTGTTGTGGTTAAATTTAGGTATCTTTCTTTTAAACACCTGAGAAGTCTGAGCTGCTGTAGGACTTCTGAATGCTATTTTAATTTGATGTGTGCAAGGTGAAATGATGGTTAACCTAACGTAGTCTGCACAATGAAGTTAGACTATGCAGCTCTCTTGTATTTTCTGCCGCTACTATTTTATGAATTATATTTTGAAATGTGTACAATATCTCATCTTTTTAGACTGACTCATCTCATTTTTATATAGTATAGGCAGTATCCGCACAAGTGGATGGTTTACGTTTTTGAGCCATTTTTGTGACAGTTTAACTCAGAAGTTATTTTTATGATGCTTGGCTGAGATTTGGAATTATCATTGATTTCAGCTTCAAGGTCTTTTTAATCTGAAAAGACAGGGCAGACAAATTTAACGGTAAATCCTTCACTTTAAATCCTTTGAATGCAGTGAACTTTAAAAAAAAAAAAAAATCCTTGATCTGACTGACTTCTGATTTGCAGGTCACATCATTTCAGTCAAAATCAAAATAACACTTTCCATCTCTTAAATTGCTCAGTACACCAATTTAATTCTATAATTTTATTAGCTGATTAGGCAAAGAAAAATGTCAGCGTCTAGTGTAATTTGCTGAGATTTTAGCCTACTTGTTTTAGGGCTTGATCCTGTTGTCATGAAAGTCCAGCTGCATTAGGCTTTGCATGATAGGTCCAGATTCTCTGGTGGAATAAGTGGAGGCAACTCTATTGAAGTCAACTTCACTGAGGTATAAAATAAAGAAAAGTTTTATCTGCTTATCCTAGCAGTGAAATTGGCCCTATTTTCTAAAGCCCAGTCTACACTTCAAATTTTTACTGGCATAACTATGTCACTCAGTGACACGCTCTAACGACATCGCAATTTTTTTGTCAGCATAGCTATAGACGTAGCACAGAAGAGTGCTCCTGCTGGCTTAGGCTATGTCCGCTACAGAGCGTATGCTGGCATAACCCCCTAAGCTATGTCTACGCTACCGCTACAGTGGCAGCTGTACTATTGTAGAATAGACACTTCCTACAGGGGATGGAAAAGGTGGTTCTGTCACTTTAGTAAACCCTCCTTACCAAGAGATGGTAGTTAGGTTGATTGAAGAGTTCTTCGATTGACCTAACACTGTCTACGCTGGGGCTTAGGTCAGCTTAGCTATATCTCTCCAGTTGTTAATTTTTCATACCCCTGAGCGACATAGCTGTGTTGACCTAACTTTCCAGTGTAGACCAGCCCTTAGCATGGACACAACCAATATGGATGTAGTTGTTTTTCTGTCAGTATGGGAGCACCACCTTCACAAACATTAGCTGCATTGACAGAAGCCCATTTCTGTCAACATACCTGCCTTTACATTGAGAGTTTTGTCAGAGTAGTTATCAGTCACGCCCTGACATGCTGATGTAACTTTCAAGAGTAGGACAAGCCTAATGTCATTTGGGAGATAGTGTTCCTACACCAGCAGAACTCTTCTGTCTCTGTATGCTGCAACTACAGTAGGGGGCTATGCCTGCACAACTATGCTGACGTGACTATTCCAATTTGTTTTAACAAACAGTATACTGAATGTTTGGAGTTATGCCAGATATCTCATGTTATATAATCATAGTGGTTATTGTTCAAAGTGTTTTATTAGTGGACAACTCTATATAATGTTACCAGGTGCGAAGGAAAATGAAGTGTGTTCAAAGAAAACAAAATAAAGTAAAAAAAAAAAAAAAAAAAAAAAAAAAAAAAAAAAAAAAAAAAAAACTGGACCAAATTTCTGCCTTCCTTTGTTCCAGTGTTCATCCAGAATAACTTTAACTTCAGTGGATGAAGAGATGTTATGGCCTTCTATATCGTTACTAGATTTTATACAGTGATGTCCAAATTGTAAATATGAAGGATATCAAAAGCCAAAGTATCCAAAAGTGTTTACAATTTGAATACAATGCTTATATATTCAGTAGTGTCTTATTAGTTTCTTGCGGTATTTCAACATGCATAAATACAATATTTTTTTTAATGATTCCACCTATTGGAAGCATTCATTTAATAGATCACTCTGATTTCTTTCCGTAAGCACTATATGATTTTACTTGGGGACAAAAAGAATGATTGTAATCATTTGAAATTTTGAATTTTAAAAAAAACTTAGAGCCTAATTTGAGTACTTTTTTATATCAAAATGTTATGGGCATAATGAAATACCATAAAATGTAAGAACGAAGATCCACAAAATTCTCAGTCAAGCATCTGTAGTTCTGCAGAAATCCCACAAATCATACTCTACAGATTCAGCACGTGTTTTGATGCTGATATTGTAGCTTGTGCTGAGTTAAAAGTCAAAGCAGGAGTTTGTAAATTTAGTAGCTCAAATTTAAAAGAACAAGACACAAAAGTAACTTTTGGAATGATGAAATGCACTGAATCTTCAACTCCTCCCCGGAAACATTCTGTACTTGTATCATCTTCAGCTAGCTTAATCTATTGAGACACCCACTGTGATTTTTAGAAACTCTTGCTGCAATTTCTTTGTGAGTAAAGGACATTGTCAATCAACCCAATCCTCTCCATGCCAACCAACTGTGCCCCTTAATGCAGCAATTCAGTTGAATGAATAGAGTTCCTACTTAAAGGATATAATTGGCTACCAGAGAGAGTGCCAAGTTGTTTTAACTTTGCACAAGTGTGAAAGAGTCTTTAAATGGACACTGTCTACCAATGTTGGCCCAAAATTTCAATTGCCAGAAAATTGTAGTAATATGATTGGGATTATGTCCAAATTTATGTGTGTAATATATTATAATCCACTGTTCCTTTTCAGTGCGAGTTCAAGTCCAAGAAACTAGCTAGACAATGCTCCTTGGTCAAACAGAGCTGCAGTATTCTGATCAAATGTGGAATATCATTTTAAAATGGACATTTTTGGGAAGTGCACCACTAAATTGATGGAGAGAATAGAAGATTCATCTGTAATATGCTCCTCCACTATTGAATAACAACACAATGTGTGCTTGAAACACTGTCAGATGTGTGGTACAGTGTAAAAGCAGAGCTGTAGTCTACATGACTAATTTCCATGTGTACTTTAACAGATAAGTGTTAAAAACTGAAATATTATTTAACCAAACTACTATTGGAGAATGCAGTATCTTGGAAACACCTGTGACTGGTGGGAAAACTTAAATTAATTTAAGAAGCTGACCTTGGCAAAATGCAGCCTTATTAAACACCTAACCTAAACATCACCATCTTATTCCTCTTTCCTTCCCAAACCCCTTTGATAAACTGTGTATGGAGAGGGAGAGGACAGAAGTTTCTGGCTGCTTTCCTACTATATGGCTGGCTGCAAGGTAGAAAGAAAACACAGTGCTGAATCCTGGTGCAGTGCCCCTTTCTCCTCTTGAAGTGGTGTCAGCCAGAGGTCTAACACACATCTTTATCTACACTACAGCCTGGAGAGAAGACATGGGAAGAAAGATAGGAGAAAATCCAGGGAGAAGTTGTGGTGTCACCCAGAGGGCCGTGAGGTCTGGGGTGAGGCGATAATAGAGTCAGGAGGTATAAGGAAAGATGGGAATTAATAACAGAACCCATGGGAGGGAATCAAGGGAATAAAATGACTAATTTGTAGAAGTTTGGTGGAGGATAGCTGTTTAGCTACCTATGATGGAGTGAGCAGTCTATGAGTGATATGAGATTG
The DNA here is from genome assembly GCF_003597395.2 of Chelonoidis abingdonii. Taxonomy (NCBI): domain Eukaryota; kingdom Metazoa; phylum Chordata; order Testudines; family Testudinidae; genus Chelonoidis; species Chelonoidis abingdonii. Next base: position 215,397,768 of record NC_133770.1, read on the forward strand.
TCAATTGTAATTGCTGTAAAGGCAGCCAGGCTGCTAACAGAATAACCTATTTTATAAATTAAGACTTAAATACTCATTTTTATAGTGTGAGAAATTGGGAGCAGGATATAGGGCAACAGAAAGAACTAGGGTGAGGATGAGACAAAGCTGTCTCCATCTGGCTTCTGAAAGAGAGAATTATCTTTTTGTTTTTACTTTTTGTCTTACCATTTCCTATCAACAGCCTCCTGGGGATGTGCTCTACAATTCTGATCTTCTCTCAGCTTTTTCCATTCCATTTCATCTCTGTGACTATACCAGTGTGTTCCTCTGTGCATTTTTTCCACCAAACAACATCATAGTGGAATTTATGTGATCTTGTCACTTTCATAGCTGCCACAGGGTTCTTCATAGCACCAGTGAAAATGACATGAATTTTGTTAATTTCACTGCTATCTGAAAAACCCAACAGCATCAGAGGACCTGAATTGAGAAGACATCCTGGCCCTTCATTCTTTCACATATGGAATGTTGATTTTTGCAATGCTGATTTTTGCAACCGTAGTGTTAAAACTTAATTTTTTCTTTTGTTTTGAAAAGTTCTGCAGAAATTGAGGGTATAAGCCCCTCACTTGTCAAGGTAATCTTCTTGCCCATAGTGTGTGGGTGGATTCCCCGTCCTCCCCCCGCCCCCCCAGCCCTACACTAAAATGTTAAATTCAAAGATATTGTTTTATAGCATTATTAATAGTCAATTATATTTCCATTAGTCTATTACATTTTATATGTCAAAATTATAGACAGGGATAGGGAAAGACTGAAGTACATTGTGTTATTTTAAAGAAATATAATAATCTAATTGGAAGCGAGCAAAAATGTCATAATGAAACCATTTGGGCCTGGTTTACTGAAAGGCTTGAGAGCACTTAGTAAGTCTGGGTTTATTTTCAAATCTTGGGAAGGGATCTTTGGTTTTGAATGGACAATAAGGCTAAATTCGGTGTGTTTGTATAGATATTGAGAAAAACTTGGCGAGTTTGGCTTTGAGATTCAGGTTTCATTTGAAAACTTCTGTGAACAAAACTGCAGGTTCATATAACCACTGAATATATATAGTCCAATGTATGTCAAATATTGGATGTTTTTGATAACTTTCATATTTTCTTTAGTGTCTAAAGCTACCAAATGGGTGATTTCTGCAAGAGTTCTGAATTTTTGTACTTTAATTAAATGTTTTAAAAGCAATATTTCTTTACAAACAGGCTATTAGAGAATCTCATTTACAAAATAAATGATTCACACTTCACCTGCCAATTTGGGGTGGGGGGGTTGCCCTACTATAAAAGACAAAACAAACTGTTAAGATGATTGAACTGCTCATCCTTTTATGAGCATACATTCAAGGAATAATACTCTTTAGAGTTAATGGGTGGGGCAGAGAGAATTTTTCTTCAGTAAATGTGGCCAAAGATTGCAGTGGTCCACTTGAAATAAAATTTCGTGTTCTGGATCGTAACAAAGAGAGTGCTTAGAAATTTGCATTTTTTCTTGGAATGTTTACATCTTCTGAATGCTAGAAAATTGTACAATAGACTTCATATTTTTTTAAAAAGGGGGTTGAATTTCTGATGTTCTGTTTGAAAATCAGAAAATGCATAATTTCTGTAATTTTGAAAAAAAAACAAATTTGGGGATGTTAGAACAGCAGTAGAAATGGGAAATGCCAATTGGGATATCCATTCAAGGTATCTGTGGTCACCTTTTATTTGCAACTTTAAAACCACTCACTTTTTCCCCTGTGAACGATTTCCCAGAATCCTTTAGGCTATATATCCCAGACTAATTTGTGCTGGGTCAACCAAAAATCCCAAAGTGGTGGTAGTATATGTAGTAATAATTTTCTTAAGTCATTATGCTATATTTGGCTTAAGAAGATATTTACCTATAGTGCATATACACTTGATTACACATTTTTTAAAACTCAAAAAATGTTAATTGTTACTGAAAAGTTTGAGTTATGTAGTTCTTAACTTTGTATTACAAAAGTACACTTTGGACTTAACTAAAGTAAATGTTTACAATATATCTATGTTGCTAAGAACGCCTAAGATGATTAAAAGTGATATTTTCAATTAAGTATGTATTATTTGTATTACCATAGTGCCTAGGAACCCTAGTCATAGACCAAGACCCAGTTGTGCTAGGTGCTGTATAAACATAAACCAAAAAGGCTGTCTGCCTTGTAAGCTTGCAAAAAGAAAATTAAGTTTATTTTACTTGCAGATTCTTAGTTGTTTTTACATTCCAAACTGACACACTGTATGTTTCCTTAGAATTTTTTTTTGTCCCTTCCCACTGACTAATTTTTTAAAAAATCAATTCCTGGACTCCGAAGAGCTCAGAGTAAAATTGTGCCACATCTCAGTGGAAAAGTAGTTGGTGGGAGGCAAGTGAGTTAGGTAGAAACCAAAGGATACCTTTGTCCTACCCTCCCTTCCCACAAATGGGGCTGTGCAAAATCTGACTGAATACGCCATAGAAAAATAGAATTCTGATCATGGAAATAACCGAGATCCTTATAACCGCTAATGGGGGAGAAGTGTAAAAATTTTTTTAAAGGCATATTTGTATAGAATAGGAGCGCTGATTTTTAGAAAAATACTGCCTATTTGCTGCAATGATGGTATTGCTGTTTAATGTGACTGCCTTCATTTTCCTTATGCCATGATCATACTTGGTTAAATCAGCTGGGATTTTTACATTTTATTTCCTCATAATTGATTATATATAAAGAAGAATGGAAAAATAAAATTTCTGGAGTTGGTATATTTTTTTAAGTTTACACCACTTTCTCTTTCCTTTCCCCATTGTGTTTGCTTGTTGTTGAATTTGATTCCTTCAGAGTCCTAATTTTCTTCAGAAGCACAATTTTTTATTTTTGGACTGATTAAAAGACTGTAAATCATAGCCATTCATATATTTTGATCCAGCTATATATACAGTTTTGTTTGAGAGAGATTCTTTCAGAAACCATCCTATAAATTTTCCATATGACTTTCTGTATATGGTTGTATTATTTTAAAATACATTCTGATATTTAGTATGTTTATAATTATCATGAAGATGTCAAATGTTTGGGGTTTTTATTGAAAGATTTGCTCTTCCCCCCCTTTCCCCCCCCCCACACACGGACAGTTCTGACCACTGTGTATGGGGAAAATAGTAGTGCCTGCTAATTTTTAACTAAGCATAATTTAAACAATTCCAGATACAAATTTAGAATGTTTTGTAAATGAGATAATAAAGTTTCATTGGCAAAGTGGTTGCACAACCTTCTGAAATGGATTCTTTCTTAAATCACAACTATTGTAAACTCACATAATTATTGCTCAAATAACATTACTAGCACTGGAGGCCAGGATCCTTGTACAACATGTATTTCGGCTGTGTGGTACAAACTCCTGTTGTGTGCTTTCTTCAAAATACTGCATTAGTGGTTTTTTGGAACTGTTTATTTTTCTCTAACTCTATATTCTTGATTAAGGACGTTTCATTGTGGAATATGTTTGCTTAGGTCATTCAGAAACCATTGACGTTTCAAAGCAACCTGCTGAGTATACAAACTCACAGGGAAATTAGAAATATTTCATTTAATAGGCTGTGTGTGGGGGATGACATGGGAGGAGTAGGGTTAAACTGTTACATCCATTAACATTCAGTAATAGCCTTAATAACTATGCCCAGTTTTCTGAGCTGCAGAACATCCATAATTCCCATTGAAGCCAGTAGGAGTTTGATACCTCTGAGAATTAGATCATGAGGCTTTATTTTAAGGAGGGGAGAAAACAATTGAATTATTAAATAAGAGTACTTGCCCAACTGATTGTTACATCAGTTTAGTGAAGGGTCTCTGCTTTTCTCTTATGAATTGTTTTTAGTGATTGAGGTATCTGTTCTAACACTTTCAAGTCAAGAATATTTGAAGGAGTTCAGAACATCACAGGATTGGACACTTAATTTTGAGTTTCTTTTCACATTGAGTCAGAACTTGGAAAAATCATATTCATTTCTCATTGTGCCATAACTACCACGCTTCCCCTTTTAAGGGTCTCTTTTCTACTCTCATGCTGTCTTTCTCTCCACAACTGCAAATGGGAGTATCAATACTGCATCATGGTCTCTTGGTGGCTATAGGGGTGTATATTGGGTTCTCTGCAACTCCTCCCCAATCTCAATATTTTTGGGTTCTTCTCCCTTGTGAATAGCTGCGGAGCCTAGATATGCTGCTGTTCATATATTGGTAAAATATTAGAAGAATTAAATTGATGTGCTTCTTGACAGTTTCACTGCATTTAGCAAATAGTGGGGACAAAAACAGTGATGTTTAAAAAACATGCAGGCTGGCCTAGATTCACCCTGAGGGGAAGATAACACCATATTCTCACTTACTTGGAAGATGACATTTGCAACCATAAGAATTAAAAGTTATTCCTTTGTAAATTGAAAGTTTGAATTCTGCAGAAATTCATGGCTTAGCAACCCCTCCTCCATCCACTAGGGAATGTTTCTCTCCACTTTCAAGCAGACAAGTGTCTTTTTCATGTCTTGTATTAAATAGATCCCAATTTTATCTCTTCTAATGAGAGAGTAAGAAACCTGCATGTAGGGAGTTCCTGTGAACCCCTAGAAAAAAGCAACCCAATAAGCATTGGGACACTGGAATTAGAGAAGAAGTTTTAGGACGTTACAAAAGTTAATTCAGAAATGCTGTTTTAAACACATACACACTACTTTTGTTTTATGATTTCCTTGTGAACAACTTTTTCCGTGGTAAAATTAGTTTGTTTTTAAATGCTTTTTAAAATAGACATATTTTTAAAACAGCTTTGAGTTAGAGCTATCTTATAACAGCATTGCTACAGGGTATGTTTCAGCCCTCTGTTAATACATGCCTCAAGTGTTTGAAGACATGCAGTGTTTTGTCTTCACAATGTACTTGTTTAATGCATTATTAAATGTCTCTTAAAAGTTGTTCATTTACTATCTATTACTCATAATTTAAATATTTTTGTCATCCAGCTTTCAACGCTCCAAAAACTCTTGTGAATAAACTATGAACTGGTCACTTGCCAAACTTACTTTTGCCAAATCTCAGCCTATTTTTTAAATCTATAAAACTTTTAAAAAAAAAAAAAAAAAAAAAAGGTAAAACATCCTTTCTTCTTTTTGATAGGATTCTGGTAGCTAAAACAATTCTTCCACAAGCTCCATTTTCTGGTTTAGAAGAAAAAGAAAACTTACTACGGGGCTGAACATGTTTATTTAGCCTTAAGTAAATATTTAAACATGAGTTACATACACCTGAAACAAGGTGGCATATGCCTCATAATTTGAAATGGCTGATTTCTTTATATTTTTATAGGTATAGATACGAGTGGGAATGGACGAAGGAAAAATAAGACTAAACCTGGAAGGCTGGTTGCCAATACACCAATAAAATGTTCACTTAAAAGCACCGATTTTTCTTTTTCTTGGTAAACTGATATTGATTCTTTTTGGCTCTTCTCCTTGGTTTATAAAAAGAGAACTGACTTTTCCACAGGACTTGCTCCTTCTGATATTCCAGTTTCTCAGTATGACTCGGATCCTAGGGGGACCATGCTGCAATTGCTCAATTAGGGCAAACTGAAAATAATGGGGTAGACAGTCCCCCAAAACTGATGATGGCTCTTATATTTAGAGTCACCAAGCCAGCAACAAAACAGCTTCCGCAGAACCTTGCTTGTTACCCAGAAGCCAAAAAAGTTCACTTAAAGCATCCCAGCCTTGGACTTCCTTCCAGACGGCCAAGTCAAATATGATGAGGATCACTGAAAATTGTGTTCAACATATAAAAAGTTCTACCAATCCCAAATGATTGGACACATTACTCACCCAGGGCAATGAATATTTCACAGCTTACCCAAGTACATACTTACAGCCAATTCTCATTAACTAAACTAAAATTTATTAAGGAGAGAGTATTGGTTAAAAGATCATTATACATAGAGGTAGGAGTAGAAATTTTAGGTCAGTTTCATAGTAGAGATGATATGCTTTAGAGTTGCAAAGAGTTCTTTCAGAATTAGTCTTTAGGTTCAGTCCAATGTCTAATATTTGGGTGCTGGGACTGGAGACTTCAGTCTTTCGGCTCACACTCCCCCTGATGAAGCTTAAGTAGATCTGAGATGAAAAGGATAGCAAGGGGGGAAGAGAGTGAGTGTGTGTGTTTAAAATACAGTTCATGGGCAGCCTCTTGACAGTATGCAGTCCTTGGGTGAATAATAGATAATTTATCCTAGCTTTTAAAGTAGATCTCCTCTTTCCTAGTATCACTGGTAATTAGCTAAATGGATTAACATAAGACAATTGCCTGTCTCCCTCCATTTACAGGTAGTTTGCTACGTGCTTCCAAGGGAAATTAAGACAGTGATATCACTACAAGCACAGTTCATTTACATGAATTAACAGAACACTGGGATAGACAGGAACTGTTTGGTTACATTGTCAGCCTCCTACAATATATATGTAAACATGCAACACAAACATTCTCTACTAATATGTAGGGCCCTATCAAATTCATGGTCATGAAAAACACATCATGGACTGTGAAATATCATCTCCCCCTGTGAAATCTGTAGGGTAAAAGTACACACACAAGACCAGATTTCATGGGGAGAGACCAGTGTTTCTCAAATTGGGGATTCTCACCCAAAAGGGAATTGCAGGAGGGATCACAAGGTTATTTTAGGTGGTGGGTTGTAGTATTACCACCCTTATTTTTGAACTGCTGCCTTCAGAGCTGGGTGGCTGGAGAGCAGCAGCTGCTGGCTGAGGGCCCAATTCTGAAGCCAGTGCCCTGCGGGCAGCAGCACAGAAGTAAGGGTGGTAATACCATACCAAACCATCCTTTCTTCTGTGCAGCTGCGGGCAGTGGCGCTGCCTTCAGAGCTGGGCTCCTGACCAACAGCTGCCATTCTCCAGCTGCTCAGCTCTGAAGGCAGCGCCGCTACCACCAGCAGAGCGTAGAAGTAAGGGTAGCAGTACCACAACCCCCCTACAATAACCTTATGAGCCCCCCAACTCCTTTTTGGGGTCAGACCCCTACAATTACCACACCTTGACACTTCAGATTTCAATAGCTGAAATCATGACATTTACTATTTTTAAAATCTTTTGACCAACATGGACCATGACTTTGGTAGGGCGCTACTAATATGTGTCTAAAAGTTGAATCTGGGTCAATTAGCCTGATAGGTGTGTAATGCTTTCTAGACCTGTCACACCTGGCCTTCCCCACTCCCCGTTTTCTTTTATTCCTACAGGCTTAATCCCTTGGTTTGCTCTGTATGATGGAATGGACTGGAAAGTGGCAGTTGCTAAAATGTTGGTAGGCTTCACTTTGCAAACTGGAGCACAGTGACTTACAGGGCTTTGTGTGCTCTCTGGATAGTTGAACTTTACTGTCTGCAATATGGATAGCACAATGGCATTTGAGCTGCAGAATGCCAAGTTACAGGGAGAGACTGTTGAGCAAGTGTAGCACCCTTTGTTACATATCCCTAAAAGAGAGGGAGAGCTGGCATATGCTTAAGATTTTACATTTTTAAAATTTGTGTGGTTTAGTTACTTCAGCGCTCCTTGTGAATTTGAAATGGATGGTTGGTTGTTCTTTCTTCACTCTTTCGGGTAGAAGCACCACTAAAAGTTTATGGTGTGTGTCTTTTTTTGTTTTGTGTTTTGTTTTTTGGTGTCATTCAACACTGTTTCCTCGTCCTTCTATAATGTCTGTCTTTGGCCTTTGCCTAGAACTGTTGCAGCAATTCCTGTTTGTTTTTTCCACATACATTTGAAGATCTGTCCAAAGGGAAACGGACAAGGAATAGGAAATGCACAATATGAGGTTTCCTGTTAACATCAAGCATGGCAGACTTAGTATACACAATACATTCTACTGAAATTGCTTGTCCTGAGTTGGAAAGTTTGATTCATCAGGCCTCTGAGTCAGCAGGAATTTATATTGCCTTGTGAGATTCATGGGATCAAGGATTAGGCTTTTCCAGCGGCTGGCACACAGTTGCGTAACTCCCTCCCTTCAGCTGTTGGAATTAACCAGGACTGAAGACATCTCTTAATACCATTGTAATAGCAGCAACCCAAGAATAGCCCAGTTTCACATTCTAAAGACAAGAGGAGAGGAGATGTATTTCCTCTATTTTGTCCAAGACTTAACACAGCAAAAATATGTCTACACAGGAAAGCCTAGAGCAGGGGCAGGCAAACTTTTTGGCCTGAGGGCCACATTGGGTTTCATAAATTGTATGTCGTGCTGGTTAGGGGAGGGGATCATGGCTCAGCCCCAACCTCCTATTTGCCCCCCCCTCGGGACTCCTGCCCCATCCAACCCCTGTGTTCCCTGACGGTCCCTCTGGGACCCCTGCCCCATCCACACACCCCTGTCCCCGGACTGCCCCCTTTGAGAACAAATGTATTAAATATAGAAAGTTTGGAAAACAATGAGTTGCTTAAATAGAATCTGTGAAATGAGCAAGATTCACCCAGCTGCCCTATTGCAAATAGGTTTCAGAAATACCAGATACACCTCTACCTTGAGATAATGCTGTCCTTGGGAGCCAAAAAATCTTACTGCATTATAGGTGAAACCGTGTTTATATTGAACTTGTTTTGATCCACCGGAATGCGCAGCCCTGCTCCGCCCCCTCCCCCCGAGCACCGCTTTACCATGTTATATCCAAATTCATGTTATATCGAGTGGCATTATATCAAGGTAGCGGTGTATATTTTGTTACTGGCAGTAGTTCATAAAGTCAGTCTGAAGTAGACTAGGGTGGTTTAGATAAGTTATAACGTATTTTTATTTTAATTTGAAACCAACTTTTGGCATGCTTTTTCACACGTGCAAGACTCTTAAATCTGTTAAATGTTCTTTAACCATTCAGCTAAACATCCATAGGACTAAACTGCTTTTAAGTGCATCAAAAAAGCATTGGAATTCTTCCCTTGTTACTTGTATTTGTTGCATTGATTGATTGACTATGTACATTTAAGGAAAAGAATGCACTAACTAGACTTTGTGGAGCAATAGCAATGATTTATGGTTCATGTATTGTGGTGGTGTTTGTAGTATCTTTAGTACTCTAGAAGATTTCATGTGGTGACGGTATGCTGCAGCACAAAATACATCTCACTCTTGAGACATGAATTTACATTTTTATTTTAAATATTATTCCTTCATACCCTGGTTGCACATGTCTGCTGTAAAAAAAAAAAAAAAAATTCTTTTGCAACCTGTAGTTTTAGCAAAAAATCTCTTGGATTCTTGGCTGTTGGAGTAAGGAAAATGAATCATCAGTATCACATACAATTTAATATGGTTTGTATGGGGATTTTTTAGGATGCACCCAAGAACATAATTAATATATTCAGTAGTCTCTCTCATATATAATTTCACTTCTTGAATATAAACAATATGCTGACTTCTAGGGAACCTTGAAGGGTACACCAACAACTTAACGGTAAAAATCTAATTTGAAAACTTTGTATCTGTTGTTGCAAGTAACCCCTAAAATTACTTGAATGTTTCTCTGCTTGGATTTTTGGCTCCAGTTTAGGCACCCTCAACCCTAGCTGTTGAGCAGTTTTGTGTCTATTGCAGCCCTATCTCTTTGCAACCTGTGCCTCCCCCTCCCCTCCAGTGTTCAGTTACCTCACACTGGGTAGGCAGCTCCTAACTGAAGTGGAGCATACAAATGGCAGTGCAGAAAGGGAGGCTGGTTTTTCTAGTGAAGTGAGTGGTACTCGGAATATATGGGTTCAATTCTTGATTCTGCAACAGACTTCCTGTGTAACTCTGGATAAGCCATTAAGAGCATGTCTACATGGGAAAGTTTTACCCATATGATTACTCAGTATAGCCATTCTTCCTTTCCCTTTATGGAAGCACTTATTCTAGTAGCTTAAACCTGTTCCTAAACGGTATCAGATAAAGTGAATAAAATAAAAGCAGTGATATCTAGCTCTTACAGTGCTTTTCATTAGTAGATCTCAAAGAGCTTTACAAAGGAGGTCAGCATCGTTATCTCCATTTTGGAGATGGGGAAACTGAAGCACAGGCAGATGCAGTTATTTACCCAGGTCACCCAGCAGCCCAGTGGTCAAGCCAAGAATGGAACCCAGGTCTCCTAAGTTCAAGTCCAGTGCTCTGTCCAAGGCATTCATACCAGAAAAATGTGTCTACACCGTAAGGTTATAACAGTATAACTGCTGGTTCAAATTCATGCGTTAACTCATACTGATACAACTTTCTCATGTAGCCAGACAAGTCCTTAATCTATCTATGCCTCCATTTTCTTTCTGTAAAGTGGGGATAATACTTCCTTTGTCTGACTTGTCCATTTTAGATTTGTAAGCTACAAGGCAGGGACTATTTCTTGTTATATGTATGTAGGGCACCTAGCACAGTGGGGCCCTGAGTGTGGTTGGAGCATCTAGGCACAACCATAGTACAAATAGACAATAACTTCAGGAGGAGCACCAGATGCTGTAGCTTCCATGGAGCACTTCCAGATACAGTTCACCTCCCATGGTAAGCATTGAGCAAGTAGTGGATCCCGTAGGTCATGCACCAGGCAAAAACAGGAGAGCACAATCTGAAGCGGGAACTCCCAATCCTCCCTACCAATCTCAGCTTCACCCAGCTCTTGTGTCATTCTCTAGTCCTGCTTCTTTTTGGTATGAAAATAGACTTTATTCTCCCTCTGCTCCTCGAAACTACAATCTCATAGGACCTTGGGATCAGGTAGTAGGGCTTACCTTGTGTGGCAAGTATCTTTCAGGGTACAGCTATGCTGGGATAAAAGACCTGTGGCATGGCCGCAGCTGGCCCAGGTCAGTTGACTTGGGCTCACGGGGATCGGGCTATGGGGCTAAAAATAGCTGTGTAGATATTCAGGATTGGACTGGACTCTGCACCCTCAAAAGGTCCTTGTTAGTCGAGAAAATCAGTCACCCTCAAGAACCAACTTTGACCGAAACATAAATCTAATTTCGGAAGGAACCGCAAGCTGGTTGAGGACAGGTGTAATAAGTTCATCTGCTTAATTTTTTATAACTATTTATTTAGGAATTTTTAACAAGTTTACAAATCTTTGCTGAAAATCATTTTATACAGAAAACTAACTGTAATAGCATCGATGACCTCTGAGCAATTAAGAAGCACAATTAATAACTAATTTATATCAATCTTTGCAGATAACTTTCCTATCAAAAAAAACTTTTAAAAAATATACAGTTAATATAAAAGGCATTTTCTTGCATAACTGATTTATTCCCATTATGTGTTCAGAGTCCTGTATTTTTGCTTCGCTTCAGTTGCTGCAGTGTGATAGGAAACTGCTTGGTTTTATTCTAGTGTCTGCATAATCATTGAAATCAACTAAATTCCAACTGCAGCACCAAATTCTGGCCTCAGTTACTTGTGCAATTCTGTTGAGGACAGTATTGGAACCCTTTCCTGGTTGCTTTTACAGTGCTATAAGTAAGGAAGGGGAAAAATATATGTATTGCTGTTAAACTAAACAGATTTTGACCTGAGACACCCCAAAACAGATCCAACAGTGCTGTTTTTCCAGTAACTTTTCACTGTAGAACCACACTTTAATACTAGCTGTACTAATCACAGAACTTCTGGTAGTTAAATTCCATCCATTGTTTCACTGGCTTCTTTTGTGCTCCTGTCTCACTGTCTTCACTCTTTCCCAATGCCATTTTCAGCTGCATAACGATAGACTGGGGATTTAAAGTGGTGGTTGTATTATGCTAATATTGTTATAATTAATTCTGATGAGAACCTGTAAATGAATGGTCTCAAATTTCATGGGTTGGTCACAGTGAAATTAGAAAATTTCATGATTTGCCAGTTAAAGTGTATTAAATAATTTACATGTGATGTAATTCAAGTAAAGACAAAAGATTATGCCAGTGTTGTGAAGACTAGAAACAATCCGTGTTTATCCTTTGAAGTGTGCATTTTTATGTGTATGTTCTTCTTCACTTTTTATAGCAAAGGCAACACCTTTCATATCCAAACATATACCTTTTAGATGGAGTTAGTAGAATGTTATAATAGAGCCAGAATTAGGAGCATAGGTTTTTAGCCATTCTTAGCGGGGATCTTTGATTTCCCCCATTCTTTTAATCTGCACCACCCTCCTACCTTATGAAATCAGTTTCAACTACTACCATCTGAAACCACCTGTTCCTGTGCTTGCCCTGCAATACAGTAAGCAAGCAGTCTCCACTCAAACAAGTGACAGTAGAGCTGAATTTGTGAAAGTAAACAATCAGATTTTAATTAAATCTAGATGATCCACTCGACTAACCTGCAGAATATTAGTGGCATTTTGAATTGTAAAAAATATTCTATTCTTATAATCACACAGAATTTTAATAACGACTTTTTCCTTCAATACTAATTTGGAGCTTCAGGTGTCCTTAAAAAAGAGAGAGAATTAAGTTATATGCTCTGTATTGACTGCATAGAGTCAGTCTATTATTAAGAGGCGGAGGGAGAAGTTCTAGGCACTCTGAAACAGAGAAATGTATGAACAGAAGTCATTCTCTTCTCCCTTGTTATCAGCAAATAAGCGCTCAGATTGTAACAAAGAAAGAGACCCAAAAAAAGGCTTCCCTCTGGACCACTTCAGAATCACACTCTGTAAGAGGCACCCAAGTGTATGCTGAATCAGGAGGAAAGTAAGAAATTAAAATAAAAAAACAACGAACAAAACCTTCTTTTTTGGCATGCCTTCTAAGAGGAAACTCTGTATTCTTCTTGACCCTAAGGAGAAGAATGTTTTTAAAACGGAGTAGGCACAAGTGAACCAAACATAAGAGACTCTCACATTATAAAAATTCAGTGTCGCACCCAAATTACTTAAAATCTACATTCACTACATACAGCAGTTGCCAGCCCGTTGAATGCTCAGTAATTCTCTGAAGGCTTGGATACCAAAGGTGACTTTTTTTGCCCAAAAAAACCTTGCAGACCACAGAGTAGAATCACCTTATGAAAAAATTGAAACAGCTGTTCTGAGGGCTTTTCAGCCTGCTTTGCTCTGGCTATGTTAGCTTAAATAATTGTCAGAAGTTTTATCCTTCAGTCCTAAAGATGTAAAAGTGAGCCCTTCCCAAGATATTTCTGGTACAAACCTTAACATCAAATATGGCCTCCTTTGAAGCACTGTGGGAGCCAAGTGTTCTAGAGAACCAATGGAAAAGCAGTTCTTGAAACAAAAGACATTTTCAGGAAGATTCTCCTATCAGAAGAAGGAATGAAAAACAATAAAAAAGTAGGCATTCCTTTTGTGACTCCTTCCCTGCTAGATTCTGTAGACAAGACTTAGACCACACAGAAAAATTGAAATCGGAAAACTAGATAAGTTGTCAAGATGTTCTGCCAAAAAACTTGGAGTGCTTCTTGTCCAGTGCATTCTTTGAGATATGGTGGCTCTCATTGGTTCTTCAAACTAGGAAATCACCCCTTCTTTGAACAGGTAGGTGACAGAGATAATCAGCAAGGTCTATGCAACAGAATTAATCACTCAGGCCTACAGATAGTTGTTTGATTTTCCCCAACATTTCATAATCTAACAAAGCACAAGTCAGAGAATAGAAGATGGAAAAATAGCCTTTATATTTTGAGCCTGTCAAACTACTCCACTTTGGACAAAGACCAAGGGATACTCCATCTTCCATCACCAAGTTCCCAAGTAGTTTTGCTGCTTTGCAAATATATTTGACGTGAACCATTTGGACAAATCAATCAGAAGGGCAAAATTCAATATGGAAACTCGAAAATCTCATTTGTCAACTGTCTCCTAGAACAGTTTTTCTTCTGTTGGCCCTCAGGGAGGCTTACTTGATCTCTTTCAGTCCTTCCCACAGCCAATTTCTCATACTCTTTTTGGACATCATTCTAATTGGGCCCTTTTCTAGTCAGAGAACAGAATTGAACACCTACATTTTTAGTCCTTTTTCTTCAGAATATAGCTTCCTGGAAAACTGTCCCTTGATTACCAAGTCAGTACCATGGGATCATAGGTATTCATCTCTTATCTCCAAGGAGTCAAGGGTTGGGAATCTGTCAAGCCTTTATCCTTAGTCAGATTTCTGTGAAGCCTAGTAAATGATGTTGGTTTCGTGTGTAAACATAACTTGAGCCAAGTTTTTATTTATACAATTATACTTCAAAAGATCTTGTGCTTTCTTCCACATGTCTGTTTATCTCATCTGTAAAATAACCTTGGTCTGAGGTGAAAAAACTTAATGCCCCGGGAAGGGAGGCATAAATTGTAACTGGCAAACCTATCCTTCATATAACTATTTTTGTATTATCCTTGGTAAGACCAGCAGAAAAGAGGTGTTAACCAGAGCAGCTTCCAACAAGTATTTGTGTAAATTTTTAGTAACACATACTGTACTATAATAACCAAATCCCCACATTACAGACCCGCTGTTCAGGATTTTTCCTTTCTCTAGTAATGCATTACAAAGCTAAACACTAAAAAAAGCCTATTGTTTCTCTCTCCAACTTCCCTACCTTCCTTTCCCCCTCAGTATATTGTAGAAAGTCTTCATGTATGTTTAATTCTTTTAAAACCAAGGGCTTTTGTCATTTTTCTGTTTTGTTTTTAAAGGGGGGAGTATGTGATGATTTTTATTTTTATACGTAGAGCTCTTGAATTTTCTTTGTCTGTTTGTGTCTGAATGTGGTGCTTCCTTGAAGTGGCGATTGAATATCTGTTGTTAATCTCTTAAACCTCAGAAAGATTACCTTAACAGTGAACCAAAAGGCAGGGGGATCTACCGCGTTCCTTTGAATATGAATTCAAATCCTCAATAAGTCTTTCTGCAGTCTGTTCAAATATAACATGATGGTACTTTTCATTACTAGCCACTATTTTAATTGATGAGGCTTGTCACAGAAGCTATTTATAGTCATTACAACATACATTAGCATTTACACTGTACATTTGGGCAAATGTACAAGTGCTCTGGACAGAATCCAGCAGGTTTTACTAAGTCAAGCAAACTTTTTTTTAGTCCTGAAGTCTTATTAGCTTTTTAGCCAGATACTAGAGTAAAAAACTTGACAGAACCATCTCTGAGAGAGATTTAGTGGCGCAGTATGTTTTGAGGATGCAGCAGCTTTTTCTTTTGCTGTCTTTTTTTAATCTACAGAAGTATTAGTTATGAAAACAAAAATTGTGTATTTGTCTTCTTGAAGCACTGACTTTGTATAACTTTATAGCTACAAGCCAGTTAATATATCATTTTGTTAAGTACTGCTAGCAAAACACACTTTCGCAAGTGTACAGTATGGTTCATACTGTACACTTTAAAAAAAAAAAAAAAAAAGTTGCAATAGACATTCTCTACTAAAGGGGGTAGGCCTCAGGATTAGGCAACAAACCACACTGAGAATCCGGACAGACAAAATATGATGGTTCACTTCCTTCTGCATGCAATTGTCCAAGCGTAGTGGAGAGGTTATAAATAAGAGTTTGTCATTGGGTTAAACTTAATTGAGAGTTACCTATTAGGGGCCTTCCAGATCTATATTACAGATTTCTTTTGTAAGGTGTTTTTAAACAGCTGAACTCATTAACTTCTCTTGAAGTCATGCATTTATGTGATCCTGTACTTGGTTGTTCTAGTAACATATAGACATCAACAGATTAGGTTTTAACTATAATAAAAACAAAAAACCACCTCCTTGGACACATTCTGGCATTTCTGTGATATTTTTGTTTTGTTCGTCCCTGCAGAATTTTTAAACTCTATTTGCAGACTGCAATAATTCAGCTAGGTTGGATCTCTCTCTCTCTCTTTTTTTTATTAATATTATTCTTATTAGCGAGTACAGTACCACAGATGTTAGAGACCAAAGTGATTTGGTGAATATTCTTATACTGATGTATAGGAATTTATGTGCATTGAAAAGAGAACATAGTTTTGTGTGCTTTCTCTGTCACGTGTGCACTGTCCATTCCAGGACCTGAGAGTTAGTTTTGAAGAAAATCAGAAGTGTCTTTCATCAGGTCATTAAAATATTAAAAGAGAACTAATACACACACAACTTGAAAAAAAATTTGAAAGTAGATAGGTTGGGGCAATGATTAGAACTTGTTTATTCCAGATGCATGTATCTAATGATTGAAGAAATCAGGGATGATTGCAAATGAGAAAACGTGTACACAATTAATTGCTTGAAGGAAGAACTCCAGTTTTTAAACTTATTTGACCAGCTATAGAAGAAAAATTCATGAAATATTAACCATAGATGTCAATGAAAAGAGACTATATTTTTTATTAAATGCTTCCTATTTGTTGCTGGTTTCAGTCATTTTCTCTAAATTTCTCAGTGATGTGGACAGCTAATTATTTCATGTTAAAGGAAACTTCCACTTCTGAAGTTAAGACAGAATTCTTAACTCTGGAATTGTCATGTTAGATCAGTGCTTCAGCTAGCATACAGTAGAACCTCAAAGTTATGAACACCTCGGGAATGGAGGTTCAAGTTGAGTCTCATCTCATATAAAAGTCTTCCTATGGCTCTACTCTTTTTTCATTACCTGTCTTCCTACTTTTTCTGTCTCCTTAGAATTTACAGCCCAGGGAGGAATCATAATGATGAATATCCAAATGTTCTTATTAAGGGCTGTCAGGGTTTAGCATTTCGGGGAAAAGTAAGTTTCTATTGATTCTATGAATTCTGCAGTTTTCCATCCAGAAAACTTTTTTTCATTACTAATCCAAGTACGCTAGCAAGCTAACTTAACTATTTTCTCCAGCATTTATCTGTTGAAATTTCAGCAGTTTCTGTGGCTGTAAAACCAACTACCACCTTCTTTTTAATTTTTTAAGCAGTACTTAATCAGTATTTATAATAAGCCTTTTTCATGTTTTCTACATTAACTATATATGAACGGTGAGATGATTTATTTTTTTTCCTCTGCAGAAGCAACCATGGGGTGCATTAAAAGCAAAGAGAACAAAGGTCCAACTATGAAATATAGAACTGATAGCCCTCCAGAACTTGTTAGTTCCCACATCAGCCATTATGGATCAGATTCTCTCCAACCAACACAGTCACCTGCAATGAAGGGACCATCAGTTAACTTTAACAGTCATTCCATGACTCCATTTGGAGGACCTTCGGGGATGACCCCCTTTGGAGGAGCCTCTTCCTCGTTTTCAGCTGTGCCAAGTCAATATCCTAATAGTTTAACAGGTGAGATTTCTGTAAAATAATTTAGTTTTCATCAGTTGACAGTCTCATCTATTAAATGTCACAGTGCCATACAACACAAGAAAACGTATAGGGCCAAAACAGAACACTTTTCTAAGGGCTTCTGCTTTTCAAGGTCTTTACCATTCCGATGGTAATTCAGTGGATATCATTCCAAAGAGTAAAGCAAAGAGAACGTCACTGGAAATCCAAGGCAGTAACTGGAGCAGGTAAGACTGTATTCGTGAGTCTGAGACATCAAAGATACCTATATGGAGTAATGACCTTGAAATTTGGGGAAATGATTCAAAATGTAATAATACAGACAACAAAAAAGATTCAGGAACTGTTTTTTGGTTAATAGATTTCTTACTAGGCATATTAATACAGAACTTTGAGTAATTAATTTAAACTACAATATAGAAACATTTTTCCCACACCCATCAGGAGCAGTGCAAAGGCTTGGGGGAGCCGGGTAATGGAGGAGCAGAGGGAGAGGGAAGTAGTTGCTGGGGAAGAAGCCTTGGGAGTGAACCTGAAGAGGCGTAGGGTGTGGATGGGAGAAGCATGGAACAGTGTTTTTGTGTGAGTAGGGATGGGGGGAGGAAGGGATTGTTAAGGAGTTGGGGAGCCTTCCCATCAGACCCTGGCTGAGCCTAGCTTCTCCCAATCAGTCAAGCACATCTAGCCCTGTTCCTATGGGGTGGTGCGCCCCCATTCAGCCATCCGTCCTCCCTGTCCCTGTGTGGTACTGCCCCTCCAGCCCCCGTCCCCATGTGTCCCTGCACCCCGACTCCCATTCAGCCACTGCTTCAATCTGTCCCTCCACAAGCCCTTCTGAACCCCACTCTGTGATCCCCCAGAAGCTCCGTATGTCCCACTCTCTCTGTGCCCCCATATTCTCTTGCCTCCTCACCTGGCCCCCCAGGCAGGGAGCTTTGAGGAATGTAACCTCTTCCTCCGTACTGGTTGCTATCTGCTATGGCCAGTGAGCGGTGAGTCAGCTGCTGCTGTTCTAGCACCACAGCATCCCCCGGTGGGCGAAAGGCATAACTGCAGCACCTCTCTGGCAGAACGTATTTTCTGCAGAGGAAAAAAATCAGCAGAGCACATGAATTCTGCATGTGTGCAATGACACAGAATTCCCCCCAGGGATAATGTCAAACACTTCCGTTACCTTGACAGCTATCTGTTACAGAGAGCTGACACTGGTGAGGAAATTCAACACCACTTTCGGTGCACCATATGGTGCCAAAACCTGGGTCACATACAGTAGACACTTCAAGGTTCTTCAATGATGATATCAACAGTGCCTCCAGAAGATCTTCTGAGTCAAGTGGGATGACCAATGCACCAACATGAGTGTTCTGTCGCAAGCCAAAACCTCCAGCATTGAAGCTATGATCATCTACCACCAACTCCTTTAGGCTGGTCATATTCTTCAAATGCCAGAAAATCATCTCCAAAAGCAGGTCATGTTCTCGCAATTGGACCATTGCCAGCAGACGAGGGGCGGGCAAAAAAAGTGCTTCAAAGACACCCTCAGAGCCAACATGAAGAAATGTAGTATTGACATAAACTCATGAGAGACCCAAGCCCTAGACCAACCAATATGGAAAAGGACCTTGGGACAAGGACTCCAGTATTTTGAGATCACACAGAGACAAAAGCAAAGAAGGAAAGAATGCACTGCAGCTGGACTCCACAGTACAGATCAGCTGCATCCATTGGGAAATGTCTGCCCCAGTTGTGACTGGTTCTGCGGATCCTGGATCCATCTCATTAGCCACCTGTGGATCCATCAGTGATAACTGGCTATCATTTTATGGAAGGCAATCATTAAGGATACAATTCTGTCATGGAGGTCACAGATTCCGTGATTTCTGGGACATCTTCTCAGCAGGGCTGGAACAACTGTCAGTCCCAGGGCTGCTGAAGCTGTTAGCAAAAGGAGCCCCCCGGGGGGTGGCAGCCAGCCTGAGTTGGGTCAACTTCTGCTAGGGCTGGAGCAGTGATGGGGCTGGAGCAGGGGCAAACCATGGCGGCACTCTGTTTTCCCCCATGTCTCCCAGAGTATTTTTAGTAAAAGTGACGGACAGGTTGCGGGCTTCTGTGTTTCTTTGTTTATTACTCATGACCAGTCCCTGTCTTCTACTAAAAATACCTGTGACGGAATCTTAAGGTTAACAATCATCCTCAAACTCTGAGGGATCACTAATGAATCCAGGCTGGGCTGGGGTGCACGTTACCCAAAACTCAAAGTACTTGGCCACTGAAACACATGGCATTTGACACTCTGTGTAAACATCTGATAACTCAGGGCTGTATTCTGTGCCCTGAAGGTCTTTCTTCTCATCACTGCAACATCGAAGTATTACATGTCCTGACAGATAATCACTGAGTCTCTCCTTGTGGCTATGATACATAAAACATCATATCTATTCAGTTCTCCACCTAAACAAGAGAAGAAAACTTACACGCAGAAACTAGTTAAGCAGACAGACATAAATCTATCATGAGTGGTCTCTAAAACAGACTAACCAATGTCCTCTTCCAGAGTGGGACCACCTAGATATCAAGCTCTTCACTTCGAGCAAACACAAAATACCTCTTGTATTGTACCAGAGCCGGAAGAGTCTAGAAATCCCTATCAGACACATTCCTCATGAGATGGTGTTCATAGCTCGTGTGCCTTCCTTCAAAATATTTGTGTTTCTCACAGTCTTTTGAAAGATCAGATAGACAAAGCAATTCTCATTCTTGGGTACTGTCTACACTACTGCCGTATCAGTGCCCTGGAGACAGATGCACTGTGAGTCGATTTAGCAGGTCTAGTGAAAACCCACCAAATCAACCACAAATTGCTCTCCAGTCAACCATAGTACTCTATGCCGAATGAGAAGAGTAAGGTAAGTTGACGAGAGAGATTCTCCCATCAACCCAATGCAGTGTAGACACTGCAGTAAGTCAGCCTAAGCTACATCAACTCCTGCTACATTATTCAAGTAGCTAGAGTTGCGTAACTTAGGTCGACTTACTATGGTAGTGTAGACGTAGCCTTGTAGCCCCCCTAAATCCGCACTGTGATGGGGCAAGGCCAGATGGCTACAGTAAAGTACTGAGAAACAGGTATGTTAGTCCCAGGCTAAACAAATCCCTGGTAACCAAATGGCAGTTGCTCCAGTTAATCAAGGCACCTGGAGCCAATTAAGATCTTTCTAGAAGGCAGTAGAGAGAGCTACTTTAATTAGAACACCTGCAGCCAATCAAGGCAGGCTAATCAGGGCACCTGGGTTTAAAAAGGAGCTCACTCCAGTCAGGCAGAGAGGATCCAGAGGAGAAGGAGTGTGTGTGAGGAGCTGGGAGCAAGAAGGCAAGGAGCTGAGAGTGAGAGAGTGTACTGCTGGAGGATTGAGGAGGACAAGCGTTATCAGACACCAGGAGGAAGGTCCTGTGGTGAGGATAAAGAAGGTGTTTGGAGGAGGCCATGGGGAAGTAGCCCAGGGAGTTGTAGCTGTCATGCAGCTGTTACAGGAGGCACTATAGACAGCTGTGATCCACAGGGCCCTGGGCTGGAACCCGGAGTAGAGGGCGGGCGTGGGTTCACCCCAAACCTCCCAACTCCTGATCGGACACAGGAGGAGCTGACCCAGACTGTGGGTTCCACAAGAAGGGAAGATCACTGAGGTGAACAAATCTGCCAATAAGCGCAGGACCCACCAAAGTAGAGGAGGAACTTTGTCACAGCACTAACATTATTACTGTTTCGTAGAGCTGATCCTTATTGCCTCTCCCTCAAGATTACCAGCTTTAAAATGGTCAGCTTGCAATGCAGAGGATAATAACCCAACCACTACTTACCACTCCTGATGACAAAATGCAGTCAGTTGTAACCCATTCAAGAACAGATCTCTACTGTGAGGTATTGCAGGCAAAAATAGCATCCAAGATTGAAAATGTTGCCTGATAAAGATTTGATTCTATCTTAGTCTAAAATTGCTGGAATTCTGGCCTGTCTTCTGTGTAAAGTGCTTATAGCTGTCTGCAGCCTCTCGTCACACACCTAACAGCCCCTCTACTTACTATCAACATGTTGAAGCAGACTTTTATATTTTTCAATCCACTGTTGCTAGATTTTTTTTTTTTTAAAGTCCTGATCAATGCATTCACCCTCTACCAAAGAGCTTTATGAAACCAATATATGCCCTTCCTTTGAACCTCTCAGGGAAATTTCCCTAGAGTGAGTCTTTTAAAGGCTGCTTTTCCAATTGCCATAGCCTCTTATAGGAAAATAAGTGAACTACAGACTTTAATGACTATGCCACTTTCTGTTGTGATCCGCAAAGAAAAAGTGATTGAGACCCCACCCAAGTGTTATTCCAAAAGTGATATCGGATTTCCACCTCAGCCAGTACTTGTTCCTCCCTAGCTTTCCCAGACCTATTCCCACCCTGGGTAGGTAATTTGCACAATTCAGATGATAATGTTTTTCTATTTAGAGAAGACAAATAGGCTCTTTGTAGCTTATGGGAAAGATGTCTGGGAGAAAGTCAGAAAATCTTCAATGAAACAGTTTTCCATCAGAAAAATGCCATATTGATAAAATAGAAATTTTTCACAAAATCATAAACCTTTCCATGACCGTTCCATTTGGGAGGTAAATTGTCAAAAAAATTTTCCCTCTAAGTGTCAGTGTTCTATTCTGACATCTTCAGAAGAAAAAGTTTTAATTCTTTTTTTTTTTTTTTTTTTTTTTTTTTTTTTTTTTTACAGAAAATAAATCAATGTTTCATATTTATTGAAGGAAACATTGTGATTGAACCAAAACTTCTTGACTTCAGTATGTTAAAATGTTTAAATTTTGGCTTTTTATCATAATTCAGAATGATTCCCCCTCCTCCCCCCCCCCCCCCCAAAAAAAAAAGATTCAGTTTTTCACAGCTCTAGTCCAGGAAAACCTAGATCTAAATAGGGTCTTCCTCAGTAGAATATGAGGTGCATAGAACTATGTAGCATCTTATCTAGACTGCCAGTTCTTGCAGGCATAAGATCCCCCTCTGAAGGCTGTGGAGGTATGGGCTTCAGAGCCCAAGGTCCAGCCTGAGCCACAACTTCAAAGTGCTGTCTATCCAGGTATTTTCCCACTGGCCTGAGTCTGTCAACTGAGGCTCGGAGTCTTGCTCCCACAGGCTCCAAAATACCATGTAGACATGCATGTCATTAGAATTCAGCAATTGAGGAGAAGGAACTGAGGTTGTTTTGGTGGAGCACATTCCTTTATATAGATCTGAGCATCTGATGTATGATGCGATGTTTGGTTGCTCATGCTCCTACCCAGCAGAGATACCTTTGGAAGAGATTTCCGTGTATTCACTGACAGGGCAATGGTCAAAAAACAGCGCTGGTAAATAACTTTTGCTGTGTGATTTGCATTTGCATGCATTAATCTGTTATTTTGGTTAGTATTGTGTAGTTCAACCGAATTAATAACTTCTTAGTTGCTGTAAATTGTACAGTTTATAATGAAATGTGTCGGTTGGCTGGTAAGCAATCAATGCATCTGTCATAATGGCACTCTAGAGTATTAACTTTTGCCATATGTTGAAGCTTAAAATATAATAAGATACAGCTGGTTCCCTTATGTTTGAGCATCAGTTGTATATGTATGTATGTATGTATATGTTTAAAATGTGCATTCTCACCATTTTCGTGTTTTGTGTACCACCTTGACTTCAAACTAAGCAAGTGGTTACCAGGCAAAACTGATGAAAATCATGTTGATTTAATTAGTTTTCTGCACCATGCTTCAGCTTCTGGAAAAGTGCAGACAGTGTGCTCAATTTCTTGGGCAAGCTGTGGCCACTTCTCTATTCATAACAGGCTAAATTCTTTGTGGTCTTGGCTGTTGCAATTCTTTTTAAATCCTTGTATAACTGTAAACTTAATTTTCAGTTTTGCTTCCGTCTCATAACGTTGACTTGATGTGATTTCATGAACGATCTAACAAGATGTCTTCCACGAATTTAGCTGAAGGCCTCCTAGCCACTTTGATCTCTGCCTCAGGACATACCAATAGTAGAAACTTGAGATGGAAGAGACATATTGGGTCACATAGCCCCACTTTCTACAAAATGTTTGCACTATCTGTACTGTCTTTCTACAAAATGTTTGTACTTAGTTTTAAATATGCGACAAGTGGGGCTTCCAAAACTCCCTTGAGACTGTTCCTCAGTAATAGATCTGAGAGAGGTCTTTACTGATAGTCCATCTGAAATTTTCCATTCTCAGTTCTATCCAATTGCTTCTGCTTCAATTTCTTGGTGTTTTATGCCTTTCAAATATTTGTAGACTCTTATCACATACCTCCTTTGTCATTATTTAGCTAAGTGACATAAGGGCAAAATAGCGTGGTGTCCTACTTCTCACACCTCACTCAAAGGACAGACACATTAACAATCCCCATGCTTGGGATAACTGGCTAGAAAGGCTTGGATGAGCAAATTCTAAATGGATCGATGCAGTGGGCTCATTTCTCTTACAAAAAATCTTACTCAGCGCTCCCCCCAGAGTGATGCAACTGTGCGTCATCCTCAACTTCCTTCCTGCTTTTTATGGCTGGGACAGAACATGTATGTTTTAGTATTGGGTGAAATTATTCTATAATGAGGACTTTTTTTATTTTGAAGCATAATAGAATGAAAATTCTTTGTCCCCTCTGAAATTGGCCTCTTGTCCAGTTAATCTCATGCATAGATCTTGATTTTTAGTTCCAGAAAGTGGAGAATCCATGGTGTAATGTTTGGAGATGCTCTGCCATAAAACTAGTTTAGTTTATAAAAATCTAAGTTAAAATCTTAAATATGATAATGGCTTTTGAATCTATTGTATGTCACTTGTTTAAAATATATTTTTAAAAGCAACTCTTTTGAATTTATCATTCTTGATGTCTTTTGCGTATTAAGCACTCTATATGATCTGATTGAAAGTACCACTCTCTCTTGATTCTCTAATGAACTGCTATAATCTGTTTTTTATAATTCAACTCACCTTATCTGAGCATTCTCTTTATATAAGTTCTCTCTTAATCAAAAGAAGTTAGCCAGTCTATTGATAAGTCAGCTTTTTCAGATTGACAGGATCTAGTATGCAGAGAACATTTTGTTTGTTTTCAAAGCAAAATTGTTTAGCTGCTGCCAGATGGCTTTTGTTTTTTTTTTTTTAATTAATCTTACAGTGGTATTGCTACATGACGTGCCTCCTTTCTTTTCAAGGTGGTGTAACTGTTTTTGTGGCCTTATATGATTATGAAGCTAGAACTACAGATGATCTTTCTTTTAAGAAGGGTGAACGGTTCCAGATAATAAACAACACGTAAGTATTTTCTGCCAGAGACTTCTATAATTAGTGTTACGTTGGAAATAAATACCTTTTAAGACTGTTTATATACCTTTTAAGATTTTTCAACAAAGAGTAGACAGATTTTCACCTGATTTACAAAGCTCCATAAATAATAGGCTTAAGAGGATGATATTAACATGCTAATTAGAGCTGGGTAAATAATTTGATTTCCCTCACCCCAATTTGGCCAGCAAACCAAAGTTCAGAGAAGAATACTTGGTTTAATTCTGAAAATAATTTGAATTTGTCAGCAAACTGGAAAAGCCCAATTTGTGTCATCCAAAAATGGAGGGAGGTGTCCCGTTCTGACCTTTTTAGTTTAGTGTTTGAAGCACTTGCCTGGAAGTAGGAGACCCCGGTTTGAATACCAACTCTGGAGCAAGGATTCAGATCTCCCCTTTCCCAGGTAGGCATCCTAGCCAATGGGCTATAGGGTTTTCTGGGGTGGACGGCTCTCGACCACTTCTGTTGAAGTTGTTCCACTTTGTGTAATACTTAAATATTCATTGGGCCAAAGAGGGGGGAAAGTCTATAGCTTGGTGACTAAAGCATTCGCCTGGGAGGTGGGAAATATGGATCCAAATCCCTCCTTTGAATCACAGGATTGCCAATTTTGTTTGGATGTATTCCTGCAGGTTTTATTACATGACATAATATTCAATTAAAGATTAATCTTTAATTCCTGGAGACTCCAGGACAATGCTGGAGGGTTGGCAATCCTAGAACTACATGTGGTAATATGCTCAATTCATATAATTATCTAATCTAAAATTTGTACACAATTTTATTTATTTACTGTGTCCCTCCCTTGTACCTCAGTATGTATGTAAATGCAGCATGCTGTGGTAGCTATGGAACAGTACTTAGATATCTGGATTAAACAGAAAAGGACTAGAGCGTTTGGTTCCATTCCCAATGCAGTCACAGATTTGGTTTGTGACCTTAAGCAAGTCACTTAAACTCTTCTGGGTGAAGTCCTGTTCTTACACAAATCAATGGGGAGCCTTTGCTATTGACTTGAGTGATTGAGATTTTGTTCCTTGTCTAAAAACTGGAAATTAAAGGATGGAAAAAGCACTCTGAGATGCTCTAAATTGCCATAAAGTGTATGGTACATCTCTTAATTTGCTAATCTATAGCTTATAATTTTCTACAACATTATAAATGCATTCATCGCCTTTTTTTTTCTTTTAGCAGTTTTTTTTATCCTGTTCACTGTGAAATGCCATTTTGTTCAAATTGTCAACAGTGGCAAATATTTGTCTGAAATGTGTGAAAACGATTAGAAGACACTTCTAAAACACCTGCCTAAAAATTGAACTTCACAATATATAACTGGAATGCCAGTATATTTGCTTAATAATCATTTAACAAAGCAGTCTTTTACTGACATGTAAAGTATAGAGTAAATGTGTTTCTCTTGTACATATTTTTGTTTTAAAATATTAAATAAAATTAAGGTGTACACATACAGTTTATGATGAAGTGAAAAATTTAGTTGCAGGTACCGCATTCTAGTTGGGATGATGTCCTGTGAATTTAATTTTGCACTGGCTAAAATTTGATCCGAGTTGAATATTTGTGAACGATAATACATCATCCTGTAACAGAGGCAATGTTTATGCATTTTAAAGATAATTGCTATTGCATTTCAGGGAAGGAGACTGGTGGGAAGCAAGATCCATTGCGACAGGAAAGACTGGCTACATCCCGAGCAATTATGTAGCTCCTGCAGACTCCATTCAGGCAGAAGAGTAAGGCATTATTCAGTCTTCCGTTAGTCATTTTTGCCCACAATTTACTAGCAGAGAATTGTATGTAGGAACTAATTTATTACAGTGCCACATGAGTTCCAAGATAACATTTAATTCAGTAAAGTAGGAATATGATACTTCTCACTAATTAATGGATAGGAATACTACTTGAATAATAACAAGTATAGATATGTGACTAACTTTCTAGTAGAATGTATTAATAGGTATGAGATTGTTTATTGAGGCTTGTCCGTGTGTGTGTGTTTATATTAAATTTAAAAAAAAAAGTCAAGAATGTGCCCAAGTATGAAGATACCTCAGTTGGTACACATACACTTTAATGTATTATTGCTGACATCTAACAGCCATCTGTTTTTCAGTCAAGATATGTACACTTTGGAATGTTGTTCATTAGCTGGGGTGGGCAGACCCAGCAGGATCCATCACCCTGACAGTGAGTGAAATCAAAGATCTAAGCAAACCTTTTACACAGATGGCATTCCCAAGCTGTCCAGGGTTTAAAGCCATTGATTCCTCCAAATCTAAGGGCTTGGCTACACTAGAAATTTCAAAGCGCTGCCACGGCAGCGCTTTGAAGTGTGAGTGTAGTCAGAGCAGCAGCGCTGGGAGAGAGCTCTCCCAGCGCTGCACATAAACCACATCCTTTATGGGTGTAGCGTGCAGCACTGGGAGCCGCGCTCCCAGCGCTGCCGCCCTGATTACACTGACACTTTACAGCACTGTATCTTGCAGCGCTCAGGGGGGTGTTTTTTCACACTCCTGAGCGTGAAAGTTGCAGCGCTGTGAAGTGCCAATGTAGCCAAGGCCTCTGGGACAGATCTGTGTTAGGGGACAAAAAATTGCTCAGCATCCCCAAAGAGCTCTGATAATAGAGGCAACATTACCATTTTTACTTCCAGCACTTCTTACAACTGAGTACAGACACAGCCCATAATCTTTAATGTATTAATTAAGGAATCACCTGGAATTACTTTAGGGATTCTGAGATGTCTCAGGTAGTGCTTGTTTGCTTGGTGGAGGGTACCTAGTTATTGCATTAAGACTTAAAGAGCTCTGCTGCCTTTGCCTCCACAATGCTGGCAGTGGGAATGTTTCCCAGCTTCCATTGCCCTGTTATGTGGTCAGGACTTTTCCAGTCCTTCACACATCTTACTGCACTTCTGGGAAAGTAACCCAATTCCCAGCTTGCTTCCTGAATCTCAATCTGAGACTTCAGTGTATCACTACCGCTTCTGCTGCCACTCCCTGGCCCTTTAATATGGAATAGCAACTGCATCAGAGAGAGACAACCATTTCTTCTTAAAAATTAAATCTTTCAGTTTCTTACAAAATGCTGCTCTATATAGCCAAAAAACATATTTAAAATTCCTAATTGAAGTTTATCATAATTACTACGGCTGCAGTGCTGCACCTGTGATAGCCAAGCAGCACCATCAGTGGAGATGGTAGTGCTGTACTGCCCAAGGTTCAGGGATTGTTTCTGGAAGTGAGATGTTGCCCAAAGAGTTACTCTTGGGGGAATTCTGCATCTCTGCACATGCACAGAATTGATGGTCCCGCAGACTTCTTTGCTTCCCCGCAGAAAAATGACTTCTGACAGGAAAGCAAAGGGAAGCCGTAAGAGTAGTCACGTGTTCTTCCCCTGCAGTACAGGCAGATCAGTTTGAGCACCCAGAGCAGCTGGTAGAAATGTAGATCACTGCCAGGGCAGGGGGGCTGAGTAGTCATGTGAGAGAAAGAGATACATTCTGTCCCTGTCGCTCAGTATTGCAGCACGCTCAGCGTGAAGGAGCAGGGCTTTGGGGTGTTTCTGAGGAGGTAGGTGTTGGGAAAGCTCTGTCCCCTCAGGCAAAGTAGAATGTAAGCAGCCTGCCTGCTCAGTGAATTGTTCCCATTGTTCTTAGTGAATTCCCCCAGGAGTATAAAACAGGTTTAAAAATGTGAAGGCTCCTTTACATTGCCAGAGTAGTGTAAAGGAGCTTTATTGCAAAGGACAGTGTGACCGTATAAACGCTTATGGTGCTTTAGTGATTAGAACTGGTCTAAATTTTTGGACTGAAAAAATTTCCTATCAAAATGTACTCCGTGAACTGTTTGTTACTGACCTTTTTGGAGATGGTCAGTAGCCAATATAAATTGTGAATTTGAGTCCCCAGCCCTCACTTGCTCTTCAGTTGCCTATGATGTAACACTGAGCATATGGCTGCATATATTTGTTGATTAATAACTAGAAGTGAAGGGTCAATACTAGCTACATTATTATTAGACGGGGGGGTAGAGGATTTCCTCCAATGCTCCCCACTCCCATTCTCCATCCATTGTATTGTAGTTTAAATAAATTACCAAAATAATTGAAACCAGCATGATTATATTGCATTATTTTAACAAATAAAATATGCAGAACTTTAAAATACTATGTGCAAAATTTTTAATTTTTTGGTGCAGAATTCCCCCAGGAGTAAAGAGTATAGGTAGGAAAAGGAGGGATTGTAGCAGGTGAGTGAGAAGGCTGGGTCTCACGTGTATAAGAGAGGCGACAAGCTGATTTTAATCCTTTAACCATTTTAAAGATTGCCACTTTATTAAATATTGCTATAGTTCTCAAAATGGGATGATCCAGAGTTCAGTTATTAGCCCTTGACTTTTAAGAGCATTTACAGATTGTCCGTTGAGCTTGCCAATGGAGTTAATGGGGAAAGAGCATCACACACTATGAAAGTATAAGTATTTTACCTCCCAGGCCTTCACTTCTGAGCCTGAAAGAATTATATTGTAAACTTTTTGAGGCAGGAGCCATGTCTACTGTGTCCCTTCTGAACACTACCATAATGTACATATGAAATGACAGTGAAAAGTTCATCAAAATTCTCCTCTTATTTTTTTCAAGGGGTAAAATAAAATGGCTGTTTAAAAATTATTGTGTGGAATGTTGTAATACTCTGATGAAGAGAACTTTCGATAGGAGGTAGTTACTCAAATTGAAAGCCTCTTCATTCAATAAGATAGTTTACACCCAGTCAGCTTAAAAGTATAAATTGGAGTGGGGAGGCACAGGTATCTGTAATTTGAAAATAAATGGGTGTGTATTTATACAAATTACAAGTATGGTATGGCAGAAAAATAATAGTATGGTGTGCTGAAAAATTTTTACTGGCTTGAGTTTGGAATGCCTAATTTTGTTTGCAGATCATTCAAAAGGAGTGCCAATAAAGCCATTATATACCGCACCTTTACTTTTTTCCCTATATGATCTGCAACAGTTTTTAAAACGTTTTAGAGAGATTATTGGTACTGTTTTTCACTTCCCTCCACCTACAAAGCTAGCCTCGCTTGATGCCATGATTCTAAATGCACAACCCCTAAATTAAAACATTAGAAACTTAAAAAAAAATTTACATCCTTTAATGATTTTTGAAGCACAGTATCTTATCTACTGGGCTAGGAATAAGTGCTGTTCCTAGCCGTGGTGGTTCGCAGTGTGGACCTTAAACCTGTACTGGCCCATGTCTAAATTTTGCCTGTCCTGCAAATCAGTAGAGTATATTTTGGGGGTGTAAAAAGGAATTACTTTTTATGGCTTATGTCTAGGCAGGGTAAATGGCAGCTGTTTGGAATGTTAGAAATAGTACAGAGATGAACTAGTTGGCAGAATGCAGGTGAGAGGGGTAAAAAGTGCTTATTATATGGATAGTTCCATGTGCATAGTACAAGTGTGTGTGTGTGTGTGTGTGTGCGCGTACATACATGTAGGCACAGCCATGCATGCACTTGTGCGTACGCATACTTTAAATTACATAATTCTCCTGTTTTACATGTAACAAGGCTGCTAGGAGGAGGGATAGTAAGGAAGCATGGGCTGCTGCAGTGTTTTCAGTATGCTGGTAATGTATTTTTTTTCATCTGATCAAGCCTGTGCTGTTGAGTCCAGTCTCCGAGGAAGATCAGAAGAAGGTGTTAGGTTTGATCCTGGGTTTTGTTATGTTCTGTTAATATGTCAAAGGAACTTAGAGCTTGTAGAGAGAGGTTTCTTTTTGTATATTAATATATACAAATTATGGGACAAATTAAATAATCAGTTTGTGAGCACCAATAGGATAATAGGGTTATAAGGAATAGCCAGCATGGATTTGTCGAGAATAAATCATGCCAAACCAACTTAATTTCCTTCTTAGGCAGGGTTACTGGCCTAGTGGATGAGGGACGCAGTGTATGTGCTACGTCTTGATTTTAATAAGGCTTTTGTCACGGTCCCACATTACATTTCTGATAAACAAACTAGTGACGTGGTCTAGATGAAATTACGGTAAGGTGGGTACAGAAGTGGTTGAAAGACTATACAGAGAGAGTAATTATGATTCACTGTAAAACTGGGAGGGTGTATCTAGTGGGCTTCTGCAGGGGTCAGTCCTGGGTCCTGTGCTATTAATATTTTCATTAATGACTTGGATAAAGAAGTGGAGAACACGCTTTTAAAATTTGTGGACGACACCAAGCTGGGAGGGGTTGCAAGCACTTTGGAGGATAGGGTTAAAATTCAAAATGACCATGACAAATTGGATAGCTGGTCAGAAAGCAACAAGATAAGCTTTAATAAAGACAAGTGCAAAGTATTTCACTTAGAAGGCAAAATCAAATGCACAACTACAAAATGGGGAATAACTGTCTAGGAAGGTAGTAATGCTGATAAGGATGTAGAGCAGTGGTTCTCAGACTTTTGTACTGATGACCCATTTCACATAGCTAGCAAGGTTTGGACAAAGCAGGGTTTGGGGTGGAAGCTGACAGCTTGCAACCCCCCATGTAATAACCTCGTGACCCCCTGAGGGGTCCCAACCCCCAGTTTGAGAACCCCTGGTGTAGAGGTTATAGTTGGTCACAAATTGAATGAGAGTCATCAATGTGATGAAATTGTGAAAAAAGCTAATATTATTCTGAGGTGTATTAACAGGACTGTTATATGTAAGACATGGGAGTTAATTGTCCCTCTCTACTCAGCACTGGTGAGGCCTCAGCTGGAGTACCGTGTCCAGTTCTGGGTACCACATTTCAGGAAAATATGAATAAACTGGAGAGAATCCAGGAGAGAGCAACAAAAATTATTTAAGCTTTAAAAAATCTTACCTGTTGTTCTCCCTGTCCACTGAAGGTAGGACAAATAGTATTGGACTTAATCTAAAGCAAGAGAGTTTTAAGTTAGATATTAGCAAAAACTTTCAAACTATAAGGTAGATAAGGTCTGGAATAAGCCTTCAAGGAACATTTGTGGAACCCTGCATCACTGGAAGTTTTTAAAAACAGGTGGGACAAACACTTGTCAGGGATGGTGTGGGTTTACTTGGTCCTGCCTCAGTGCAGGGGGCTGGACTTGATAATTTCTCAAGGTCCCTTCCAGCCCTGTATTTCTATGCTTCTATGAAATGAATAGAAAAATATAATCTGTAAAATATGCTAGCACAGTGCCCCTTAATGTAGAAGTCAGAATTTCTTTGCAGTGAATGGAAGCTCAGTCCAGAGATTTTTGCTGTTAAGAGTGAAGACAGATACTTAAATCCCTGCTGTTCCTTATCAGTAGTCCAACAGCTAGTTCACACAAATCTATCTTACTACTATATTTAGATGAATATCAGTGTTTGGGAGTTTGCATTATGAGCAGAAACACTTTAGTATTTGGCCTTCTGTTATAAATCACTACATGAGTAATGATGATAAAGTACATTGCATCTGTATCTCAAGACCTTGCTGCCTATTTAGGTGTAAGGGTCTAGGAAAGGCCTCTAAGATTTGAAAGGGGGTGGGGGGGGCGGGGAAGTGGAACTTATACAAGCAGAATTTATAGTGCTATTTTATGCAGATTATTACCACACTATCTTCACTTACCTTATCAAATATTTTCTTAAACTTCTTCTAGATGGTATTTTGGTAAGATGGGCAGAAAAGATGCAGAGAGATTACTTTTAAATCCTGGGAACCAACGTGGTATTTTCTTAGTACGAGAGAGTGAAACCACTAAAGGTATTTTTTAAAGCTTACTTCCTTTATAGGGCAAAAATATATTGTTTCATATATACACACTTCTTTGTAAGAAACAAAACTTTAACTATTTTTTCTAGGTGCTTATTCCCTTTCTATACGTGACTGGGATGAGGTCAGAGGCGATAATGTGAAACACTACAAAATCAGGAAACTTGACAGTGGTGGATATTATATCACAACTAGAGCCCAATTTGAGACTCTACAGAAGCTGGTTAAACACTATACAGGTAGGCTGAAGTCTGTATGGTCCAATACTAGTTTAATGATTTTTACAAGAAAAGAAATTTGAGTAAATGGTACAAGGGTATGTTTACATTGCAATGGGCTCACTCAGGCTTGAGCCCAAACCCCACTTTGGTCTACAGACTCATCTCTCAGGCTTGGACCTAGGAATCCAGCAGGGACCAAAGGTTGGCCCTATTCCTTTTTGATGTAGACACAGAGTGCGCGCACACACCTCTTCGGGACTCCGAGAGTCTGGCAAAAGTATCCCATGAGACAACTTCCATTGTCCTCTCTATCCCAAGAATCTCCTGTTGACTCCAGGGAAATGGAAGCAACCCCCCTTGGTGTAGTGCAGCAGCTCTATAAGTCAGCGTTTAACCTGTCTGTTGTCTTCTGAACACTGAGCTTCAAACATACCATCAGAGAGCCTTCTGTGTGTACAGTGGAGACTGAGCAGAACAAGCCTTTTGCAAAGTGCACTGCTTCATGGTCATGGGTGCACAGTCAGATTTTGGTGCATCTCTAGAGCGAGGCCAGCAAAACAGTGGATTTTAGTAAGAGTACCGGGAATGACTACACATACCAGCAAATAACAAAGAAGCTGGCAGCATTGAAAATTAACCAGAGTGGATTAAGTGGCTCAGGACTGCGTGCGTGAAAACAAGAATCAGAACTGCACCTTGGACAACTTGCCAACATCATGTCTGTTCTATATGGAGTTTGACTGGATGCTGGGCACTGCACTGAACATGGAGCCAACAGTAGTGCACCATGACTTGGTTAGCCAGAATGGCACCCTTCTAGCCCCAGAATCGAACGTGGGGACTGATAGGAGCCAGCAGCAGGTGTCGAGTGATGACAGTGAAGTGACTCTTACTGAAACCGGTTCCAGAGGGGGTTTTTGTAGCAGGAGAAGCCGCAGCACATCCTGGGGCCATACTCAAAGGAGCTGTTTGATTTCCCCCACCCACCTGCCCCCCTGGAGGCACAGCCCACTGCGGAGCCTACAGCAAACACTGAAGGGACAGAAGTTGCCCCTGGGCCTGGTAAGTTTCTGGCTCCATTTTAATGTTATATTACTATAGAGATAGGAGGGATTTCCATCCTATGAACCAATGCAGCTAGTAGTGGTATCCGCTAATGGCAGATTGTATGCCACCAGTGGCTTAGCTCCCCCCTTCCTACCTTCCTCTGTGTGGAGTTCAAAATGGCATGCAAACAGTAAAAACACTTTGAAAGTGAATTTTTACTAGGGCATTTCTGTTTCTTAAAAGTAACCTTACATTGCCAGGCCTGTAAATATGTGGCTTTGTAACCACTCAACAGTGTAACGAGTTGCCTGGAAACAGTGATGTGGGTGGGTGGGTGAGTGGGGCCGGTGTGGGAGGAAATGAATATGTTCCATTTACAAATCTAGTCCATTTCAGTTAAAGGTAGTCCATAGGTGAAAAAATCATTTGCCCCAAATTCAACTGGGGCTTGAAATTTTGTCCGGAAATGGAGACAAGGGGGGAGAGACAAGGAGGATGGGTGTGGAGTTCTGTGTATTTCCATATAGGCTAAGCCATATGGAAGCTAATACATCATCCAGTTGAGTCCCCTTTATGAATTCTGACCCAATCCCAGATGCTGATAGCTGCAAACTTTTCCTGAAGCAGGAACTCCAGATAGGCAGTCACATTTTGGGGAAGGACATATTTTCTATGGCCACCCCAGTAGCTGACCAGCCCATTTAATTCATAGATGAGCTGTTCAGTCCCTACACATTTGAATACATAGGTTGCATACACTGCAGGTATCCCGGCAGCAGCTTGAAATAAAATCTTCTTTGCCAATTGGGCACCACAGCAACTGTTATCTCTCCCAAAATGTGGAAGTCCTGAAATAATAGAAAAAGCTTTTGTAGCATGGCTGCTGATGGCACCCTGCTAACCTAAGTAGTTCTGCAATTTTTAGAAAACAAAAAACATCTTTTGAATTTTTAACTTACCATTGTCTCTGCACTTCTTTTGCTGAGATTAACCAGGCTCTGTCCAGGGAGCTTCTGTGGTCTGAAGCATTCCTCTTACAATATATTAAAGTTCAGTTTGGAAAGTAACGTTTTCTGTCCTTGAATTTCCACAATTTCTATGCTCCTGCAGTGAGCTATTGAGACAATAGCACTCTGTGTCGTGTCCAGTTCCAGGCCCCTTGATCTGTACTGGCTGTGGTACCTCCACAGCTCACCCACACTACAGCAGACACCTGGGTCAGTGTGTCTTCATGGATCGTTCCAAGAGGAAGCATTTCCGTGATGAATTTGTGATTGAAGTTCTGGACATGGTCAACAAGCAGGTCCAATACCATAAACAGAGAGGGGACTTATGGCTAGAGGAAAAGCATGGTGAGAGGCAACAGGAAAGGCTCTGACTGGCTGCACAGCTTGAGGGTAGGGTTTCAGTGAGAGAGCAGGCACTTGCCTCGCAGTTCCTGGAACAAGAACGGCAGCTAAGGATGGAGGACAGACCTCAGCAAAAAGAATTGTTTGAGCAGCTGATGTAGCTAATGGTCGTGAGTAGTGGCTCCTGCTGTATCACCAATTTCACAGCCTGAGGCACCTGTGTGGTACCCTGTGATGCAGTCAAGAAACAGCTTGGAAAACTCCGAGGCTGGGTGGCCCATGCAGTTGGACCCCATGAATGACTAGGCAGGGTAAGTTCTTCATATTGGACCCCCTCTAGTATGGATGCCTCCACCCCCACTGCCACGTGCATGGCAAACAAGGAAAGGACAACGGGGGGCAGGGCACATGCAACAGTAGGGGGCTTCTGTCTTGTACATGATTTCACTCTTTGCACTTGTTCATGCACTTTTGTTTTTTTCTTAAATGTTCTGTTACTAATGTTTGGCTTGGTAATGGCAGTTGGCTGCCTGGCAATAGGTGAATATTGTACTTGTTTATAAATCTTTTATTTCATCAAGAAAGTGTATTGCGATCACTGCATCACATCATACAATGTGTATTTAAAATAATAAAGATAAACACATTGGGGCAATTAGGAATTAGTTTGCAAACACACTTCCTCAGTATGGTTATCTACATAAATCTATACTTCAACTACTTGCTTACATCAATCCATACTGTGAATCAGCCCCTGGCCCCATTTCATAAATGGTCATGTCATTCATAAATCAAATCCCCACTGCTCCCCAAGCACTGAAACCCCTCGCAGTTGATGACCTGCAGCCCTACCCCTCCACAAGCACATTCAGAAAGGTACTGTTCCCCTCTTCAATTGTGTCATGTAAGTCTATAATGTGAGAGCACAAACCATTCCCAACTTCTGTTGCTCAGGTGCATCCAGCTTCATCTGTGGTAGATGCACTTTCTGGCTGAGTGTGCCAATTCAGTGGCCTCTTGCTGTCATAGGTCCAGTTAGGGGGAAATGGCTCACTTCTGGTTTCACAAAGACTGAAAAGAGTATAGCACGGTAATTTGGACAACACTAATATCCAAATGGATTGGTAGACAGACATCTCCACCAGGATTCAAATAAACATTTCACAATTATTCTACACCTGCTGACAGTGTAATTAAGCCGTCTTTTGCCAGGACCCCTGAAATCAGAGTATGATTTCATAAGCCAAAGCAAAAGGGGGCATGGTAGGGTTCCCCAGAATAATGGTAGGAACAATAACTCAATTTATGACCATGTCATTTGATGGGAAGAGTTTCCCAGCCTGTCCATAAATAGACTCCCAATGAGCGAAAAACCTTGGCATCATGAACTTCCCCATGCAACTCTTGTTGACATTCATAAATCATCTTCTGTGGTCCATGAGGGCATGCATAATGATGGAGTAATACCTTTTGTGGTTTATGTGCTCGTGTTTCTTGAGGAGGGCAAACTATAAGTCCCATCAGTGGTTCCGATGCACTTCAGAAACCCCATTCTCTCAAAGTCAGCGATTTACCTCAAGATTATCTTTTATGCCCACATGGGGTAAATCACACATCTGATTTCCTCAGAAACTTCTGCCACCACTTTACCCACAGTCAACTTTCTGACACCGAACTGGTTGGCAGCGGATCTGTCTTTACGCTGGAGGATTGAGACAAGCTGCCTACAAACTCCAGAAATGTGGCCGCCTTCATGCAAAAGTTCAGGACCCACAGCTGGTCATCCCAGGTCTGCATGATGACGTGATCCCACCGGTCTGTGCTTATGGCCCTGCACAAGAACTGTCAGTCTACGCAGGGGCATCAGCAGCTATACTGAATGTACTGAGCAGCATCAGCCAGCGCAAGTCCACAATGCTTGGGTATACCTCCACCTGCTCTATCCTAAGCCCTTTAAGATGCCATTGGTGGTTCAGAAAACACCCCCAAAATGTCCACCAGCACCTCATGGATGTTCTACCTGTTTCCTGACACAAGAGTGAAAGCGCAAGTGAGAGAAGTTCTTCAAAAGGTGCCGCCTCCATGTTGCTGGCTTTGGTAGCTGGGCGTGCACAAACCACAAAGTCTTCTCAGTAGCCTGTGGTGTTGGGCTGATCAAACTTCCTGTAATATGCAGAGTGGGCAATAAAGTTTTCCCACCATGCACTGTGGTCAAAGGGCTAGGCAGCCACATTTCGGGAGGGTGCTAAGGACTCTGGGATATGGTTGATTTTGTTTTGGGTCTACACACTGCAGCATAGACACTGGAGCCCCGGGTTCAAGCCTGGTTTAGAAAAGTCTTAACGGATTAAGTATCAGTGTGGAACTGAAGGCCCAGAGTTCTCTAGCATGGGTCAGCTGACTTGAGTCCCACCAACCCTGGGCTTACATTGCAATGTAGACATACCCTATATGTCTGGTGGTTCTTTTAGTAAGTGTGCTGATTATTATTTAAAAATAAATAAATAAAAAAAATGAAGCTCTTTTTAGCTATGGCAAAAAAAAAAACAGATAACTTTTTGATAGACATTCTTTGTATTTTATTTCCTTTTATCGTAGTCTTTTGCATATTATTTAACTTAAATGATTTCATTTTCCCATTATCCAGAACATGCTGATGGCCTGTGTCATAAACTAACAACTGTGTGTCCAACTGTGAAACCCCAGACCCAGGGACTATCAAAAGATGCCTGGGAAATACCTAGAGAGTCTTTGCGGCTAGAAGTTAAGCTGGGCCAAGGATGCTTTGGAGAAGTATGGATGGGTAAGAGCATGATATGTGCATCTATCCTGTTGGAATTATTTGTTTTTACTTAAAATATCATAGTCTGGAAAGATAATCTGATGAAGAGTTGAAGGCAGAATTACTAATAATAGTGATATGTGTCAAGGACCGAGCTTTCAATGCATAATCCCCTGTAATTTTTGGATATGAATTCACACCATGAATTATGAGTTTTAGCCAGTAGCAAGGAATCTGCGATTAGGGGGTAGGAAGCAGTCCAGCCACCATAAAGGAAGAGTGAGGAGGGAATAGCAATCACAAGTGTGCTGGGAGGAGAAAAGGTGGCTACAAAAAGTAATAAATGAAGAGGGAGATCCCAACAAGAAGTGTGAGGGGAATCAGAATAAAGCTCATTTGAAAAATGAGCTTTAATAATTCCATCTCAGTGGTTCATGTGACTACACAAAGAATTTTGCTTTGTAACTTATTAGATCTCCATAATTAAATTATGCCCTCATATATATTTGGTAATTCTGTATATTTATATATAGTTAAGTTCAAAGCTAATTTTCAGTATAGTTCTTACTGCTTTATCCCCTTTAAAAAAAAAAAAATTTGAAACAAAGAATGAAAGTAGTTTCAGTTGAAAACCTCTTAGAAGCGTAGTTGAGGCAATAAAATTTACTTGTTTCTCTAGGAACTTGGAATGGAACCACAAAAGTAGCAATCAAAACACTAAAACCTGGTACAATGATGCCAGAAGCTTTCCTGCAGGAGGCTCAGATCATGAAGAAATTACGACATGATAAACTTGTTCCACTATATGCTGTTGTTTCTGAGGAGCCAATCTTCATAGTCACTGAATTCATGACAAAAGGTATGTGATGTTAATTGGAAGGCACTAAGTTTAAAAGTTAATAAAAGTCCCAGTAACCAAAAAAAAGTATATTTTGATTCATGTGGAATACTGATATGTGTAAACCTAGCCCAGCATGTGACTTTTTGATTAGGTTTTAATGTATGATAGGTTCTGAAATCATCTTTGTTGGATCTGATTTTTTTTCTATTCTTAATTTTGTGCTACCATGATTTGTTCAAATCTGCTATAGCCTGTTTCTTTACTGAACTCAACCAGATGGGTTTTACAAAGGATCCAGATTTTTAGTTGCGAGGAACTAACTGGCAGAGATGCCTGTTACTGGCAGAAGTCTTTGTAATCATCCCATTGAATCAATAAAAGTTGTTATTGTTGAAATTAAAAGAAACACTGAGGCTAGTAGGTCAAAAGTTTGAACTACTTGGAATAGTTCTGCAAACTAAACTATAAACTGAAATTGTTTGCTGTACTCTTTCTTCGTATTTTTCCCCAGTCTACCCCTCGCTCCAAAAAGAGAGAAGTTTAAGGGTTCAAGATGTGTGTAATAGGCTTTAAATGGTTACTTCCAGTATTAAACAATCTTTAAAAAGAATAGGTCTCAAATCAAATACTTTAATTTTTGAAGAATTTAATCTCTTGGGCTCATCTTGGAGAGAGTTGTGGCAATGTTAGGAGGACAGAAATCAGATTGAAGTCAGAAACTGAAATTATAAAATTTACAAATTATATCAAAGAGCATATAGCATATAAAATATTTTTAAAACTTTGGATCAGGCCAAATCGGGTGAAGAGGAACTGAAGATTTCAAACTATAAACATAAAAACAAAATGGAAATGAATGAAATGAAGCAGTTTCTCTGATGGCAGATCTTAAAACAGACTTGTGAAGTCAGGTTTCACTGTTTAGAATAAGCCATTTATGTATGTACGTATTTATTTACTTACTGGAGATGGACTGGTACAAAGCAAAGATTAAAACTTGAATTGGAACGTTGCCAAAACAAAGTAAGATTACTATAAAAAATTACAAAAATCTACTCTACAGTTGTCGATATTAGAAATGTAAAACTCCAGCGAACGATTTCATTTTAATCTGAGACAAATTGTTCATTATTTTTCTGAAAATGTAAAAAGCCAGTGGAGAGGGGAGGGAATCAGTTTGATACTAGTGCATAAACTGTTTTGTTCATGTTTACCCCCAGTAGCACAAAACCATTGAAACAATAAGGTTGTGGCATTTTAATCAAATTAGGTTGATGGGTTTTGTGTTTGTTTTGTAATTATTTTTCGTTGTTTGCACTGCTTTTCCCACCCCAAGAGAATTGCCAGTGCTACCTTTCATGGTTCATCTAGCTAGCCTCAGAGACTCCTACATTAAAACAACCTTCTTCAAGGAAAAGAGCTGCATGGAAGCACCACAGAGCCCAACAGCATTTTTCCTGGTCAGGCAGATTACTAGAAATTGTAGTAAGGTCTTTGCTCCTCCACAATACTCGTTCCTCAAGAAATAGGATATGGAAATCTCGTGTCTCATGAATTAGTGCAGAACATCAACCTCAGAGATCCTGGTTTGGCCCATCACAGTTCCTTTAAACAGAAGATTGTAGCAAGCGATATATAAATATATCAGATGTATTTAAACTTGTGGTGGTTATAATGATGAGGTTGCTCTGAAAAGTCTGTAACATGTTTATTTTTAATGTTTTTCATTCCATTTTTGTCTTACCATTTTGGAAGATGTGACTTTCTTAAATTACCCCAGTTCTTAGAATTTTAACAGATTTTCATACTAAAGAGAACATTTTCTTGAACCCTTATGGTATGCTTACAGCTGGGCAAGCTACTATATCGGAGACCAAGATTTAAGATTGACCATAATTTGTACTTCTTAAAAGACAGCAGTTATTAAATCACTGCAACTCCTTTCAAGCAGTACTAATGTTTTAGTGTTCTCTATATAAATGTGATACATAGTTGAGGAAAGACCATTAAAATATGTGTCTCAGAGGAGGGGAGATGGATTTTGGAATCAAGAAGAACGTACAACAAACAAAATGGACAATTCCAGTTGTCCAGTAGCAGTCCATTTTGCTAGTGTTAAGGGTACTCATCATAGTCCATATAAGATGTGTGTGCCCTATTACTTTTACTGTCCTCATTTGAAATATTATTTACATTTACAAATAGCCATGATATTTCACGTAAGGAGCTATTGCATTTCAGTGGCAGATAGTATTTTTTCTATCTTCTTCTAATCCTGGAGCACCTTTGCAGGAACAGGGAACAGTATGGCATTGCCATTCATTCACTCCTCCTTTAAACCCAGCCTGGTCATGTCCCTGTGTATGATGTCCTGCCATCTGGTAACTTGTCAACCTCTAAGTCTGACTGACCTTGCTTGTATTTGTGTGTGTGTGTGTGTGTATGTATGTATGTATATAAAAATATTTGGCATCCTATCATCTGTTTGTTTTTTGCAGTGTCCCCACCATCATAACCTTTTTGATTTGTAGCCAATCTCCCATATCCTGATCTTACATCCTACTCTCCTAACATCTTCATTTGTCTTGAAATCATTCCACTTTACACTTGCTATCTTTTGAAGATCTCTCATCTCTACTGCTTCCAGCCTTCTGATGTTATTTCATTTAATCCAGCTACTTCCAAACCATAGACAATACTGTTGATACACTGGTTGGATAAATTTTCACTTTGGTATCAAATGTAATGTTTCCTATACATATACATATATGCTTTTAAATTAAGTTGATGAAAGCAAAGGATACTGTGTAGCTAAAAATGATCATGCTCCAGTTTCCAGGTGCTAAAAATTTAATAGTGCATTTATGGCCAGATGTATTAATGAAGCACTGATGATGGTGATATAGTCATTGAACGAATTAATGTTGTAATTTTAATCCCTTTATATATGCCAGCACATTTCACTTTTATACTATTATATATAGCTCTGATAGGGACATCTATATAGTTAAGGTTGCCTGATGCTTTCCATTATAATACCCTATTTTCAGTTCCTCATTAGTCTGGCAAACTTCAACAATTCCTGCAGAAATTTTCCACTGAGAGTGTCTGCCTCTGGCTGAAAAATATATATATATTTTTTGTTGATGTTTCAGCAAAATGGTTTTGCTGTTTCCTTGACTGAGGTTATAGCCAAAACTAGTATTTTCCTATGTTAATTACAACTATTGAAAAGCTGTCCTATATCCATGCTTTAGAGCAGGGACTTGAAGTTTGGCAAAGGTGTTAAGCTCCTGTCAGCAATGTATCTCTTGCTCTTCCTGTGTAGAATCCACCCAGATGTAGCCCAATTAAACATTTCTGATCATTGCAATTTGCACATGCCCACTAACATGTTTGCTAGTGACTGGCAGCATTATTCTTCAGAGATTCTCTCTGCACTGAACATGTTCCATCCTGACACAGTTTCTGTGTGCCTACCAGACTGATCTTGCACCATTCCAGTGCTGCAGGGGTTGAGCAAGCCTTTTCCTGCAGTTGTTTCTTCTTGCTGCTGGTTGCCACTCTGGCACCAGTTACCAGATCTGAGGGAAATGAAACTCTTCCTTTGTTCTTACTGGTCCCCCTGCTGTCTCCCATTTATCAGGGAGGAAACAGCCTAGCTTATTCAGTGACAAAGAGATGAGAAGTGGAAAGAGATGGATGGTCCAATAGAAAAATATTGGGCTCATGTAATTAAAGACAGTATTGTAATGCACATGCATAAGTAAGCTGAGTTAAGTCACGTTTCTGAACTTCAGAGTGCTTGATTTTGCAATCTTAACGTTCTCTTGATACATTTTTTTAATGAAATCCTTAATTTATATTTAAATATTGTATAATGAATTATGTTCTCAATAAATTACTTGCATAGACTACTTTTTATATACAGGTATCAGAGGGGTAGCCGTGTTAGTCTGGATCTGTAAAAGCAGCAAAGAATCCTGTGGCACCTTATAGACTAACAGACGTTTTGGAGCATGAGCTTTCAAGGGTGAATACCCACTTTGTCTATAAGGTGCCACAGGATTC
The DNA here is from genome assembly GCF_003597395.2 of Chelonoidis abingdonii. Classification (NCBI taxonomy): domain Eukaryota; kingdom Metazoa; phylum Chordata; order Testudines; family Testudinidae; genus Chelonoidis; species Chelonoidis abingdonii. The sequence continues at coordinate 215,440,602 of NC_133770.1, forward strand.
TTTGCTGCTTCTATGTACAGGGGCACACAGGACTGCAAGATTCTGCACATGTATCTAAGGTTATATAATGTATTATTTGAGAAATGATACCTAGTTCTTATAAATCAGTTTTCATCAGTAGAGCTCAGTGTTTTACAAAGGAGGTCAATATTATGATAGACTATTAAGTATGTGAATAAGGAGTGCTGTTAAGGTGGCATGTGCAAAGTTATCTTGGGCAGTTTCTGGCTTGTAAGTGATTCCTCATGCAACCATAACATTCTATTAACGTCAAGATTTTGTATAGATTAATTAAAGTTTAGGCTAAACCTTCTAAGGATTCCCATGAACATCTAAGGCATTGTACCGGTAAGTGACACAGCAGCATTTTATTCCTAATGTCTGCTTTCTTCATCTTGACCTTGTGAGCACTTGTTTCTGAAATGTGGTGAAGTAATAGAGATATGGGAGGAGGAGAGACATTCTTATGACCAATTTTTTTATTTTAAACAGAGGAGCGTGCAGAATTGGATGAAACTTGCTGTTAGTAATTTTCACGTGTGCAGTTAAAAGAACACTATTAGATCGTGCAAACCCAATATTACATTTTGGAGAAGGAAATATTGAGGGGGAGATTTTCAAAGGCACTGGGACTTTTGAAAGTCAGTGGGGGTTGGGTACCTAAATCCCATCTGTGTCTTGAAAAACTCTCTCTTAGAGGCTTTCATCTAGACCTTAATGATTGTGTCTGTATTTTTCCTAAATTATATTTATCTTCTTTTTACAGGTAGCTTACTAGACTTCCTTAAAGAAGGAGAAGGGAAATGCTTAAAACTTCCACAGTTAGTTGACATGGCTGCTCAGGTACTCATTTGTTGACTTATACAAAGTATTTCCCACATAGAAAACATGTTAAAAATGTGAAACAGATATACCAACCGAAGATCACAGTTGAATGTTCTATATGCTTTAACTCTTTACAGCTTCTGTTGAAGTTTTATAATTTGCTACAAGAAATATCTCTGTTTCAGATGTCCTGGAGTAAAATACACTTTATTAATAATCAGTAAGCTATAATGGTCGGCTGTGATATATATTATAGCAGAACTGGGGCAAAAAAGACTGCTTTGTTATACGTTGTGTTTTTGGAGAAATGAGCCTGGTCACCAAAAATAGCTTTTAAATAAAACCTTTCTTTTTCAGATTGCTGATGGCATGGCATACATTGAAAGAATGAACTACATCCACAGAGACCTTCGGGCAGCTAACATTCTTGTAGGAGACAATCTTGTGTGTAAAATTGCAGATTTTGGTTTAGCAAGGTTAATAGAAGACAATGAGTACACTGCCAGACAAGGTAAGACAGATTTATTTATACAGTAAATAAATCTATATACTTTGAGGTATTTGCTCAAATATCAAATTTAGGGGAGTATCAGAGTACTTATCTAAATACTGAAAGTTTATGCATATATATGTAATAATCATACCCTTGAAGGCATATATGTTTGGTCCCAACCCCCACTACTTTAGTTCCTGTAGCTTTCACTAACAGGTAAACTCTGAAAATTATTTGGTGATAATGGCTTAAGTTATCAAAAATGACTAGTGATTTTGGGAGCCCAACCGCTCAGGCTCATTGTAGAGGTCTGAATTTCAGAGGGAGGTGTCATAAATAGATAGCTAAGGGTTAATGTTTCTTTCACCTGTAAAAGGTTAACAAAGGGAACCAAACACCTGACCAGAGGACCAATCAGGAAACTGGATTTTTTCAAAACTCAGGGAGGGAATGTTGGGTCTGTGTCTTTTGTCTGTCTCTCGGCCTATGAGAGGCTTCTTTCTACTCTTCAAGCTTCTAATTCTTCAGTTTCAAAGTGTGTGAGTACAAAGGTAGAGAAACAATAGGCTCGTATATGTTTTGTTTGTATTACATGTGTGGAGTTGCTGGAATGTTTAAATTGTATCTCTTTTGAATAAGTCTGTTATTCATATTTTCTTTAAGTAATAGCCCTGTGTATTATCAACTTACGGCAGAGATCGATATTTCAATGTGTTTTTTTTCTTCTTTTTTATATAAAGCTTCTTTTGAGACTTGTTTTGATTTTTGGCTGTCTGGGTAAGGCCTAAGGAACGAAGGGAGGGGAATTTCTCTTTGGTTTAGATATAGGAGTAAGTGAAGCTCTGCAGACAGGGAATTGGTGGGAGGGGGAAGAGAGCAGAGAATCATTTCTATGTTCCTTGGTATTTGGGGGTTTGTCTTCTTTGTGGAAGTACGAGGAGGACATGCTTCTTGGTATTGTGATGTAAAGAGATTGCATCAGTGACTCTCAGGTTAGCCCAGAGAGGAAAGTTTTGGTGAGAGAGAGGAGGGGAAGGAAATGGGTATTCCGCTTTGCGGTAAGACTCAGGCTCCTAGTCCTTGGGGTTCCCACGGGAAGGTTTGGGAGACCAGAGGGAGCCAAAACCCTGGAATTTTGGATGGTAGGCAGTGAGATCAGATCTAACGCTGGTAGATATAAGCTTAGAAGGGTTCATGCAGGCACCCAGATTTCTGGACGCTAAGGTCCAGATTTGGGAAAGATGCTTATGATAGGAGGGTACTCAGCTCTTCCTTAAAATAAGGCCCTTTTTAAGTGATCCAAGCTGGACACCAAAATCCCAAGTCACTTTTGAAAATCTTGGCCAATATTTATTGCTCTAATGTTTTCCAGTCTGAAAAATCCCTTTATACTAAAAGATATTAAGCCATCCAACTAATTGAACTAGGACAGCAAAAATTAAATTCTGATAAGTGAAAAATGCTGGTTAACTAAGAGGGAGAGAGTTTGGGTCAGGAGGCGGTGTGGGGCTGAGGGTTGGAGTGTGGGACTGGGAGGTGGGGAGTGGGCTCTGGGTGGGAGTTTGAGTGCTGGAGGGGGCTTGGGGCAGGGGATTGAGGTGCAGGAGGGGATGTAGGGTGCCAGATCCAGAGGGCGCTCACCTGAAGCGACTCTCCATATGCCAAGAGCTGCGGGGGCAGCAGCAGTGCACAGAGTCTCCTGCCACGCCTCTGCCTAGGAGGAGCAGGGACATGTTGCCGCTTCCAGGGAGCCACATGGAGCCAGTTAGGAAGCCTGCCAGCCCTGCACCAACTGGACTATAAACCAGACTTTCTATGAAGATTTAGAAAAATGCCAGTTTATGGAGCTTTCCAGTTCATACGGGGCCAGATAACACAGCTGTGTGTGTGTGTGTGTGTGTATACACGTACATACAGTGTGAGCAAACTGTATCTAGAAAAAGTGTCTGGTTTTTTTCATCCACTGTTTTAGGAGCCAAATTTCCAATTAAATGGACAGCTCCTGAGGCAGCATTATATGGTCGGTTTACAATCAAATCTGATGTGTGGTCATTTGGAATTTTGCTGACAGAACTGGTAACAAAGGGTAGAGTGCCATATCCAGGTAAGAAAGCATTAAACAAGCCTTTATTAGAAGATATTACACCAGTATGTTATAATCATAATGGGATTTATATAGTTTGGTGTTAAGGTAATGAAACTCAAAAAAGATATTCCTTTAGTCCTAATTTCTCAAACTACTCATTTGGATCCTATTCCAGTTTACAGTATAATCTTAAATAAAGCTGTTTGAAGTCTTCCTCCTGCTCCTTTTTTTTCTATTTCTCCTATGTCTGAATCAGAGGTAGAATATTGAATACTGGAAATATGAACTGCTTCTAACAGAAGAAACTTGTCTTTCTCCTGATATATTCGACTGTTAGACGGCCATCTTAACATGCTCCACTTCAGATCTTATTGGAGAAAGCAAAGCTACCCTTTAACAGAATATTAGAGGAGTAAAATGATTTTCCAGGAGGACAATAATGGTGTATATAGTTCTCCATTATATAAAGTTGCAAAAAGAAATGTCAAGCCCTGTTTCTATAACACTACATGCAGTTTGGGCCTTATTAACAAATAAATTCGAGAAACCAGGAAATTTTTCTTCAATCACAGAAAGTCTTCTTGACTCAGGCCCTAAGGATGTTTAATCAGTGTTGTTGATAGATATTCATTACTTTAAATGTTCGGTTGGTTTCGTTTGTTGTTTTTGCTCTGTTTGGATTTTTGTTGGTTATGTGGGATTTTTGTTTGTTGGGACTTGTGTTTTTTGCCAGTGTTGTAAAAAGCATAGTTTACATTACATTGCCACATGCCAAATCCTCTTCCCTGCGCATGGGTGAATGCCATGAGTTTCAAGGGTAGAGTATTTTTACACCATAGGTTACAGTGTTCTGTGGCTGCCACCACCTGTTGGAGGAGGAGATCAGCGGACCTGCATAATTGAGGATCCATTGGCCGTGCCATGTCCTCAGTCTTCCCTGGGTGGTGCTATGAATATGCTCTGCAGAGCCCAACATTCTAATATGTGAGGGCATAGAACCTGCTAGCGGAGTTCCTGAATCAGAACACATTGTGCATCAGAACCACACCAATTTGTAATGCTTACCAGACTATAATCAACCAAAAAGACAGGAATGCAACATTTATTCCTAAAGAAGGCATAATATTTTGAGTGTCAAGGATAAGACTTGCAAATAAGAGTCTTCTCTCAGAATGTAGTCAAGTCCAGAACACTCACTTTTTTAGCATAATTTTGATACCTCAGGATTTTAATGCTGTTGTGACTCATACCAATAACTTCCAAAAAACTATTTCAGTGATCCAGTATGAATAAACGCTATGAGGAAAAAACAAGTCCTAAGTAAAATATTTTAACTCATACTTGATTGTCATAATTAGTCATGCTTCTTTAGGACCCAATCCTTTTTCTCTAGGCCAAGTCCACGCAGCAGGATTTAACACTAGTGGTTTTATAGAGACTGAAGGTGAAACTTACATTCAGTATGTAGTACCCCAAGCAATGGAACCATTCTAGCAGTCACTGCTACTGCTGCTGCAGCCTTGAGACTGCAGTAGCAAACAGTCTGGTGCAGGAAACAATGCAGCTAGATTGTGGAGGGGCAGATCCTCTAGCCCTAACTCTGTTTTGGTGCACTGCCTCTGCCCTTCCACCAATCATAATGTGCAACAAAGTGCAGGGAGTTCCTAAAAAGTAAGGCTCCACAGCATGCAGGCATCTACTCCCCGGGTCCCTAAAATCTGCCTACAGCAGTCTCCTATGCAGAACACCATTTGGACTGCTGTGGATCTCTATGGGGAGAAAGCAAAGTGCATTGCTTAAGCAGTATCACTTAACCATTATGGCTGAGATTTTCAAAGAAGCCTAAGGGTATGTCTTCACTACTGGCTGGATCAGTGGGCAGCAATTGATCCAGCAGGGATCGATTAATGGGGTCTAGTCTAGATGTGATAAATTGATCTCCGAGTGCTCTCCCATCAACTCCTGCAAGAGGCGTAGGCAGAGTTGACGGGGGAGCGGCAGCAGCCGACTCACCGTAGTGAAGACACCACAATAAGTTGATATAAGTACGTCGACTTCAGCTACGTTATTCATGTAGCTGAAATTGCGTAACTTAGATCAATTCCCACCCCCTCCCCAGTGTAGACCAGGCTTAAGAGAGTGAGTTAGGCATTCAAACTCAGTGGAATTCAGAGGGTTTAGAGCACCATGCTCATGTAGGTTCTCTTGAAAATCTCAGCAAACACCTTTTTCCTGAACTAGAATGGCTATTTATCTAATAAAGTGTATTCTGAAATCTTGAACTGTTTGTTTTTAGGGAAATATTTTGATAATTTTCATAAACGGTGGCTTTTGAAGGACTCATTTGCAAAAACAGAAAATTGTGGGAGCTGGGAGGGTATTGAGGTTTGTTTGTTTTTAAACTCCACTATTCATTTAGGCAGATAAATAGAGACTTAAGAGCCTAACTTTAAGCTCCTGTTTTGGGAAATCCTGCTCTTACGCCTTTTGAAATGTAAAATGTATTTTATAATTTTTATTCTAATTACATCTATCTAGTTTTTTGCCTTGCAGTTTAATTATTGCGTGGTTAAATTTAAAGTGCTTTAGGACCCCATAGTATCTTAAATCCCACTGATAAGATTTAAGAGTACTGAGTACAGGAGAATATTAAACTTGCTTTCTATCTGCTCGCTTCTGAAACTTCAGATTTGGGGCTTTCCTGACTTATAGCAACCTGATGCTGTCTGCAGCCAGAATCTGTATAGTATGTTTTGAAAATGGCTTCCTTATGGCAGGGTTCCACAGTTTTAGATCAGTAAATGTAAATAATATGAAATATTTTGATGTGTTCATTTGAGTTTATATAATACTTTTGTTCTGGGCAAGTTTATCAACTGAACTTTAGTATATACCAGGGGTCGGCAACCTTTCAGAAGCGGTGTGCTGAGTCTTCATTTATTCACTCTAATTTAAGGTTTAATGTGCCTGTAATACAAGGGTCCGTCAGCCAGAACCCCAGACCAGCAATGGGCTGTGTGGGGCCGGCAGCCACGACCCAGAAGGCTGGAGTCGGGGCTGGGTATGTGGGGGGATGTAGGTGTCAGGGTAGAGGGGGGAATGGGTATGGGTGGGGGTGCCAGAGTCAGGGCTAGGGTTGGGGGGGGGGGAATGAAGGACTGAAGCAGAGGGCTGGGTTTGTATGAGGGAGGTACAGAGCTCACGGCAGGGGTCTGGGGGTGTGTGCAGGGCAGAGGGCGTGGTGTATGTGTGTGGGGGGTGGAGGCTCAGGGCAGAGGGCTGGGTGACTGTCCCCCTAAGAACTCCCAACCTCGCTGCTCCTTGTGCCCTGACTACCCCCTCCTGGGACCCTTGCCCCCAAATGCCCCCTGGGACCCCACTCCCTATCTAAGCCTCCCTGATACTTGTCCCCAGACTGGACCCTACCCCCTACCTGTCCCCTGACAGCCCCAACCCTTATCCACGCCCCCGTCCCCAGCCAGACCCCCAGGACTCCCATGCCTATCCAACCACTCCCCGCCCCCTTACAGGACCCCCAGAACTCCCAACCCAACCAACCCCCCGCGGCTCCCTGCCTGCCCCTACACTCTCCATGACCCCTACCTCCTGACAGGAACCCCCAGAACTCCTGACTCATACACCCTCCAGCTCCTTGTCCCCCGCCTCCACCCCTCCCCAGAGACCCCCACCCCTAAACTGCCCCCCCAGGACCTTCTTGTCCTGGTCCCCCTGATGGCCCTGACTCCTATCCACTCCATGCCCATACCAACCCCCCCGTGCTTTGACTGGCCTCCTCCAGAGACCCCCACCCCTTAACCACCCCCCATCCACTCACCCTGCTCCCTGTCCCCTGTCTGCCCCCACCCCTATACAGCCCCCCCAGCCCTGGGCCCTTTACCATGAGGCTCCACACTGAGCTAGATACGCTGCTACACGGGCTCACACAGCTCCGCCCCTCCAGTTGAGCGTGGAGCATGTCTGCCGCCCCGCGGAGCCAAACGCTGCCCCACAGGAGTGTGCAGCCCCGACCCCCAGAGCACTGCACGCTGCAGCAGGGCTCCAGGGGAGGGGAGAAGGCAGGGGAGGGGCCGGCAGCTTGCTGCGCTCGGCCCGGGAGCACGGACTTCGTGGCTTGCCGTGCTGGGAGAGTGAGGCCATTTGCCCTCCCTGTGCGCTCGGCTATGCTTCTGCTCCCTGCCCCTGCTAGGGGAGCAGAGAGCAGAGAAAAGCAGGCCGGGCTGCGCAGGGTTTTTAATGGTACGCTGGAGTCCAGGCAGGCTCCAGCGTGCCATTAAAAATTGGCTTGCGTGCCGTCTTTGGCACGCATGCCATAGGTTGCTGACCCCTGGTATATAGAATCTTTTATTCTGTTCAGATCAAGTGGCCAATGCATAGAACTCCAGACAAGAGTAAGGGTTTTGTTGTGGGGATCTCCTTTGCAGGAATTTTCCGCAAGTAAATAGGAAATGTTCTGTATGTATTTGAATAAGCATGAGGATGGGCCAGTACTAAATATTTGAGAAACATGGGTAAAATTGAGTATTTCAGAAAATATATTTATTTTAAAATTTTGCAAAATTAATCAAACATACTGTGCCTATAGCAGGGGTAGGCAACCTATGGCACGCATGCCAAAGTGGCACGCGAGCTGATTTTCAGTGGCACTCTCACTGCCTGGGTCCGGTCCGGGGGGGGGGCTCTTAAAATTAAATTAAAATGCAATTAAGCTCCTTAAACATTTTAAAAACCTTATTTACTTGACATACAACAATAGGTTAGTTATATATTATAGACTTATGGAAAGAGACCTTCTAAAAACGTTTAATGTATTACTGGCACACGAAACCTTAAATTAGAGTGAATAAATGAAGACTTGGCACAGCACTTCTGAAAGTTTGCCGACCCCTGGTCTATAGTGAAGAGTCTCTTGTGGCAGTACAGTTATCTTGAGAGTTAAATTTAATTCTCAGGTGGTCTGATGCCAGAAAAAAGCTGAGGGATTTTTGGAAACTGTTCTTTGTGTGATGTCATTAACACCTAAATTATTTATTGTAGGGATGGTGAATCGTGAAGTTCTGGAACAAGTTGAACGTGGGTATAGGATGCCTTGCCCACAGGGCTGTCCAGAGTCTCTCCATGAATTAATGAAACTGTGTTGGAAGAAGGACCCTGATGAAAGACCAACATTTGAATATATTCAGTCTTTCTTGGAAGATTACTTCACTGCTACAGAACCACAGTACCAACCTGGAGACAATTTATAAGCCAACAACCTACATAACATGCACAAATCTGCCAAATGTAAAGGACTTTCAACAGGTTCCTCACTTCTTTAAAAGAATCAAAGGAAGGAAAATCTTCACTCTGCATGCTTTTAATGGCAAACTGGAATTCCACACTACAGTTGCACAAAACCACTTTTAAACTGTTATACCCTAATTTACCAATGATGTGATTTCCCCTCCCTTCCCCCCCAAAAAAAACTGATTTCAGGGTCCAAAAGGAGTGTGCTGAAATTACTCAGTGGTAAAGTGAGTGTTGGCATGACAATTACTAGCAAAAAAAACCCCTAACATTTTAAATTATTTACCTAGTATTTAATAATACATTCTATTAAAGGGAGAATTGTCTTAAATTACACGCGAGCTTGGGGTGGAAAAAATTTTAAACAAAGGAACTTTATGGGACCAAACAATTCCATTCCAGTTCTATAAAATTTCCTGTGTTCAGAATTAGATGGACTTTTTCCTTAAAGATGGTACAGCCATATCTGAGATACTGATAGTAATCTTCAGTTTAAGCTTCCTCTTGCATGGACTTAATTAGGATAGACAAGGTTAAAACAGAAATTTTAAACAGTGTATGACAAACTTGATTAAATGCTAGACCTCAGCAGTGGAATTGGAGAGCATAATGCACTGTGTTCGTATTTGTATTAATGTAACTGGAAAGTAGCATGAGAGATTTTTCATTTTTATTTTTTTCTGCATAGTTAAGAATAATGAAGATAACTAGAAAATGAGGTAATATTTTATAAAGTTGTGTTGATAAAATATGTTAAAGTTTGAACTTGAAACCATACAGTACAATCAGAGGGAAAATTCTCTAATCTTTTAAGCTCCAATCCTACAATGAGCTCTGTGTGGGAAGACTACCTAAACAAAGCTCATTGCAAGATCAAGATCTTAGCTGGTAAATGGTCACCTTTAGACAGTACACATTAAAACACAGATTTGGTACTGTGAGATGTGGCTAGTATGTATTAACGGTGATGGCTGCCACAAATGTAAAATGACACTAGTTCAGGGATTTGATTGCACTTTTGCTTTTCTTGACTATAAAGACTCTTACACACAGAATTATTTAAGTGAGAATAAATAGGAGAAGAAAATGTGAAGGCTTAAAAATTAGAGGGATAAAGTATATTTAATATTGACATCATACAGTGATGACAAACCTTTGCTGGCATTCAGCTCAGCTCACACTGCATCTACAATATTTTCTTCAACTACTGACATATTAAGCAATAACTTCATGTCCTCTGTTCATCTGGTGGCATGAAGTTTGGAATTTCAAATTAAGCTAACATACTTTAATTATTAAACTAAATGGTTTTCTCTAGTATCATGATGATGTTCACACTATCAGTGTAACACTATCTGACAAATGAATTTCATGCAAGTGGGCAATATAGTTCTGGTACTAAAAATTGTTTTTCACATGTTTACACTACATTCTTCATACTGAATCTCTCCACTAAATGGAACTTTGTAAGAATAGTGCCATCATTTTGCATTTTCCCTTATCTTCTATACACATGTGATTATCAAATTTTAAAAGGGCTTTATGTAAAAAACCAAGAACACTATGGAATTGTAATTTTTTTCTAAATATTTTAAAATGGGTAACACAATCATACAACTTTATGTACTAATACAGTTACAATAAAAATGACAGAAAATGGTGCTGGCATTAATTGGATTTTAATGACTGAATGGAACAATTTTCCTTGTAATAACATTTGTATAGTAAAGAAATAAAACACTAACTTAATGAGTTTGTTCATTGTAAATGGTTGTGTATTATAGAACTTCTCCAGAAAGAGTTTCTGTATGTATATGAAATTTTTATTTTTAATCGTCTTTCACCTCAAGACATTGATATGGATCTTACCCTAACAAAAAGTTCACATTCACACTTCTTATATAATAGTTATAAGTTTATAAAAATACTTAATTACATAATTAAAGTATGGCATTGTGGAATTCTTTTGCAGAATTGGTTTAAAATAAATTTTTCCCTCGTTGCACCTGCTTTATTTAGAAAAAGATAAAATAGTTTGGTTTCAAAACTACTTCATCTGCTAGCTGCTTTTTGGAGGAAAAGATTTTTTAAAGCTGCAGAGAATTGAGTTTTGATTGTTTGTTTGTTTTTCTGTTGAAGCTATTTGTAATATACTTTTTGAGAGATTTGAATTGTGTATTTAAATCCTATTGTGAAAGTGAAGATATTTCTAGAGCACTTCAGAACTCCTTAGCAGTGATCATTTAGAACAAATCCTATCTAATCTTACAACTCTGGCCCCATACAAGAAACAGGTATTATGTGAATTCCCGTAAGAGACATTCCAAAGTAAACAAAATCCTCTAGTTGGGCATCACCTTACTATAGACAAGCATTTGTTTGCTCTCTTGTACCTTATCTGTTGTCAACAGCCATTATTGATTTCTGTGTAATTGTTCTTGGAAGTCATAAATCTGCTCTTCTGATAGACATAAGTGTTCCTAAAGTTAAGAAACATCAGCTGTCACCGTGACCACTATCATTCAGTGGGCACTTACAGCCAATCCCAAATTCCCAATGGCAGAGGAGGGCCACTGTATATTAAGACTATACTACTTAAAACGTTTTCTAAGCTACATCCAACAATTCTAAAATAAAATTACAAAACAAAAGATTCTTTCTACACGTTATAAGCTGCAAAGTTTGCCATATTTTTTAGTATTTCCTGTAGTGTAATCATTGTTTTTTATTATTGATTTTTAAATGGGAACAATTATGTAATATTTCTGGTAAAAACTGTACTCAAATAATTGTTCATCAGTTTTGTCATATACTTCTTTTGTGGAAGACTTTCAAACTGTTTCTATCATGCAGTGTTCTCAAGCTTTAGTATTTTTTAAATATTTTTATATTACTTTTGAGTAATTAAAGTTCCAAAAGTACAAACGTTGTGTATGTGCCTACTCTTTAGAGGAAATAAGTAGCTACTTTAGCGTAGTTATAAAAAGGGCCTTGTATATTCCTGGGTCTTGCAGCTATGGAATCGTACCCCTCATATAGTATTGTGCCATAGTGTGTTTTTTTTTTCTTGTTTGTAGCTCTCATGGGTTGTGAAGAGGACCTCGAAAAGGTAAACAAACCATAAACCAATGCAGTGTTGTCTTCATGAACTTGCAGACAGTCTGAAACAATTCAGAGAGCTGCGACCTTCCCCTTTGATCTAAGACGATGATAACCCTAAAAGTGGTCTTCTGTGGCAAATTAAAAACTGGAAATGTGGACAGAACTTAAAAATAACTAAATTTAATATCAAAATAAGTACCTCAGTATAGTGAAGGAATTGTTCATTTTCATGCTTAACCCAATAAAATCTCTGTTTTAAATATTTTATCTAAAGGTGCTGTAGAACTGTGCATTTCCACCAACCTGCCACAAAATGCAACAGCTTTGCTGCAGAATACACTGGGAGTTCTCGTTGGAAATGAATCAAATTATTGTAAGTGATTAAGTTTATCACAAAACAGTGAGGATTTAAATTTTTTTAGTCGCTTGTGTACAAACTTATTTCTGCTGTATAAATATCTATTTTCAGAATAGTTTTTTCTTTCAGTCATGCTATTGTGTTAAATGAGAATAAACTCGACAGTATAAAAATTTCAGATCATTTGCACCCTCCTCTACATTTGCTGAACATTGCCACTTTCTTCTGAGTTTCTGATTTATTTTAGATGAGAGAGAAAACATACGGTCCCTAAAAGCCATTTTCCTTTTTAAAAAATTAAGGACCAGTTTTAGATTGTATACAGTGGGGCCTGGGGAGAAATCAAAAGTTATAGAGAACCTGAATAAAAACTTACATACTCTGTTCACAGATGGATAGATGCTTCAAGAGGTCTGTGTGTAGTTTGAAAGCTTGTCTCTTTCACCAACAGAAGTTGGTCCAATAAAAAATATTATCTCATCCACCTTTGTCTCTCTCTAATATTCTGGGACAAACAGGGCTGCAATAATGCTGCAAACAGATGCCAGCTTGACAACTGTGCAGTCATCTCTTTATCCATAGGATAGCTGCACGGGAGCACTGAAAGTTTTTCCTCTGCCCTGGCAATAGGGTTTTAAATTCTTCGTTCCTGGGCTTCCAGCTGAAACTGTCAACAACTGTACATTAAGTGATGTGGATGTGTCTACTAGTGCATTTTGAATGAGGCCATGAATATCCATTAAATGGTGGTAATTTTTATTTTTCCTTGACCTCAGCTGGATTTGAATTAGTGCCAGGTTCTGCATCTTTTCTCCTCCCGCGTGCGCGCGCACACAGATTTCATTTTCTGAGACATTTTCTAATAGTCGTGTGCATGTTGGGACTACTCTCTGCTCTAGAGTTTGAAACTGCTAGTTCTTATAGCAGCTGGACAAATGGTTCCTGGTTTGCTGAACACCCCTTCCCCACCTCCCAAAAAAAAAAAAAAAAAAAAAAAAAAGGGTAACCTGACCACCCTGATAACAATCCACAAATCGGGGAGAGAATTTACCCTATCACTCAGCTTTCTCAAAAACGAGGAGATGAACCTTGGAGACATCAGAGTGGATTCAGGCAACTGCTGGCTCCTCAACAGCTGATGGTATGTACAATAAATTGATAAGGAGCACAAGCTATATGACCAAAACTGACCTTGCTGGTTTTGGGTGGGTCTTCCAAATAGTTTTTCATCACTACTTCAGAAACCTAATGTTGTCAGATGTTTGGCTGCGTGTGTGTGTTCTTTGTGTGCTGTACTGGCTCTGACCAGATAGCCCATACAGCAGGCTCCGACACAATCGACCACTAAGACCACAAAACTCAGTTTAGTAGTGAAGGCACCCGGCCAGATTTATTGCCAACGAAGCACGGTGCTAATGCGCCAGCTCAATGGTTACAGGTACACTAACACATGTTACACCTCTGACAATGGACCAGCTCAGTCAGGGGTGGGACTTTCCACTGCCCCCTAGACCAGATGAAGGATTAAGGCAACATATCCCAACATTAATAGACTGAGACAAACAAACAATTTGGGATCAATAACTTGCGTATCAGCTTATGCATTTCATGACACGGTTGTTATCTCCCCTTGTACTTTTTTCGTGATGTTTCAGACAAAATATCACTATTCACTTTTGTCAAACCATTTTGTCATGTGCTAGGTTGGGATGTTCCTGTGCTGGCCTGCTGTAATGTGTTTACCTATTCACTGTGTGTTTTAGCAATGCTAGCAATACCGGTGCTGAGTTTGTGTACCGAACACTGATTTGCAGGCACGCATTTGCTTTTGACGGCTTGACTGTTGCTCATAGCATAACTTTTGCTGACTTTGGTTCAGGTCTCAGGCCTTGCACCAGGCCTATGCTTCAGCCTCTCTTTCTACTACGCCTAACTGACTTGTCTACCACGAACACACCACTATCCAGGGCTAATCTGACTGTTGTGGGAGGGTTGTTTAACATCCCAACATTTATTTTTATATAAAAGAATGGACAGGGAGGGAGATGTTAAATGCCAGCGTTTGTTCTTGGCCAACATATAGCCCAGTAGCTCCTGCTGTCTAACATGCTATTGAGCTTTCCATGTTTGTTATCAGTTGCATTGTGTGTTCAGTGAATGTGCCGGCCTAGCTATGAACAGCTACCTGGCAGGAGGAAACTTGTGGTAGCCCTAGTGCCATCAGCAGTAATGCAATTCCAAATTGATCTGGAGTCCTCAAAAAGTCAGGATCACAGCCCACCTCTGGACATCCGTGGTGGGGGGGGGGGGGTGAATAATCTGTAATCTTTAGGGAAATCAGTGCCAAGCTTTCACCCCTCCTGCCTATTTGGCAACTTTGTTTTCAGGGCTCTTTGGGCAAGTAAAAGGGAAAGCTAGGACAACAGTTTTAAACTCCACTGTTTCAACTTAGAAAGCTAAATCCAGCACTGAAATAAGTGGCCAAACTTTGTTTTTCCCAGTGGTGCTGAGCATTTGAAGTCAGTGGGATATATAGGTGCTTAGCATCTCTCAAACAAATTTAAATCCCTGTTTTTCAAGTTAGCCTACCTCAAGTTTAAAAATGTTTGCCTTTTATTTAAATTAAAGCTGAGGCTCTGCTTTACATTTCTGGGTTCTTTATATCAGGGAAAGAGAGTTATCTGCTAGGAAGTTCATAATCCTAAAGAGGCTAGCAAGATCTAAGCTACAAGAGTTAGCCTGGCATGATTGCTGGGAAGCCACACAGATGTGCACACGCTTCTGCTATCTGAAATCGAGGGTGTGGTGACTTCCTGGCAGTTTTCATTCTCTTGTCTCCTATCTACTCCACAAACATCACCAGAAAGGTCCAGGAAGGAGTGGGGCTAGGCAGGAGCTTCTTCTAAGATTCTTCTCCTATTCCTCCTAAAGGAAGAGGAGCCGTGCTACAGTTTTTCTTGCTCTCCCTGTGATGATGCAGGGTTCATAGCTGGCATAAACTCCAAGCTTAGAGTTATTGATGGCTGTTAGCAATAAACTGGGATGGGTAAATTCTGATGAGCTAAATAGTGCCAATATGATATTTATTCAGCAAATTTAGTGTTTGATTCACACATTTCCCCTCCTAGGCTCCTGCTCTAAAGATTAGACATGCATACAGCCTCAAAAGTAAATGATCTTGGAAAACTTATGTGCATGTCAACAGCTCCCTGACATCAGAAGCTATGCAGCTGCCTTGTAACATTACCTGAACAAATCATAAGCCAGAACTTGGAGACAAAGGGTTTGGTTTTACTTTTGGTGTTTAGCTGTGTTGGAAGTATAGCAGGAAGAGATGCATCTCTGCCAGAGAGTCCCCTTTGCATTGCCTCTCCACATTCCTACCCAAGGAAAGATTTTGGGATTTCTGGGTCACTAAACTGTCATCTCAGCAGAGACCAGAAACTCTGGAGACTGAGGAGAGCCATGGTTAGGCTACCAAGAGCCAACCTAACTGCACATTAGCATCCAGACCAGAGCGTCAAGGAAGATCTTACTATCCTTGGTGCACATACGTTGAGAGAACACCCTGGTTTATTTATTTTTTTTCGTTTTAATCCCACCATGGACATCAGCGCTGCACCACCCATTAAAGATGGGTGTTGGGGTTGATCCTGCTTTGAGATGACCTCCTGAGGTCTTTTCCAACCCTAATCTTCTATGGTTCTGTGAAAGACTGAGCTTAAGCTCGCTATTTGCCTATGCAGGTGCTGGGAGGTTTGTACTGGCTGTTAATGTTGGGAGGGCTAGTGTTAGTTGTTGTTGTTTTGTCTCTTTATCCTAATCCCCTGTTCTACTGTCCCTTATCCTGAGCTCCTCATGCCTAATAAAGACCCAGTGACTGTTTTATTACTCTGAGAATTGATAGCTAGTTTCGTTTTGTATGCTCTGACACTCCCTCTGTATGAGATTGTGAAATATTTTGCCAAGAGACAAGCCCTCTGTGTTCTCTGCATGAAGGGGGTTTCCTTGGGTGGAGGCACCAGGCACCCTTATAGGTGAAACGAGTACCCATAACGCTGAGGAGGAAAGGGAGAATTCAGTCACACCTCAGGGCTGGGCTACAGTTAAATAAATGGCATGCTGAAAACTTTGTAAATTCCAGAGCTGGAGGCCATTGCAGCTAGCACTGAAGTTAAGAGGAGCAAGGTCAGCCCTCTATTGCTGTCAGCAGAGCAATGGTGTGTTTTTATTTTATCCAAGTTGAGTCTGTATTGCACCTCTACTTCTTTTCGCTTTCAGTATAGTTATCATTTTTTCATTTTAATGTTTTATTACTTCTATGTGTCTTCATTGTTCTATAATAAAGAGTTTCAAGTGCAATAAATGAAGATTTTCTTCTGCATTTCCATTTTAATTTAGTATTAGTATTCAAGGTCCTGGATTTAAATCAAAAGTAGACATTTTATTGGAAATACCATTTCTTGTCCTCCTGAACAATCTATGGGGATTCCATGATGGCTTTCTTGGGAGCCTCATTATTTCCTGTATAACTACAATCGAGGGGAATGTTCAACCCTGAAGTACTTCAGGGCTGTCCATAAATTAGATAATGCATTAAGAGATGGGTGGGTTCTTAATTGTGTGAGTTTGTTTTAATATTACAAAGTGGTGGATGGGTCTTGCAGTTCCATTTTAAAAAAGTATTACATAATTTATGGATGGCCCCTTAAACATTTAGTACAGTTACATAAGTGCCATAATTACCAGAAACACTGTGGTGAAAACATTACATTTCATCTTAACACATATGTCAGAAAGACAGCTATTTGCAGAGAGTGATTTATGAAGGCAAAGCCTGCTTGGCTGGGGTTAAGGTACAAATGATTAGGTTATTAGAAAGCGTAACTTATCCTGTAGAGCCATTGCTATTAAAATAGTCTCGGCACTCAAAGCCTTTACAGGCTGTTATTGAATTAAGTAATGTGGCTACAATGTGCATGTGGTACTTTATAAATAGATATTTCCTTTAGGTGAAATCTAACATCAGGATTAGCAGCAAAGGGTGATCTTCCCTTTCCTCCCTCCCCTACAGCTGGATCTGAGAAATCGATTTCAGAAAATTGGTGAGTAAAATCCAGACAAGATGATTAAATGTCTAATCATTTTTGACATTTGACAATCATTCTAAAGGTCTAGAAAACATGACCTATGAGGGAAGATTGAAAAAAATGGATCTGTTTAGTTTGGAGAAGAGAAGACTGAGAGGGGATATAACAGTTTTCAGGTACATAAAAAGTTCTTACAAAGGTTGAGCAGGTGGTTGGATTAGATGACCTTCTGAGGTCTCTTCCAACCCTGATATTCTATGAAGAAGGAGAGAGAAAAATTATTCTCCTTAGCCTCTGAGGATAGGACAAGAAGCAATAGGCTTAAATTGCAGCAAAGTTGGTTTAAGTTGGACATTAGGAAAAACTTCCTGTTTGGGTAGTTAAGCACTGCAATAAATTACCAAGGGAGGTTGTGGAATCTCCATCATTGGAAACTTTTCAGGGCAGGTTAGACAAACACCTCTCAGGGATAGTCTAGATCTGGGGTTCTCAAACTGGGGGTTGGGACCCTCAGAGGGTCATGAGGTTATTACCTGGAGGGTTGTGAGCTGTCAGCCTCTACCCTAAACCCTACTTTGCCTCCAGCATTTATAATATTGTTAAATATATTAAGTTTCTTAAATTTATAAGGGGGAGGGTTGTCACACTGAGTCTTGCTATGTGAAAGGGATCACCAGTACAAAAGTTTGAGAACTATGGTCTAGATAATACTTAGCCCTGCCAGAAGTGCAGGGGACTGGACTATATGACTTTTTGAGGTCCCTTCCAGTCCTTCGATTCTATGAAATCAGACCAGTGCTTATGTATCCTGCCTCTAACGGTAACCAGAACCAGAGGGTTCCGAGGAAGGACAAGATACCATATATCAGAAATTTGCCATTCATTGTAATTATTTTAATTTGGTTCCTTGGGAAACAGTCCCATAAACTGCTAGTTCTTGTATTGCCAACCCCAAGCATTCAAAAATAATGAGTCAGCCCGTTCCCCCAAATAGCCTCTTTAGAATAGTTTTTTTGGGGCGTTTTTTATTTGCTTTCTGGTTGTCTTTAGGGCATGCTTAGGTCACACTTCTAAACTTTTCTCCACAATCACGAAGGCTAAAAACTTACTTTTAAGTGAGAGCCAAGATTCTTATGTGCTCCTATGACTCCAGCAGCAGGGGCATTAGGAAAAACACTAAAGCAATGTCTGCACTATAAAATTATGTTGACTTAATTTATATCAGCATAGAGCTGCCGTAGTTATTAATTCATTGTGCACATGCACACTTCGCTCCTTGTGTCAGCAGTGCATGTCCTCACCAGGACTGCTTGTATTGATTGTTGTGTCAGTGTGAGTCTTTGTGGAACAGCTCCAGGAGACTAATTACAGTTAAGGTAAGCAACACAGTGTCTACACTGACACTGTGTTGTCCTAATTATATTGACCCTGACTCTATGCTGTTTGGGGAAGTAGTGTTACTAACCAACACAGACTTTTTATATTGGTGGAAGCCAAATTTAATTGAAGAGACACAGCTAGGTCGATGCAAGGCAGCTTACATCAACCTAACCATGTAGTTTAGACCAGACCTATCAAGGTCACACACTACACTTGCAACTAAGTGTTGGCAACTTTTTTTTTTTTTAAATGACATGTAACAACCAATGTTTTCTGTTAAAAGTTGCTCTGATAAAGTAGTTTTGCTTTGCTGTGCAATTTGGGGCAAGGCCCCCAGACCAAATCTCTGGATCTAAACATGTCGAATTTTGATCTGGAACGGGCTTGGGGCTGAATTCCTCCGCTAACCGTCGTTTCCATACCATGCAAACCAAAGCTCTGGCCTGGAGTCCTAGTTTTGTGACAGTTTGGTTCCGACCACAACTTTGTAATGTACCAATATCCGTTTAATAGGCGACCAGGGACGCAGCAGCCCCCGGCTACTGCTGCGTCTTTCCCGCCGACCCCACCTGCGGCGTCTGCTCGCCCCAAACGCTTCACCCAGTCCCTAGATTCCCCAGCGCTGCGGAACTTCCGGTCTCCAAGTTCTAGAACGCCCCGAGCTGCCAATCGCACCTCCGTTGTCCGAGGTGCCGCGCACCAATCAGCGTTGAGAGTGGCCTCCGGGGCGGAACGAGCTGTCGCTGGCGAGTTACTTCCTCACGCGGCTGACGGGGTCGCGGCGGAGGCTGGGCTGGGTCGGGCCGGAGGCTGGCGCCATGGTGCGGGGCAGGATCACCGGGCTGGCGGCGAGCGACGTCCGCTTCCCCACCTCGCTGGGGCACCATGGCTCCGATGCTATGGTAAGCGCTGCTCCCGGCTCCCTGGGGCCGAGCCAGCGGCGGCAGAGCTGGGACTCGCTCCCCGGCGCTGCAGTAGCCCCAGGCCCCTCCACAGCACCAGCAGGTCCGCGGGACTCAACGAGCCGATCTGCCGCAGCGCCGGCCCGCAGGGGATACTGCATTAAACAGGGCACGGGGACTTGGGGCTAGAGCCAGCGGCTGTAACTGGCACCTGCACAGCTAAGCGGAGGCGCCCACCCTCTGAGCCTTGAGTGTAAATCTTTTCGGTTCACTCAGATCAAAAGCTAGTGATGCAGTCTGTCAGCTACTCCCTGTAATGATTCGCACCGTTCAGTGAGAGGTGATTTACCTTAGTCCCACAGATCTAGACTTTTATGTTTATTTTGCCACAAATCTTAAATTACCTCAATTGCTGCCCTTTTTGTTGCTCTAAGAGGTATGTGACCTGTGGTGGGTGAATCCCTGTCAATCCTCCTTTGTAAGTTTCGTTCTCTGCTATTGGGTGGTGTTTTTGGTCTTTGATTTAGCACCCGGACCCTGACTATTCTGCTGCCTATGTTGTAATAGAAACTGATGCCCGTGATGGACTCAAAGGTTACGGATTAACATTTACTTTGGGTAAAG
Organism: Chelonoidis abingdonii; assembly: GCF_003597395.2. NCBI lineage: Eukaryota > Metazoa > Chordata > Testudines > Testudinidae > Chelonoidis > Chelonoidis abingdonii. The sequence continues at coordinate 215,460,766 of NC_133770.1, forward strand.
GCACAGAAGTTGGTAAGTTGTTATCCTGTCCCTAAACACAAATGAGCCTCAAGTCACACTAAAACCATTGGTTTCAGTGGCTAATGCAGTTTCTCCATTTTTTAAATGAAATGCAGGACCATTTTACCATCACTGAATTTAAAAAAGCCATAGGTCTTGGGGCAGTTTATAGGGTTGTAGAGGCTATTAAGCCCTCTTCTTGATTTTTGTTCCAATACATCACTTATTGGAGTACCTCTTCTGCCAAATCCCTTTATAACCTCCCCTAAAAGAGTTTGTTGCAAAAAAGTTGTAATCCTGGCTGCAGTTGTCAGACTTGCAGGTTGCTTAATTCTAAACTTGCTGATGTCTCATAAATGCTTTAAACTTTTAACAGCCCTTGCTTGGTTTCTTCCTTCCCCTCCTTCCCCCACCTCCAACTTCCCCCATACAGAAACAAAAAACAGGACTGACTGATTTGAAATTGCCATTGCCATGCAATTTTTTACCATGGATTACAGCTCTTTCTGGTCATTGGTGTAACAACCACCATTTTGAGGAGCTGGAGGAAGATGTGAACAGTGAGAGGGCATCAGTGAGAACATTCACAGAACAGTAAAAAGTTGAGGGGGGGGGATATGTTTTCTCTCTACCCCTTTCCCTCCTCAGTAGTTGTGCAAGTTCAAATAACCTCTCATGCTGCTAAGTCCCTCATTAGCCATGTAGGCTTACTGGAGTAGTATCAATTATTTACATTTTTTTCTGAAAATTAGACCCTGATTCTGCAGAGAACAGTGTGAACAAATCCCTGCACCCATACAGCGCCTTTGACTTAGCCCCCTGACCCATTTATCCACCTATTCAGCTCTTTTTGCAGAATCAGGGCCATAGATGGTAAAGGCATGGAGCGTGGCTCTTTTTTTAATCTGTAAAACACCTGCACGCTTTTTTGTGTATTGCATAAATTGTCAAAATAATAATGGCTGGATTTGGGGTGTCTCTGCTGTATATAAATGTCCATGGACATTTGCAGATATGAACCTCCAGATTACTGGAGTTGAGAAGTTATTGCACTAATTAACTGTGAAAGGTCAAGAAATCTTTGTATGCCCTATTTAATATAGTCAGTACAATTAAGTTATTTTTAATCCTCAATAAGAAGAGTGACAACTAAATGCCTCTTGCGCTTAAATGTCTGCAGCATCGTTGTAGCCGCATTGGGCCAAGGATATGAGTGGGTGAGGTAATATTGGACCAACTCCTGTTGGTGAGCGAGACAAACTTTTTACGCTACCCTACTGTAGTGTAGATGGGCTGTCAGCCTTTTATCACTGTCATGTAATCCCTCCAGGAGCAGGTCTCATTGACCTGATGTCTGAAGTGCTGGGAGCCTGTCTACACTGCCACCACTGCGAACAGTGAGAAAGTTTTAGAAAATGTCCCTGTTATAGGCAGGGCCTTAGGCTCTTCATCCATCCTAGTAATTTTAAGTTTAAATAGTAGTCTCCGAGACCCTCTCCATTGCCTTAAATGTTTGATTGGTGACCCTTAGAGACATGTCTGTGTCCTGATAAATGACATAAGGGCTTCATCTTGCAAGGTGCTGAACACTCTGGTTCCACTCCAGCAATGCACATAAGCACCTGAGTAGGCCAATTGAAGTTGAGGGAACCACTCACTTAAAGTTAAGCATGTGCTTAAGTGGTTGGCTGGATCGGGGCCAGAGTGCTCCACATGTTTCAAGAACAAGTCCATATTCTCAGAAATCAATAGCATTTTCACTCAGTGCAATGAGCACAGTATGAAAATCCGTGTCCTCTTAAGTGTTCACCAGGTTTCAGGCCTAAGCAGTTTCTCTTTTATATAGAAGACGTATTGCAGCAAGGCACAGCTGAGATCACATTCTAGACATCCTTGAGGTGATGAGGTCTAGCAAACACAAAATGACTGGGTTTCTCGCACAGTGATACTTGCTTCACTCTAATATTAGCTTTGCCTTCCCTTGCTCATGGAGAATGTTTCTTTGCAGCCATAACGCTCTCTTTATAAGGGTGGAATGAAATTGTGAAAGGGTAAAGAAGGCTGTGGGCTTGCTGTAGGTCAGTGCTTTTCAACCTGTGGTCCATGATCCCTGGGGATCTGCAGACTAAGACTGCCAAAAGGGTCTGCACCTCCATTTGAAATTTTTTAGGGTCTGCAAATGAAAAAAGGTTGAAAACCACTGCTCTACATGAAATGATCTGAACTGTGTAGCTCAGTCTTCTGCCTATCAGTTTATATTATTATTATGACCCTAGGGAGAAAATATTTGGAGAAAGAAAACATAGGTGTCATTAGTATTGGCAAGAAAAGGGAAAGGAGGATAGGTTTAAATGGATATTTAGGGCTTGATCTGTGTGTATTTATTTACGCATTTATCTTTGCAAAATCACCTCCTGCTCTTCTGTACGTTCAAGATACATCTAGTTACACATGTCCATAGCTAACTGAAGACTCAGACTCTTACACAGATAGGGCCCAGGAGCGCATCTGCACTGCACGTATCCCCTATCTGGTCAGAAGCTAGCATCAGTTTAGAAGCATTGTGCACGCAAATCCTCTAATGTGTTAATCATTACGTACTGCCTGATGATTTGGCAGAGGAAGTTTACAATCCAGGACCAAACCTGTATCTTTCCAGGGTCATTCTAAACAATTGTTAAGATTTGTGCCTATATGAAGTAGTAATGTAGCCATTGCACACCACTCTTTCTTAGAAAATTGCTAAGTAGGTCTCTAAGCAACTCTTCATAAGTTCTTTATTGCCTGGAAACCTTCCAGCTAACAGCATTGTCATATCACCATATGACAGTCACAAAATCATAATCCATGAAAACCTTGCCCCTCAAGTATAGTAACAATACTAAATATGTTACAAACTCTCAAGAATCATCCTCATGGATGTGATACCATACATCAGATTATGTTGTCTTTCCCTTTTTATAGCCATATTTATAAAACATTTACAAAAAATTTCCATTTACTCTTTAAAAGGAAAAAAGTATCATTGAATGCATAAAGACACCACTCTGTAGTATCCACAATTTATAGTCTTCTCCATCAAAAACAGCAGGGTTTTTTGGTCCGTATAATGGCAAAATAATCTCTAAATATTCCAGTGTACTGTACATAATCCCACTTTCCATGATAAAGGGATCTGTTCCTGGATCGAGAGTCTTGCCATCGCCTTCAATAAGACCTTCAATAAAGATATGGTCCTTTGTGCATACTTTCGACCTGGTGTGGCAAAGTGCTGAGCACTGCCAAGCCTCCACTCTCCCTGAAGTTCATGAGAGTTGAGGGTGTTTGGTACTACCTATCTGGCCCCTATTTGGGCACCTCCCAGTCTTTATCCTCACAATACCCCTCTGAGAAAGGGAAATATTTCCACATTTTACAGAAGGACAACTGAGGCACAGAAAGATCATCAAAGACTTGCCTAAGGTCACCAAAGCCTGTGATGGAGCAGGGACTTGAACCTACCCATCCCAAATCTCAAGCTAATGCCTTAAATAGGCATACCTAACAGGATTGGGCCCAAGGTCTCCTGCGCAGTTTGCTGCTCTTTCTCTTTTATTTCTTCTGTGTCAGAAAATGATGGTTGAACGATGCTAAAATTTCTGACATGTCCGCTCCTTTCTGTGATTGCCTCCATCCTATCCAGCCTGCTAGATAACAATGGTGTATAAGATACTTTCTTGATTTGCTAGTATTTTGCTCTAACAAAAGCCTCTGCCGGAGCTTGTGTTGAAATCACTAGTGGTAGATTTTAGGGGAGTTAAAACAACTGGATCACAACTATTATATTATAGCCAGAAACAAAATCCCTTGTGAGGAAATGAGAAATTTAACATGGCTGTAAGTACCATATATACTGCCTGAGATGTAACAGGTCCTGTGGGCGAGGTCTATCAAATTCAAAGAAACAGTCTTCTCCTAGCATTTTAGGGAAACTTCTGTATTTACTAGTGCTCACGACAGCATAACACTGCCCCCTCTGACCACTACTGTGGTGTGTGCCTGAGAATTACATTGGCAGCAAGATGTTTTTCTCTGGGGTGAAAGGTGGCATGCAAGTTACTTTTCATCTTCAGACACCTTTCAGTTATTAACTAATTGAGCCTTACAACCTCTCTTGGTGGTAGGTATTATCTTTCCCAAATAGGGAAACATGAGATGCAGAGAGGTTATGTGGCTTATCTGAGGCCACACAAACTGAACCCTTGTCAGAGCCAATGTTGATGTCAAGTGTTCCTGGCTCCCAGTTACCTATTCAATCTGCTAAACCAAGCCCCTCTCAGAAAAGCAGTGGGGCTGGAACAATGAGCATAGTGGGATGCTGAGATCCATTGAACCAAACTGTAAACTCTGTATATGATGAAAATCACTTCAAGCCAGGGGGTGTGGGAGCACCCCTAGCTCCAGCACCTATGAAGGGAAGGTGAAATTCTAAAACATGGGTCGAACAATAAAACTAGTGTTTTTTTTATTTTGTTCTAGTCACTGTGTGGTATTAAAGCACTAAATTCTGGTATGTTTCGCAGTTGTTTGTGCAGTTAATGCTCTCTCCATTCACGTGGTTAACAAAGACCTTGAAGAAATTGTCAGTGATTTTAGAGGATTCTACAGGCAGCTCACCAGTGACGGACAGCTCCGATGGGTAAGGGGTATCTTATGGAGTGGTGTTGTGAAGTGGATGGCAACAAACGTGAATTTGTGTTATGAACACACTGTAAGGACACATACAGGTAAAATATTTTTAGATAAGAATCTCTGTGCAGTTATGGGGGGGAGAGAAAATTTCTGTTTCGCAACCAGGGCCCTAACATTGCAATAGGATCTGCACAGAGAACCCATCCAGAGCCCTGTTGTTTTCAAGGCAGCTTTAGACAAATGCAAGAATCCACCCGCATAGATCCAATAGCTGAAGTGGGGCCTAGGGTCCAGATTCTTTGTTTCCCTGTGTTTAGAGCCCAAAAGCTGTGTCTTTACCTGTTTTTTTTCCCCCTTTTTTTGGCTTGCAAGTGTTCACAAAATATTATTTCTATTCAGTGTCTAGTATTCTTGGAAATTGAAAACTCAGCTAGTATTAAGAGGAACTAGAGATCAGTATAACCATTGTAGTAATCTCACAATGCACTTAATACGCACCAACTTCAGATTTTTCTCTGTTTCTAATGAACAGGGGTTTATCTTTTTAATTCCAGTGGTTTTTCCTTTGTTGTGTTTTCCAGATGTGTAAATTTGCTAATGGTCATTAACTAGAAATGAAGACACGAAAGAATGCTAAGCCATTTTAGGTAACTGTATGATTTTTTTCAACAGATTGGTCCAGAGAAAGGTGCTGTGCATTTGGCTACCGCTGCTATTCTGAATGCCGTGTGGGATTTGTGGGCTAAGCAGGAGGGAAAGGTGATGTACTTAGAGCACATGGACAAAAAATGTCCCTGTATTTGTTAAATTAGAGTGTCCTACTCCTGATAACTATCCTAACTGTCAGGGTAGTTAAACACTGGAATAAATTGCCTAGGGAGGTTGTGGAATCTCCATCTCTGGAGATATTTAAGAGTAGGTTAGATAAATGTCTGTCAGGGATGGTCTAGACAGTATTTGGTCCTGCCATGAGGGCAGGGGACTGGACTCGATGACCTCTCGAGGTCCCTTCTAGTCCTCGAGTCTATGAATCTATGAATATGGTTTTTGCAGATTTAGGCCCTGGTCCTAAGTTCATGGATGCACACCGAGTTCAGTGGGGCTATTTGTTTTGTAGGACTGAGGCTTTAATAGCTGACACTTATATACCACTTACCAGTAGAACTAGTCGTGGGGGGGAAACTTCAGCAACATTTTTTGTTTGAATTTTGACCAGTGATGACATCTTTACAAAAACTTTTGACCAGATCTGCTTAACAACTAATTTTTTCCTGATTTCCTCTTTTTTTTCTTCTTCCTTTGCGGACTGTTCATAAAGGTATGAATTCCTTGTAACCACTTCCATGTCTAATATGATCTTGTAAGCTGTTTGAAGCAAGGATCATAGATTTCTGTCTGAGGCACATAGCACGGTCTTAGACGCTGTAAAATAAATAACTAGGGTGGAGAATGTTGCTTTGTTGTGTTTGTACAGCACCTAGCACAATGGGGTCTTGGGCTGTGACTAGGGCTTTTAGATGCCACCACAATAGAAGTAGTAAATAATAATAGTAGTGTACTAGTAAATCATTGCTATTGTCTTAAGTTGGTCCAGTAAAAGATATAACTTCACTCGCCTTGTGTCTCTAATATCCTGGGGCCAAGACAGCTAGGACAACACTGCAAACAATTGTCTTGTAAAGTTATTCTGATACCTTCTTCTAGGAAAGAAACAGTAATGGGCACCTTTGAACTTCTCAGCATCCAGGAGTGTGACACAGCCCCAACATAAGGGGCATAAGAAAAGTAATGTCACGGAAATCTTAAAAGTAGAAAGGATCAATTTCTTCAGCATAAACAACATTTCCAGTGACATAGTGTTACGTCAGCATTTCAGTCTGACTAATTTAACATAATAAAAATGAGTTAACACCAGCTATTTGTGGGTCCAGGATCAGGATCCTGGCGATAATGAGGCAGAGCTGAGAGAGATAATCCTGTTAAAGTAATTCAGTCTGGAGCTTGACATCTTGAATCTCCTGTCTTGATTTGGGAACCACATCAGCCAGATGCATTTGGCATCAAATGTAAATGTTTTCCACACTTATTTTTGTCACTTCAAGATACAAATAGCACCTGTATGCTGCTTTTATATGATCTCCATCCATTTCATATCATTTAATCATTTTGTTTTTTAGCCTCTCTGGAAGTTACTAGTCGACATGGTAAGAAAATCTTCTTCTGTGTGGGCTAATGTTACCACTGTTCCACACTGATGTTTTTGATGCATTAGAAGAGTAAAAATTTCAGGCAGTATCTAGACTAAAATTACCTCTATGGCCATGTAGCTCATTCCAAGGCTCTAGAAACCAGAGGGTTCTGCAGGCTGTGGATGTGACATTTTGTTCTGGAGGGCTCTTCTCCTTCCAAAGTGTCTGTTTCTGGCCCCACGCAGCTTTGCAAATTGGCCCTGTTAGTGGGAGCACTGTTACAGACTCTGCCCTGGCCAGCTACAATACTGTATATGGCAACTGGAGCCCATCTATACCGATACCAGTACATTATTTTTTTTTAAAGTGCTGTCACACTCGGAGCATTCCAAATGGATTAGTAATTTTTTTAAAATGTTTATTAATCAATTACACCCTGATCTTGCAAATATTTTTGTACATGCTTAACATTGTGTGTGAGTGGCACCATTGAGTTAAATGGGATTACTCACATGCTTAAAGTTAAGCACATGCCTCAATATTTGTTGGATTAGAACCTTAGTTTGCCAAAGTCAGTTAATCAGTTTGATTTTAGAGTCAGTGAATTCACTCACAGTACTGTCTGTGACAGGGAAAAGGCTGATAGATGGCTCATACGGCAGATGTATATGTTACCTTAGTATTGCCTTTTTGTAATCATGTAATTTTATTGTTCTTTGCTGTTTGTTTTACATTAAATATTTTGTTAACAGGACCCAAAGCAGTTGTTATCCTGCATAGATTTCAGGTATATTACTGATGCACTAACAGAAGAAGAAGCTCATGGTAAGTCATCCTTCTGTTGAAACAGATCTCCTTACTCCTTGACCTGTTTTTGATTTCAGTGGGACTACTCGAGCAGTAGGGCATTACACTTTGTAGGTAAATGGATCAGACTCTTGTTTTATGAAAACAGCAGTGTGTGGTGGTAGGATCTGGAGATGTGGAGGAATTGAACTTTGGTTAATGCAATAATCTCTCCTCTCTTTCTCCCCTGTCCCCATGCAGAAATACTCCAAAATGGCCTACTTGGGAAGAAGGAAAGAGGTATGTTTTTAAACCAAGTTTGCTTTCATTCTCTTGTAGGAGAATAAAGGACTGAACACACCGCATGATTGATGTGGCACTCTGCATCCCAGAGTGTCCTAGTCACTGGGAAGTGGAATGTAACAATTGAGGCTCTTGGGTGAGGTTGAATGCACTGTGTGATGTCTCCTCCTTATGAGTCATTGGGGAGGTGGTAGGTATACACTTAGAGAGGGCTTGTGCTGTCTTGGTGGCCATTTGCTTTGGAACCACTTGGTGAATGTTTGTGTCAGTCGCAATGGCATGGTGACGGTGCTGATTTCACCCTAAAGGTTTTTTTTTATTTTTTTGAGCTGAAGCTCTCCCACATTTTGGAAAGAAGGTGAGGATAGGGCGGGTTTTTCTCAGCAAATTTCATCTACCCTGATTAAAATGAGATTGATTTTTAAACTCCTTTCATTTCCATGAGTAACAGCTTATCTAAAACTACCATACAATCTAATCATCTGTTAAAGAGAAAACAGCGTATGTTCATTGGTGACATTCTTTGGCTTTGTAGAAGAGCAAATGTTAAAGCATGGATATCCTGCTTACACCACGTCTTGTGCCTGGCTGGGCTACCCGGACCAGCAGTTAAAACAGGTTTGATTCTTTGATGTTAGATTACAGAAGTAAGATTTTAAACATTTCTATCCGGTGGGGAATGCCAACAGGTGATGATTCAGCACTCAAGGGGTTGCTTAGTTTGGGCTAAAATGCAAAGTGAAACAATTACGCATTGCATGTGTGTGTGGTAGGGGGAAGGGGGGAAAGCTGGCCCTGTTCTGTGGGCCTAGTCGTTCATTGGCTTTTGTGTTAGCTGCAATGGGAAGGTTTTAAGGCCTTGTCTACGTTGGGGTTTTAGGTGTAGCTGTTGGAGGTAAACATGGACCACTGCAAGCCAGTTTACACTGATGTATTGTGTATAACTATAGGATTGCACTTGTGCAGCTATGTTGGTGCAGACAGAGGGCTTTGTCTGCATGGGGATGCTCAGGAAAGTGAAGTTGAATTAACAAAAAATGTGAAGTTAAAGCGCATTAAACCCCTGTGTGGACACTGTCCTTCAGAAGTAAAGTGGCCTTAGTTTGCTGTAGCTAAATATTCCTTCAAATGAAATATCATGAAGGCTTTTCACAGCTCTGGGATCTGAGGTCTGGTTAATACAATACATGTTTATCCTCTGGTTTAGTTTTTGGAAAAGTTCAGCTTTCTGTGAATCTGGAAATAGCATTGTTAGATCATAGGACTGTCATGCATAGTACATGAAAATAAAGAAATGCAGAAAGTATTTCTTTACATAGATTGAGGAGTTTGGATCCTACATTTCAGCTGGATGTTATTCATACCTCTGCTCTCAGTTACTGTCTGCTCTACACTTACGTCAATAAAGAAGTGGCTAGAAAGTTCATCCTGGGTTAGACAGCCTGTAAATAAATACTAGTCTAGATACTGAGTAGTGCAGCTACTTGGAGATATAATAGATGTAATTGTCTCTGCAGCTATGCACGGAGGCATTGAAGGATGGCTGGACAAGGTATAGTAAACAATTATCTTAAATGCTGAACTTTTCTGTTTAATGATTAGTAGCAAGTAGAAATATACTATCGAGATCAGTCCTTATTTGGCACAAAGACAGACTAGATGGATGACCCTATAGGTCTTTTCAGTCTCTACAGTCTGAGAAGAGATGTCTTTGCTTCTGATATTTTTTTTTTCAATATTTTCCCTTTCTGCTATTCTGTTACATACCATTACAGTAGGTATCTAAGTAAATGTATGGCAGAATGAGCTATCCTCCTGGCAAGCTGCTAGCTAACAAAGGAACTGCTTTCCTGTTGATTCGTGGAAAAGTATTTGCTGTCTTTCTTTTTGTTAAGCTACAATGAGGTATGCTGGAAAAGGGACAGATGTGATAAGAAAATACGGACCATAAAACACTGACTCTGGTGTTTTGTAAATTTGAGTTTACAGTTTCTCGTAGAGGAAAGTTATCACTGCTACGTTAATCATGGTGAAGTGACCTACATTTCATTATAAATGTTGTGTCTAGGTTCAAAGTAAAGGTTGGTGCTGATCTGCCGGATGACATTCGTAGATGCAGACTTATAAGAGAAATGATTGGCCCTGACAAGACATTGGTGAATATTTTTCTTAATGACTACACTTAAGTAATATTAAATATAAAATGGCTGTCTATTCATGTAGATATTGGTACAGGGTGAGATTACATGGCATTCTTGAAAGGTATTTTTTCCCTCCTTAATAATGATGTCTTTCCTGGATGTAAGAGTAATATGTAGAGTTAATAAATGGCATCACCAAAATACATATGAATTAAGAGATCAGTCATGTATTTCTTGTGCCAGAACTTCCACTGGCCTCTGTGGAAGTGCTGCTTGAATAAGAACTACAGCAAAGTAGAGCTGGTTGGAAAACTGTGAATTTTCAGTACAAAACTGAAAAAAAAATTACCAAAAAATTTCAGCCAAATTTGGATTAAAGTGATAATTTTGATTTAGAAAAACTGCTGTGCTGCATATCAGGTGTTGTAATTTGAGAGTCTTCTAGAGTTTGGGATCGTTGACCAGACTCTGCCTCTCATAACTCACCACAGTCTCTCATCTTGCTTAGCTGATGCAGTGTATTATGGGGGCTTCATGGCTATAGTGCATCATGGGTATTCTAGTCTGGGTGGAGAGCCTGGCCCATAGAGCAGTGGTTTTTAATCCGGGGTCTGGGGCCCGTCGGGGCAGGTGGGCAGGACCATGAGCACGTTTCGGGGCATCTGCCAAAATAAACCAGAGAGCAGGACTGGTGTTAGACTCACTGAGGCCCAGTGCAGAAAGCTGAAACCTGAGCCTTGCTGCCTGGGGCTGAAGCTGAAGCCTGAGCAGCTTACCTTTGTGGGGCCCACTGTGGCATGGGGCCGGGCAGTTGCCCTGCTTGCTACCCCATAATGCCAGCCCTGGCTTTTAATCTACTGGTTATGCAGAAAAAGAGTTGTTGTGGCACAGGTGGGCTGTGGAGTTTTTATAGCATGTTGGGGGAGTCTCAGAAAGAAAAAGGTTGAGAACTGCTGCCACAGAGGAAAGTGAGGACATGAGGCACCCAAACTACAACTCCTATTAGGCACGGTAGCAGCATTTCCACATCACAATTTTTGGTTTTCAGATGTTCAGTTTTCAACACAGTCAAAACTTTCCAAGAGAAAGCACATCTTTTGTGAACATATTTTAGTCAAAAACCCAATTTTCTGACACCTCTCCACCGCCTCCCAACCCAGTTCTGTTGAAAAATTTCAACCATCCCAGTTCCAGAGGGCTTAACTCAGTTGCTATATAGGAATTGTTTTGCCTGCTACTGAAACAGTCACTTCTGGAATTCTGTGTGGCACCTCTTTAATGGTGTGTAAGAACACTACACAGAAGTTCAGACATTATCATATTCATGATATTTTGAAACCTGCTCAGGAAATTCAGAAAAGCAGAATACAACTATCTCAGTTGGAATAAGGGTTTGAGACCAAATCTGTGGGCTTCACTTTTGTAAGAAGTTTTCTGGGGTCTTTTAACGATGACAGCACACCAGGGCCTTTGATTTAATGTGTTGTCTCAAAGCAGCATTTCCAGCAAAGCATAATTTGGGATTTCCACCTGGAGTTCATCTTTTAGGCTATTAGTTTATCCTTACCTTTTATTGAGTCTAGGAATTGTAGAACATGTGCTATATAATGTCATATGATGTGCTAAAGATCAGAAAACAGCAGTGACCTACACTGTCTGAATTTCCTTTTTTCATTAATTTATAGCAACATTATGGGTATTTTTTTAGCAATTTCATATTCATAAAAATTCAGTAGAGTCATGTACGTGAATTTTCTTTGTAACTTCTCTCAGATGCTGGATGCTAACCAACGATGGGAAGTGAAGGAAGCAATAGAGTGGGTCACTAAATTAGCTGAATTTAAACCATTATGGATTGAGGAGCCAACTTCTCCTGATGATATTCTTGGACATGCAGCCATTTCTAAGGTTGGAAGTGTTTGTTTTTCATTTCAGTAATGGCTTAGTGACTACACACCAGAGAGCAGTAGCGGTTCATTTATTGACACTGCTGTTTGGAGTGTTCAAAGTTCAGGCTGAAATAGCTGTCAAAAGTCATTAGATATATTTGCTGCAAGATCCTGGGCACATCCTGTATTTGTATTCCATTGCACTTAAACGAAAAGCATGGGCCAAAGATTATATAAAAGGTCATGAAACTATCATTCTTGCACAAGTAAAGCAATCGGGATTTGCCCTGAAACCTGTATGTGTCTTTCTTTTAATCTGTGTGGATTGGTGTTTCAGTAAAGTTAGAGTAATACTAGCCCAGGATATGTGCTCATAATGTGATATAGCTAATAGTGATGCTAGAGCCCCAGATGTTTATCCCCTTATGGCAGCACACACCCTCTTACATAAGTCTTAACATATTATTGGGGTAGCAAAAAAGCCGCATAAAATGCACTAACAAAAAATGACACTACACTTGATTCTTTTCCAAATGCACAGCAAGTAACGAGCATTGCACTTCGTTAGCTGTTCTACTCCCTGTCCCCTCATTCTGGTGAAAAGCTGTATTTGGGAATTACAGAGTAGAAACAAGTCCTTTTTGTTTAGTTTTGTTTGTTTGTTATTTATTTTTGTAGGCCTTGGCACCATTAGGAATTGGTGTGGCAACAGGAGAACAAGTAAGTGGGTGTCTAATTGTTTTTTCATTCAGTCATTTATTTAATGTAGCGTCTGGGACTTGTGAGAATTTGTGCCAAAGTTCACTCTGATTTCTCACTTGGGAATTAAATAACATGACTGAAAACAGCCTAGGATTTATTTCACATAATTTAAGACCAACTAATACTTTTGATAGGTATTCTTTTCCCCACCCACATCTGTTTGGACAATCTGGGAAGATTTTGTTGTGATGAATCTGTTATGAAAGTTTGAACCGGGATCTACCACTTCTCAGTTAAGTGCCCTAACCATTGGCCTATGAAACATCCTGATGGAGGCGCTCCCTCAGTGTCTGTTGTTGAAGTTCCTCTGCTTTAATTAAGCAACTGAGTCTTCATTGGGCCAGAGAAGGAGTTAGAATGACTCTATAGCCTTGCATTAAGAGGGCTTACCTGAGAGGTGGCAGATGACCGTATTTCCCTGTGGGACACCTGGTAAAATTACTTGTATTCAAGCGAGTTCAACGACATTCAATCAGAACTGTGCAGTACAAACATTCAAATTAACATGAAGTTGACTGAGCCCCTGTTAAAAAGAAATAATACGTAGCTGGATTCTTTTTATTTACCTTCTTATCTTTAAGGCTGTTCGATTCACACAGGGAGGGGTGACACACACACCTGACCACCTCTCTCACAGTGGGGTTGACCAGCCAACCCGACACTCACTGCCTGACGCTCTCCGCCCTTCGTTCCTGGCTGGGCCCCTAGGACAGATCCGCCTCTCCTCATACCTGGCGCTGCGTCTTCTTGAAGCAACGTTGGGCGGGGGGAGGGACACACAGCGTCACATGTCTCCCTCCCCAGATTTCTACCAGGAGGGAAAGGACGGGAGCTGCTTTCAGCCATGGGTGGGATGGGGAAGGGATGACTTGGCCTGTGTCTTTGCAGAGTTCATTCCTCCCCACAACACACACACTCCCCCGTGGCTGGAAGCAGCTTGTCCCTTCCTGCCTGCACAGTGTTAAAAGGCAGCTAACACCTCCAGGCTGCTGCTGGCCACCGACATAACCCAGCCACCTCCTGCCCACGCTGCAGCCAGGGCACAGGAAGGGGTTAAGCCGTAAGGATGCATTGTGAACGAGGGTCCAGGGAACCTGACTGCAGGGGCTTCAGCGAGCCCCACCAGAGAGGTGGATCAGCAGGGGAGGGTGCCTAGGGGCTGGACCTAGGGCAGGAGGCTGGTGGGGCAGGGGTGAAAAGGGTGCTAAGCCCCTGCCCGAGGGGCTGCTGTGGAGCCTGCAGTGTCAGGGCGCAAACAGGCTGGAAATTGCTCTCCTCCTCCTCCTTTCCCACCTCCCGCCACTCCGGAGATTAGCTGAGGGGTAAAGAGGCTTCCCTGTGCCAGCGCTGTGCGAGGCTTTGGCGCATGCAGAGCTTGGCTCCTCCTGGGCAGCACCCCAGGCCAGAGGTTCTTGGACTTCCCCGAGTGCTGGCCCAGCCAGAGGCAGTGGGGGAAGGAAGGAGCCTGCCAGCCAGGCTGTTGGTGAGCTGAGCACTCTGACCAGGGGCTTGTTCTCCACACAGCGCTGGTAGTGGGATGCGGCCTGTTTGGGAGGGATATGGAGGAGCAGTGAGGCTAGGGTGGTGGGGTGTGAAGGGGCAAAGCAGAGAGAGAACAGTGAGAGTGGGAGCACATAAAAGGCTGATGGGTGGGCAGCAGAGATGACACGTAACCGGCTGCCACCTGCCTGCACTCCCCAGCCACTACAGCTCGCAGCGTGCAGCCAGTGCTGGCCAGAAATAGGGTGGGGGGCCTTGCTGGCTGAGAGCCAGCACGAGGTGGGAGCTGCGCTGATGGACCAGCAGGGGGAGCAGCCAGCCCTCCGTGCTGCATCTTTGCCCTGCCACCAGCCTTGCACACCCACCCGCATTGTTGGCCACTGGACCGCCCCCCACTCACTGCTTGTGGGTGGGTGGCTGGCGAGCAGGGATGCAGCCATCAGCAGGACCCACCAGTACTGATGGGAGGGGGACACAAAATATGGGACAATTTGCCTGTTTTTAAGAAAGTTGGGACACCTTCAGGAGGGCTTAAATATGGGACTGTCCCTTTAAAAATGGGATGTCTGGTCACCCTAGACATCAGTAGTATGTAAAAGTATCTTAGCAGTCCAAAGACCCCATTTCCTGAGCTCCTCTCTGGATGTGAGGTACGAATTGTTAGCTATCAATAAAATGACTGGTCCCTTTAAGAAAACCAGCTTCTTAATCAAAGTGAATTAACTATTGAATTGTTTTTTGTTGTGCTCATGAATGACATACCTCTTCCTGCCAAACCCTTCTACTAAATCCACAGAGCAGAGCAACATAATTTTGCAAATTCTCATTGCTCACTGGCAGCTGGAGAGAAATACTGTATTAGCATAGTTTTACTCTATTGCCAGTTTCTCATGCAAAGCCCTGCTTTCGCCATATTTCACTGTGATGCTGACCTCCAGCTGTTTGCCAGTAGATTGAACATTTAATTTTTGGTGTGAATAATGACATCTGTTAAGGAGAATAGGTTTGAATTAACTATTAAGACAGGCCTGCCTGGCAGACTAAAGGCCAATTCCTGAGTAATAGGCTTTATGTATTGTATGTAGAGGTTTTTCCATAGCGTAATATCTGAGCATTACATAAACATGAATGTATTTATCGTACTTCCCCTGTTAGGTAGGGGAGTACTATTATCCCCATTTTACAGATGGGAAGGTGAAGCACAAAGATCAAGTGACTTGGCCAACATCTGTGCAAGAAGTTTGTGGCAGAGGTAGAAATGGAATCCTGAGTGTTAGTCAAGTGTCTTAACTACTAGACCATCCATCTTTAAGGCCCTACCAAATTCACAGTCCATTTTGGTCAATTTCACAGTCATAGGATTTAAAAAATAGTAAATTTCATGATTTCAGCTATTTAAATCTGAAATTTCATGCTGGTGTAACTTTAGGGGTCCTGACCCTAGCTCTGAAGGCAGCAGCGCATAAATAAGTGTGGCATGGCAGGGTGCTGCCTTCAGAGCAGTGTAGAAGTAAAGGTGGCAATATTGTGACACCCTCCTGCCCCCACAATAACCTTGCAGCATCCCTCGCCCCTGAGACACCTTTTTTGGTCAAGCCCCTCAGTTTGAGAAATGCTGGTTTCCTCATGAAATCTGTGTAGTAGGGTAAAAGGAAACAAAAGACCAGATTTCACAATCTGTGACATGTTTCTCACAGCTGTGAATTTGTTAGGACCCTAATCATCTCATTGGACTGGTCTGCAGGAGTCCATGAGAAGAAATGGTCTTCCACAGCCAACAGAACCACTGCGTGTTCACTACTGCCATCTGAGTGCTGCAGTAGCCGTCATTCCTATAAGGGGTAACATGCAATTAAGAGCAGGAGTTTTGCTTAGCAATTAAAACAAAAAACATGGAATTAGGACTCAGTTGTGATCCCAGCTCTGCCACTGAATTGCTGTGTGAACTTAGGCAAATAGTGACATTCCTGTGTGCCTCAGTTCAGAGAGCTGTAAAATGGATGTAATTCTACTATGCCTCTACCTTACAACTGTACTGTGATTCTTTAATGTTTGTAAAATGCTTTGCAATCCTCTGCACTTCTGTGCATTGTTCCAGCTAAGTGGTGTAACAAAAAGAACTTGGTTTTAATGGGATACCTAATGGGAACATTGTGCAATTGTTTTGACTTGCATTGCCAACAGTTCTTGCAATATCCTGCCAATTCCTTAGAATCTGGCTTAACAATTTTTTTCTTCCCCCTTCCCTCCCTGCTGCA
Source organism: Chelonoidis abingdonii (assembly GCF_003597395.2). NCBI lineage: Eukaryota > Metazoa > Chordata > Testudines > Testudinidae > Chelonoidis > Chelonoidis abingdonii. The sequence continues at coordinate 215,477,265 of NC_133770.1, forward strand.
GTGTCACAACAGAGTGATATTTAAGCAGCTCCTACAGGCTAAGGCCCTGAGCTATCTCCAGATTGACAGCTGCAGGCTGGGAAGTGTGAATGAAAACTTGTCTGTGTTGCTGATGGCCAAAAGGTTTCAAAGTAAGGCTCTTGGAAGTGTGTCAGTACTAATACCTCTTTTGTCCTAAGCCAGTTTGCCATGCAGCTTCTTCAGCTGTCCTGTTGCTAACTCACAAGCATGTGCTTGTGGGTGGTTCAGTCATTTGTTTTCTGTCTGCTTTAGTACTAATTCAAAATGCCTTTGGTCCCTTATTATTGGGAGCTGAGTTTCCCTAGGGCTGATGGAGGGGGGGGATGGTATTGGAGCTGCAGTTAAACACCAGCTGAGCTGGGACACAAGCTTTCTGAATAATCTAGTCATTTGCCCTTACTCTTCAGATTGGTTTAAACAGGGATTGTTCTGTTTTCATTTCAGTTCCTGTTTGTCCTCACGCTGGGGGCGTTGGGCTCTGTGAGTTAGTACAGCACTTGATAATATTTGACTATATTTCAGTATCTGGAAGCCTTGAAAACAGGTTAGTAATGTAAAATGCTGTTGTAACATTCAATAGTGGTCATGGCTTATTTTTCCAAAGGGCTGTTGACATGCAATAACAACCAGTAAACAAAAACACCACACCCCAACTCACCTCCCTGTGGCTCTCCCAGAGAATTTTAAACCAGTCAGAAGTATGTGAACTTCACTCTAGCAATTGCCTGGCAAACAGCCAGGAATATTTTTGACAAAGACTGCTTGATACTCTTGGAACTATATTTTGGCATCTCTCTCACTCCTACACCCCCGCCTCCAACTACAGTGGCAGGCCAACACATGCATGACCAAAGGATTAGCTCCCTGCTCTAAGCTGAATAGTGTTCTAGGTGTAGCTTCCCAAAAGGATCTAACAACTTCCCTTGTCTTGTTTAATATCAGCTTTGAATCGTATTAGCCTTCTTTGCGGGCAGTGAACAATTTTTTCACATTGCAAACACAAATTTCCTGAATCTCTCCTGTTAGCTGTATATTCCTGTTCTTTGTACTAGTTGTCTTGCAAATATTGACGTCAAATATTGTAGCTTTACCTTTTGCTCACATTTAAAATCAGTTGTATCATAACCCATTCCTCTTGTTTTGATCTTCCCCCTCTGAAGCAATATATTTAAAATTGCCTTAGACCGTGTTTAGTAAATTTTGCTAGTCTACAGCCTCAGCAGTGTTCTTGGTAATTCATAAACTAAGAAGGAGCAGACCCAGCCCTTCAGCTGCCCTCATTAGTGACTTCGCTTGCTGCAGAAAATAGTCTTGTTTATACCCTTTAAATACCTATGTTAGATGCCCACATTCTGTATCCATGTTGGCTAACATAAGAATCAAGCTTTTGTGGTACTTTGGAAAATCCACAATCAGTAAACACAGCTCTTCTGTATAATTTTACTAAGCTCTGTCTGTATTGAAGAATGAAGTTTGAATGTGGGTCTCCTAACCCTACATACTGCCCAAAGGGCCCAGCTTCTGCCCTGTATTCTTGTTCTGGCTTATTTTATTGAGACCACTCATCCTCACTAGGCTAAAATGCCAAGAAGATTCCAGTTTCAATATGAAGCACTATGTAGCAGTAGTTTCTGCTTCTAAAAGGAAGCCTCCTAGTTTGCTGATAATTTGGATACAAATATGAGTCCAACTTTTACCCAAACCTTGTTTCCTTGTCAGGGATAATAGCCATGAATAAGTACAAGATTAGGTAAAACTGAAAAACATCCCTCCTCTTTCTTGCAGGATGTGTGAGTACGTAGATCATTTGCATGAACACTTCAAATATCCTGCCATAATCAAGAAAGCTTCCTATGTACCACCTCAGGTATGCCGTGAGACAGTCAACTGTCCTAGTAAAGAAAGCATCTTAATTACAAGCAGTTTAAAGCTAAGATTGCATTTGAAAGGCTCTCTTAACAAAGTCATCTGCAGAATGAAAAAGTTGGAGATGTGCTATTAGACTAAACTATTGCATAGGTTTGGCGGTTCCGAACTGTTAAACGCAAGGTGTACATGCCAGCACACACACTTCAGTGGAGTGTGACCCTGGCTTAAAACTCAACCCAAAGCAATTCTCTAGTTACGGATGTTTAATGTATCTGCATTGCTGGCTAACCAACTTAGGTAAAAAAGTATTAATACTTCTCTGTTCAGCTGGAGAAGAGGGCGTGAGGGAGGATAATCCACTGGAGAGGCTTTAAAATATTCTGTTTTTCACTGAAACTCGTATTCCAAAACTAAAGATTGTCTAACTACAATTCTGTTCAGCCCAGACTCTTTAGAACTCTAGTTTTCCATTCAACATTTGCATCAGGCGTTTAGGAGATTAACATTAGTTACAGCTGATACCTTTTGTATTACAAATTAGCCTGGCATGATCCCCAGCAGCACAGAGATTACAATAATTATTCTCCAATTGCATGACAGCAGTTGAGTTATTTGAATGAAGAGGGGACTAGAGCTAGTATCACTGAATTTATTTTTTACTATTTATAATGTAGGATGCTGGATATTCCACTGAAATGAAAGAAGAGTCTGCAAGGAAATACCAGTTTCCACAGGGAGAAGTTTGGCAGAAGATCCTTTCTAAGCCATAAAATACAACTGCATTAAGCCTAACCCTGACAATTTTCAGGCTGACGATTAAATTTCCCAAGCTTTTCACACACACGTGTTAGGTGATGATACAAGATTTCAGCTGCCAGTAAATGCTTTTGTATAATCAGGCAAAAACCTCCAGGAATTAACATAACACACAGTCCAGGATGTCTAGTTTTTGATCCATGTAGTTTAAAGAAATGCCTGGGGCCTATAGTATAACAGCTCTGCTGGAATAAATTGTAACTAGTGGATGGGCTATGAACTGAATTTCTAGATCTAGTCTACAGATCAGTAACTTTGCAGAACCTTTTCATAGATTCCAAGGGCAGAAGGGACCACAGTGACCACCTAATCTGGCCACTTGCATAATACAAGCCTTAGAATTTCCCCAAAATAATTCCTTTTGAACTGGAGCATCCAATGTGACCCTTAGTAAATTGTTCCAGGGGATTTTCTCACACTATACTAAAGTATTTGAATTTAGAGATTTAAAATAAAATTCCTTACTGTCTACTCTTGTCCTAATCATATACAAAACTTCATATCGGTTATGTTGTGGAACCATAAGCTGTTGCGTGTACTGTTAAGTACAGAAACAATGAGAGGTGCAGTGGCACCTTAAAGATTTAACGTTTATTTGGCATAAGCTTTTGTGGGTTAAAAAAAAACACTTCAGATGCATGTTAAGGATGGAGCTATTCAGAGTTGTCCTACTGATTGTATGTTTTAAGTTTGGGCCTCAATGAAAATACTAAAGTTTTTACTCTGTCACCATGTGTGTACGTAAACTTCCATGGCTTGGTAAGATGGGCAGCATCATGAAAGGACCAGAACTGGCCCTGACCTCACCTGTAGCGGGGGTAGAGTTGACAGAGCTAGCTGTTATGCTTTATTTGTATCAAGATTTGTGACTAGACATTTGCCAAATCATCAAAATTGAAATCCATGTCCAACAAACTTTTGTAGGAAGCCTGCCTGGCTTCTTGACAATTTGCTCATCTGCCCACCACCTTAACAGCTTGCGCAGGGAGAGTGCAGCATTTGGAAGCCTGCAGTCCCCAGTTTCAATGTAGTCCACCAAGTACCCTGCCTGTGAGTCAGAACTTCCACAGCCCCCACTCCAATTAGGAGAGTTAATGCTTTGATTTTTGGTCTGAAATTGAACAATGCCAAACCTTTGAAATCTCAAAATCCTCTGAAAGTTATCTTGCTCTACTTGTATTAGTGTTACAAGCACAAATTCAGTACTAGACCTTAAAGATACAACACACTTCCCAAACACTATTAAAAATATTTATACAAGTTTATTAAACATTCTTACTACCACTTTCCAAGCTTAAAAAAATCCTGCTGTAACAAGTGTTTTGTTTAAATACTTACTACTAATACATAAGGGTAAGTAACTAATACAGAATGAAACTAAACACTTATCACTGCTCAGGCTACAGTGCAGAGCACGGAAAAGCTTGAAATATTAACTTAAACCCAGTAACAACTTAGGGGGGCTCCAGCCAATCCCTCAATGATTTATAGACAGTAAAAATATACAACCCCGAGTTTTGTTGTTTTTTTTACAGCAAGATTTGGTTCAATGACACCTGCAGGAAGGCAACCCATTTCCCATTAAAGATACTTCACAACTGTTAACTTTGAAAGAGGTCCTGCTCTAGACCACAGACTGTTCAGAAGCAGTTATTTAACTGTTTTAGCAACATTTAAAAGCACCAGATTGAGCTTTAAGTACAGAGAAGGTAACATACTTATGAAACAGACTCCTATCATGTTTAAAAAGTTAAGTGCATTAAACAGCCATCTCCATTTTAATAGCTGGATGGGGGTTATAGTCTTCAATCTGAAAGTCATCTGCTTTGAAGTCACTGATGTTTTCAATTTTACGAAGAATTTTGAGTTTTGGGAAAGGACGTGGTTCCCTCTGAAGCTGAAATTAAAGAGAGTTTGACTTAAATTTGTACAAGATTAGCGCTCAAAAGTAAAAAACAGCACACAGTGAAAATCAACTATTTAGACAGCTCTTTGGGTTAGGTAGACCTCACCTGCCATAACATTCTCCATCCTGTCATAGCATGTAGATATTTGTGTGAAGACGGTGTAAAGATTGATAAGAAGTGAACAAGTCTCTGTCAGAGACCAAAAAAGTATAGTAGAGCCTTATCATTCAGAAGAATATCCACTAAGAATTACTGATTTGCAAACTGACTATATATGCATAATTAAGGATAATGCATCAAAGTGCATTTTATTCATTTAGTCAGTTATAGTTTTGTTTTGATAAGACAAGTATAAGGACACTAATATTTTGTAACAATAATGATAGAGATTAGAGTACAAATTCTTGCATCTTTGACTTGCAGAGAGAGAGACACACTCTTTTAGTCCAAGTTAGTGTATGGTTCGATCAAAATTCTACAGTGTTTTCACTTGTAACCTGAGTTGAACATAGGTAAAGGGTAGTATTGGAGAAGAAATCAGAGGATCAGCAATGCAAATTAAGATAGTATTTACAATGAAAGTGCCAGATCTAAAAACCCAGGATTACCATCAGTTGTTCAACCAGCTGTGGTAGAGATATATCAAAAAGATAGCCAGGCTCCAGTCACCTTGGATACTTACTTGAATTTTCAAAGGTTCAACATGGTTCAGATATATATGAGCATCTCCTAGTGTGTGTATGAATTCACCAGGCTGAAGAAAGAGAAAAAAAAAAAAAAGTCTTCACGCAAACAGGGTAGCACATTTCAGAACTGTATGACACTGCAATGCTTGTGCCAGAGGTTCCCAGCACCTCTGTTGCTGAAGCGTAGGTCCTGCAACAGATTGTCCCGATAAGCTGTTCTCCTTACAAGTTCAAATATTGTCTTTCCCTAAAGAAACTGATCATTATGTTAAGCTACTCTAAGCAGAATATGAAGTTCTACAGCAAAGATTTTGCAACAGATATAGCAACTGAGCACTCATATTTATCTGTTAACACACATGGAAGGAGATGGGGGTAGTGAAAAATACAGCTGTCTCCATCTACCTTGAACTGACAGGTTGCAAGTATTTCTTAGATACTAACAGTGCTACAATGATCCATGCTTCTAGCTCAAGATTAGACTACTGTAACGTATACTGTGGCACTTAATTCTATGAAGAAACTGAAGCAACTCATTAAAAGGAGTTCCTTGCAGGATTGCATGAAACTAGTGCACCATGATCTATCTTGACAAATGTCTACACTAAATCTGGGATTCTGCCTCTCAGCCCAGGTAGACAGACTCTCACTAGCATGCTAAAACTAGCAGAATGATTATTGTGGAAAAGGCAGTGGCTCTGGCTAGCCACCCGAGCTCAGATGGGCTTGGACTCTGGCAGCTGGATGGAGCCACCACCCATGCTACCATGTTATTTTTAGTGCACTAGCTTGAGCAGAGATAGCACAAGTCTGTCCAACCACTCTGGAAGGCATGGTCCCAGCAGCAATGTAGACATATCCAAAATGGCTTTGAACCTGCCTAGCTGAGAAACATGCCTCACTGTTGCCACAGTTATGGTATGCAGAAGCACTTGAAAGCCAGTCTTCTTGGTTTAAAACGGAGCTGCTAGCAGGATGCTTTCCGTAACGGGCCCTGAATTTTGGAATTCTCTTCTCAGCCTCTTGCTCTGAAATAGTCCACATCTGTTGGCCTTCATGGCATTCTACAAATTGCAGCTATCCTCACATTTGGAAAGGGCTGGTATTTTTTCTAACTGGGAAAGCTGACAGCTTGGTTTGTCTGCATTAACATTTCTTTCATTTATGGCAAAGGCATCTAGCATCCTGGATAAGCCTTTTTGTGACTCGTCTTAAACATTGTCTGACAATTTACCATCATCATTGATTTAGGTCTAATGCTTAGAGTTTACTGCTCCTGAAAGTATCTGCACTACTTTGCTGCAGTAGTCTTAGCCACAGCATGTGATGAAATACTGAATCGTAAAAGCAGAGCTATTTACTTAAATTTGTCTGCAGTGTTATTGCAGTATTTAATGTTATGCAGAAATTCACAAGTCTTATATGAGTTTATGTTCTTTACTGCAGGTCTCTCCCACAATAAGTGTTTTGCTTTGAGAGGAGATGCAATAGTAAAATGAAGTTGTGGAGGAGACATCAAACTTCATTTACTTTAATTGCCTTTGATATAAAAAACTTACACTAAGTCCTTACCTATTATAAAGTATGATTTTCTCCACTCACCCATTTTATCTCCTCACTGCTAAAAATGGAAGCAGCAACTCCTGATGAGCGCACCAGGAGGGGAGGGTCAAAATCTCACCCTATCACTATTAAATCTTTAAGAAGTGAGGAAGTCAGCTTTTGGAAGATAGAAAGACTAATGTATTTAAATTTAATAAATCTCAGCTGCATTCTTGTGACTTGATAGAGCAATCTTTGGTGAAAGACAACAGGTGGCTAACAGAAAAGAGCAGGACTACACAACCATTTACAGTCAGTAGTGAAAAATATCCAATTGAAACCATAGCAGGAATTTAGGTAGGCAAATCACAATATGCAAATTGGAATCTGAGAGCAACCACAGATTTAATGCTCTGTCTAGTCCAATTAAAAAAAAAAAAAAAGAAGCAGCTATGGCATTTCTAATGGCTGGAAGTTGGTAGTACTTTGAAGACAGCTGTTTCAGTTGCACAAAAAGACACCCCATGGCATTTTTCATTGTCATCAGAAGGAAATGTGCTCAACTCAGATTTTTGGTAGATAAACTGGTGGAATAAGCCATGACACATCTTAATTTTGACAAGTTTTTTCTACAAGATTTGGAGATTCTTTGATATAAGTGACCACTATGAGATTTATAGAGTTCTTATACTGCAGGCCACCCCAGTAACACATACATTAAATACAATTCATCTACAGAGCCCATTCCTGTACATATCTAAACTTTTGAACGTTGTGTTTATTCCAATTCTTCCTACATAAATGTTAGTCTATTTAATGTTTCAGTTCTCTGTTCAAACTATAAATATCTAAGCAAAGGATACTATACCTTCAGGCCTGTGACATGGGCAATCATATATGTGAGCAGTGAATAACTGGCAATATTGAAAGGCACCCCCAGTCCCATGTCTCCAGATCTTTGATACAACTGGCAAGACAATTCACCATTTAGAACATAAAACTGGCACAGAGCGTGGCATGGAGGCAAAGCCATTAGTGAAATATCTAAGGAGATGCAAAACAGTAAGGGGGGTGGGGGGAGAACAGTATTAAGACACCATGCAAGAGCAGAAAAAATACACATATGTATATAGAAATAAATATGCATAAATACATCAAATAGCAATATTGAACCACATATTGTAGTTCTATTGTTTTTACTCTTTAAGACTTTTTAAATCCGGCTATTACCACTACCAGATATTAACTGCTTGATTATGTAACTGCTATTGTTAACAGTAAGTGGTTGGTGGGCAGAGGAAAAAATCACATCTAGAAATTCCACTGGAAAAATGGTTTTAGGCCCTCACACTGCAAAGACTTATGCACATGCTTAATTTTACTCACATAATTAGTCCTATTGATGTCAAGTGTTTGCAGCATTCAGGGCTTTAGTCATTCAGCTTATGTTTTACTTTTTAAACAAGTACCTGCCTCTAATTTTTATTCTTTGTATTGCAATAGCACCTCAGAATCCATCATGAACCACCACTACACAGACAAGGGAGGGGGGAGGAGAGAGAGACACCTACTGCCTCAGAAAGTGTAAGACAAAAAGTAACAGGTGGACAGAGACAAATGAGGGAGTACAGGGAATGAGACAATACTGATCAGCATGATAAACAGCAGTCAGAGCAGTCCTGCCACCTGCTGTAAATTTATTGGCCCAATTATTACCCTAATTGTGAGCTTGCATGTGAAAAGTGAAAGTTCATAAAAATGTTATAATAACCTATTACAACAAATGTTGATAAGAAAAGATGCAAAAGGAAGACAGAAAGACAATTAGTCCAAACACCAAGGCCTACTAATATAACTCAAGGACTGTGTTAACATCATGCCCGGTAAACAAGAAGTGTGGGACCGGAAATCAGTGGGTCAAAGTTTTCGTGTTGGAAATCAGTCCCAACTGGTGGACAAAATGATGAGGGGCTGGGCTATTCCACCCATCACTCCCCTTTTGGGGTCCTTAGAAAAATAATAAAATAAAATGATGACAATGATAATAATAATAAACAAGGGGATGACTATGACTTAGGAAAAATCCAAAACGATGGCTGACTGAAAGACAGGAGAAGAAAGGAGCCAGCTTTATGATCATGTCCACCCTCACCCCCGTTGTCGCTTTCAGACCCCAGTATTTACTGTAACACCATTGGGCCTTCATTATTCTGATCCTCAAGAGTGTCCTGACCAGACCACACAAGAGAGTGGGAGCCAGATGACATCGCCACCTCCACGGACTTGGACATGCGTATGTACGCATGACGGAGAGAGAGAGAGAGAGAGAGAGAAAAACACACACATTTTCCTTCTCCAATGTATCTCTTTTCTTTTCTTATCCCTTTCATTTTTTCTTCTGTCTAATAAGAGTCTGGTTTCACTAGCCAAAACTGCATATTCTGCAACACTGCTGTAAGCCTGTGACCAGAGAGGCAGCTAAAAGCCATCACCTAAACAGCTTGATGCTGGAATAAATTTGTCAGGTCTTGGAATGGTAGATAAGACCATGTGCTATGCTTTTCTCCAGCAGGGAGCTTGCAAGTAAAGTCAACACCAGAGACAGACCTCCATTTTCTATCCTTGTTGTTCTTTTCTCTCCCCTCGAGAGTTTGTCTTGTTTTGTTTTCTAGGAAACAGGATTGGACTTTACCAACAACAGTGATAACAACAGCTCCAGCGCATCTCAACTAACTTCTTCTCTTTTCCCAAAAAAAGGTTGGCTATCACCACCCAAGAGGCTGTTAGAAGGAAAACCATCGTGTTTAACAGCTCTCTCCAGCTAAAGGGACAGGGAACAAGGGATGTTGTTAAAATGGAAGTCTTATTTACTACTTTACATTTCAAATGCTTTAACTATTTTTCCTTCTCTTCTGTATCTTTAATAAAAAGTTTAAAAGATTTTTAATGGTGCGTTTGCCTTGATACAAACAAGCTGCAATCTCTGTATACCAAACCTCTTTAAAACTGTTTACAGTTGAACAGTTTCAGGGTCATGTTAACACCACTAGCTCTTTGGGCCCATTTATTCCATCTAATTTAATACAATACACCTACTTCTTCTCACATTTGTGTAGGCATCACAGCAAAGGAGAGTTGTAAGGAGGAATTTAAAGGAGGACAATGAAGTGGTTTTGTGGATGTTTATGTGCAGCTCTTCCTATGCATGAGAGGCAGAATGGAAGAAAGCATGACGGTACTTTTTAGAAAACTGAACAAGTGGGTGATAAAAGCTGATGTCATTGGCAAGCCTGGAGGTGGGATTCAACATCTTGGCAGAGTATGAGAGATGATAGGTAGCGTGAGGACAGGCTGTGAAGGGCCCTGACGGTAAAGGCAAGTAGATTATGTTTGAGGTGATGGAGAAAGGGATGCAAAAGAGGATGATATGGTCAAAAAAACTAGGACAATGATCTTTGCAGAAGTATTCTGAATGGCTATAAGCGAGTTAGACTGTATTTGTCAAGATCAGAGAAGAGAATGTTGCAGGAGTCAAAATCATGAGAGACTAGATGAGTGAACTGCGTCGATAGAGAAGGAAGATGTTCAGAGATGTTAAGCAGAAGGATCAACAAGATTTAGATCAAGAGGGCCCAAACTTACTGGTTCATGTACCATCTTTAAAAAAGGCTGTGAAGTGAACTGATGGAATATATGACGCACCACAGGGAAACCATGATTTAGACACAGTCTGAATGTTAGAATCTAGAGAAATGGTCAAGTTACAGATGCCAAGTGACAGAGAAGATAATGGTGTCCACTGACTGAGAAAAAAGGGAAGAATTGCAGGGGGAAGAATAAGAACCCTGTTTCGGCTTTGTTGATCTTAAACTGACATCTGGACATCCACAAGGTGTCACACTCCTTTGACCTGCCTGATCCCTATTAACCTTCCACCTACCATACAGCTGCCCTTTAATGGGAACCTTTCCCCAGCATGCCTTTTTGGAAACTGGCTCTTTAACTATAGCAGGGAAAACAGTTAAAATGATCATTTTGTAACTGGCTGCTGCTTGTTGGCATCTCCCGCTCTTCTAGCTGGCGAGTACCTTTAATTCCTAAAGTTCTTAAACAGGCTCCTATCTTCAGAAAAGATTCTAACAACAACGAAAAAGAGCACTGTAATTTTTTAAGTTTTGTTCTCTTCTTCCCTCCCTTCCCAAGTTTTAGCACAATCCTATAATTTAATACAAAGTAAAAAAATAGCTGCTTGATTATTTTTTCAATTCTGAGCTTCCTTAAAAAACAAGTTAAATGTTTTTTTATTATCTGCAAAGTGTCTTTGAATAGTGACTGTATATAGAGGGCAGTGATAATCATGTACTTTCATTTGTGCTAAGACAAAAAAAGGTTTGAAATCAGGATGTTTTGGGGTTTGAATATCCTCTCACATCAGTGAGAATCATGAGAAACAGGAGAATCCAGGTTATAATTCCCCAATTTATAGAACATGAAATCACATATCAGTTATGTAAGCTTGCCTTTTCTTGCAGCAAAAATGTAACCACCAACAGAGATGGCTGTAGACACAGGATCTGGTAATTATGCAAGCTTTCAGGACTAAATGAGCACCAATGAAATAGCTTAGCAAGCAACTTGGTAAGGTGCAACTACATTCACGTCACACACACACTCCTGTACCTTTGGGATTCCAAGCACACATGATGATTCTTCTGTCATCTGGATTGTTTTTGATTGTGTCGATTACATTCTGCAGCTGGTCCACTCCTTGGCCTGAATAATCTGAAGAAAGTTACCAAACAAGATTTAAATAAAGGTATGTCTACACTACAAAATTAAGTTGATTTTACACAGTCGATTGTGTATGTCCCCACTAAGCGCAGTAAGTCGGTGAAGTGTGTCCTTAATACCATGGCTAGCATTGACTCATAGAGCGGTGCACTGTGGGACGCTATCCCACAGTACCCGCAGTCTCCGCTGCTCATTGGAATTCTGGGGTAAGCTCCCAATGCCTGATGGGGCAAAAACATTGTCGCAGGTGGTTCTGGGTACATGTTGTCAGTCTCCCGTCCCTCCTTCCCTCCCTCCGTGAAAGCAGCAGCAGACAATTATTTTGCACCTTTTGTCCTGGGTTACCCGTGCAGACGCCATAGCATGGCAAACATGGAGCCCACTCAGTGCACTGCTGCTATTAGCATAGTAAACACCTCACGCATTATCCTGCAGTATGTGCAGAACCTGGCTGGGAGCCAGCAGCACAAGGACAGTTGTGAGGAGGACATGGACACAGATGGCAGGCTGATACAGCGGAATGACGATTTGGGGCCCGGCTAACAAGCACAGACTGGTGGGACCACATAGTGTTGCGAGTATGGGATGATTCTCAGTGGCTGCGAAACTTTCGCATGTATAAGGCCACTTTCCTGGAACTTTGTGAGTTGCTTTCCCCTACCCTGAAGCGCAGGAATACCAAGATGAGAGCTGCCCTGACAGCTGAGAAGGAAGTGGCAATAGCCCTGTGGCAGCTTGCAACGCCTGACTGCTACCGGTCAGTCAGGAATCAATTTGGAGAGGGCAAACCTACTATGTGGGCTGCTGCGATCCAAGACCAGAAAATTCCTGTTGGGGATGTTGAAATGCCAATAGTTATCCTTGGAGACCCAGCCTACCCCTTACTCCCATGGCTCATGAAGCCATACACAGGCAGCCAGGACAGTAGTAAGGAGCAGTTCAACTGTAGGCTGCGCAAGTGCAGAATGATGGTAGAACATGCCTTTGGATGTTTAAAAGCTCACTGGCCCTGTTTGCTGACTAGGTAAGACCTCAGCGCAACTAATATTCCCACTGTTATTGCTGCTTGTTGTGTGCTCCATAATATCTGTGAGAGTAAGGGGTAGACAATTATGGCGGGGTCGGAGGTTGAGGCAAAAATCGCTGGTCCCCCCCTCTTGAGCAGCCAGACACAAAGGCGATTAGAAGAGCACAGCCAGGCGTGCTGCACATCAGTGGGGCTTTGAAAACCAGTTTCATGACAGGCCAGTTTACGGTGCGACAGTTGTGTGTGTTTCTCCTTGATGCAAACCTGCCCCCTTCGTTGATTTTAATTCTCTGTAAGCCAACCACCCTCCCCGCCTTCGATCACAGCTAGCAAAGGAAATAAAATCACTATTGTTTTGAAACCATGCACTCTTTCTTTATTAATTTAAAAAAAACTCTAAGAACTGACAAGGTAGCCTGGGTGGGGTGGGGGGAGGAGGGAAGGACAAGGCCACATTGCTTATTGTAGTCACACTACAAATCAAAACTGTTTGAATGACAGCCTTCTGTTGCTTGGGCTATCCTCTGGAGCGGAGTGGCTGTGTGCCCGGAGCCTCCCCCGGCACGCATTCTTAGGCATCTGGGTGAGAAGGATATGGAACTTGAGGAGGAAGGCAGGTGGTTATACAGGGGCTGCAGCGGCCATCTATGGTCTTGTTGCCGTCCCTGCAGCTCCACCAGATGCCTGAGCATGTCCATTTGCTCTCCCATTAGCCTCAGCATCACCTCCTGCCTCTTCTTATCGTGCTCACTCTATGCTTGCCTGGCCTCTGTCACTGTATGTCTCCATGCATTCAGCTGTGCCCTGTCAGTGCGGAAGGACTGCTTGAGCTTGGAAAACATATCATGAGTGCATTTTTTTTTTTTGCCTTCTAATCTGCAATAACCTCCAGGACAGAGATGATAGGCGGAGCACAGAAACATTTGCACCTGTGGGGAGATAAAAAGGGAGAGTAGAATTTAAGAAGATACATTTCTGAGAACAAAAGGGAGACTTTCACAGTGAGTCAAGCAATTCACAGCAGACAGCACATATGCTTTAGGTACAAGGTTGCATTTTGCCTTATATATTGAGCGCCTGCTGGTATGGTGACATGTCACACTCGGCTGGGCAACAGAATTCAATTTCCAAGCAGCCACAGTAAGCCAAAGGGTACACGGGGTTGGTCTCTCCCGCCTTCATAATATGTGGGGATGGTTTCAAACTGCAGTGCCCTCCTTTCCCATAGCAAGCAATGACGGTTGGGTTTGCCATTTAAAAGGAGGGCTGCGGTTTTCGAGTGGACGTGCAGCACATCCCTCCCCACCACGTGATCTCTGGGATGATCTCTTCACCCCTCCCCGCACTGCATGGCTATTCTCAAGTACAATCCCTTTTAGCCAAGCGCAAACAGCCCAGCATGAATGGGGTCCTTTTACTGTTCCCTTACAAAAATTCCCCTATTTCAACGAGGTGACCATGACTGATATCACTCTCCTGAAGCTAACACAGAAAGATATAGACCAATGTTGCTTGAATGCGACCAAAACCCAGGACCATTCGCTGCCATGCTTTCTGTTGCAGTGATTTCAGACTACTTGCTACTGGCTTGACATGGTAAAGTGTCTTACTGTGGAGGACGAAATAAGGCAGCCCTCCCTATAAACCTTCTGCAAAGGCTTTCAGAGTACCTCCAGGAGAGCTTCATGGAGATGTCCCTGGACGATTCCCACTCCATCCCCAAAAACATTAACAGACTTTTCCAGTAGCTGTACTGGCCGTGAATGCATCCCAAGTCTTCAGGGCAAATCCAAACATTAAACACAATTGCTTTTAAACCCTGTAACGTAGTTACAAATGTGCACTCACCAGAGGTGCCTTCTCCAGCTTCAGGGTCCGGGAACCCGCCTTGGGAGGTCATTGGCTCCAGGGTGATGAAAAGGTCCTGGGTGCCAGGGAGAACGGACTCTCTGCTTGTCTGCCGTGCATTCTCCCCCCCCTCTTCCTCATCCACAAAATCCCCCCCCCCCCCCTCACAGGTGTCCATGGACAGTAGTGGGGTAGTGGTAGGGTCCTCCCATAGAATGCCATGCAGCTGATCATAGAAGCAGCATATATGGGGCTCTGACCCGGAGCGACCATTTGCCTCTTTTGTTTTTTGGAAAGTTTGCCTGAGCTGCTTAACTTTCACGCGGCACTGCTGTGTGTCCCTGTTGTAGCCTCTGTCCCTCATGCCCTGTGCAATTTTGGCATATTTATTAGCATTTCTTCTTTTTGATCAGAGTTCTGCCTGCACAGATTCTTCTACCCATACAGCAATCAGATCCAGTGTCTCCCGTTTGCTCCATGCTGGAGCACGTTTGCGATTCTGGGGGGACTGTGTGGTCACCTGTGCTGCTGAGCTTACTACGCTGACCAAACAGGAAATGAAATTCAAAATTTCCCAGGGCTTTTCCTGTGTACCTGGCTAGTGAATCAGAGTTGAAAGTGATGTCCACAGCCATCACACTGGAGCACTCTGAGATAGCTCCCAGAAGCCAGTAACATATTGTACCCGCACTATCCCAAATTGACCCAGCAAGGTCAATTTTAGTGCTACTCCCCTCACCGGGGAAGAGTATAGCAGTTGATTTTAAGAGCCCTTTAGGTCGACAGAACAGGGTTGGTTGTGTAGACGCATTGCTTATAAAAATCGACCTAACGTGGTTAAATTCAACCTAACTTCGTAGTGTAGACCAGGGCTAAGTCAGACAGCCTAAGGTTGTTTTGACAATAGCTTAGAGCTTCCCCAAAAAATACTTTTGAAAGCCAAGCCCACACCCTTCAGGAAAATTACACTAATTGTGCCCTCTTCTGATCCCACCTTGGGTTGTTAAAGGCTTACACCTTAATACATTTTCTGAGCCTTCCCCCTCTCTCTTCTGGGTAGTCCTTTGGGGGCTCCAGATGAGTGCTCCAAGCTTTGGGAAAAGATGGTGTCACCGTCCCTCCTTTTCTTGCATGCTTTGAGAAGTGAAATAGTTATTGTTGACACTTAAAGCATCATCACTGGCATCAGGGTTAGTACCCGCTGAAATGGTGTCATACATACCTCAGAGCTATTCTTTCACTCTCTTTGCAAACTCACAGAAGTGCCTGCATCCTTACACCCCAAGGCCAGGTCTACATTTAAAACGCACTTGAACATAGTTACGGCACTCATAGGTGTGAAAAATCCACACCTCTGAGTGCTGTAACTATGCAAACCTAACCCCCAGAGCAGACACAGTTAGATCGATGAAAGAATGCATCTGTTGACCTAGCTATCATCGCTTGGGGAGATGGAGTTCCTACAGCAATGGAAAACCTTGTTCCATCGCTGTAGTCTGCAGCCACACTTTGCGGCTACAGTGGCATAGCTACAGCACTGTTGCTATGGTGCTATAGTGTCCAAAGTGTAGATACAGCCCATGTTTGAACATTTTCTTCTCAAGAACAACAGCTAAAACTTTAAATGAAAGCTGAGACCTTGGAGAACAATTGAGAGGTCTGTCTGCATATCTGACAGTGGGTCTTAAAGTCTACAGAGTTTAAACAGAGTGAAACTAACATGCTATTTTTATCACCCTATCCAATAGACTGTCCTATACCAATATATGAATATGTGGAGATTGTTCTGGTATAACAGCGCTCTCTCTTTAAAAAAGAAATTATGCCCAGGTTGATAGTGTGAAGTGCTGCAGTAGTTCTTTACATTTTTACTTGCCTTTTTAAATGGAGAAAATACTTTTTGATGGTTGAATAAAACATTAGTTCACCACCTCCAACATCATTATGAAAGCTAAGCATGGAAGAGTCACGATTGATACTTTCTGTAAACAGTACAAATTAATGTGCTAAATTATACAAATTAATAGCAGCAGCTCTCTGAAATGAGTGATTTTAGAGTAGTTAAAAAAAAAAAAAGTGTCTTGTTACAATTGGCTCCTTTGCTGGCAGCCTAAGCAGAAAAGCAAAGAACTAAATGGGCATGGAAACCAAAATATCCTCCCACCTGCAGGTGATCATACCAGCACATTAGCAGAACAGTGTACTGCCTATAATTCAACCGTTCTACAAATAGGCTACTGCCTGCAATACTGCATATTTCATAATGGTAAGCTTTCCAAAAAGCTCAGTATAACCTCCCCAAAAGATCTACTTATTCTGGCTCTCAGTTTCCATTATAAATGTCCTCATTACAATCTTTCCATGCCTTCATAACCTCCTGGAAGTGAGGTACCACAGTAATCCTGTCAGTCTTATCAAGCTCTGAAGATAACTTCAAAAGGGGAAAATTAGAGATTTTAATCTACTTTCCTCACCTGTATTCATATCTTTGTATTCAGCTCCAAAGTGTCTCCACTGGAAACCATACACTGGTCCCAAATCCCCTTCTGTTCTGTCAGTGAAACCTTGTTTATCCAGGAATTCACGTGATCCATTGGCATCCCAAATCTTCACTCCTTTTGCAGAGAGCTCTCTAGCATTTGTTGAACCCTATATGGTGAAAGAAATACAAAAGCAATTCTACTTGCCAGGATAAAGAGCTAGACTTTAAATAGTGGTCCTAAATTATACTATTATATGGTATTTCTTTAGTTACTATGGAGAGAATAAGAAGTCTTGGGATTAAGCCTCAGGATCTGGCTCCTGTATGTGCACACACAATAAAACTATGTTATAAACAATATATTACTGAGAATTGAATTATACTGCTCTAGTCATCTAATGAATTCATCTCTAGCCTTGTATACCGTAGGCCAATGGAGGTTCAAGGCTAAACATGATCGCCTACAGTTGCTTGTGCACAGGCCCTTCAGCAAACAAGGTTTTACTTTTTGATTGATGTAACAAGAACAATGTAACAATTCTACTACTCCTGATACACCTGCTGTCAGCCTTTGTGAACTAGCTTACAAGTTATTTTGGGAGAAAAAGGTTATTCAGTCCCTTCTCTCTTCTTGAAGCTTAAATTACATGCTCCTGAGAGATGCCAATTAGAAATAGCCTGAAGTTCTGTTTAGTCACTGAGCAGATGGTAGGCTCCCATACTCTACTCTGCCACTTTGTATAAAACCTAGAGATGAGAGTAAGAAAACAAATCCCTGAGTTTAAAATAGCACTGAAAGTGAATAGAGACTTATATTCTCTGCTACCAAAACAAGTCGACAGTCTCAGTACAGCACTGTGCTGGTTGACATCTGAAAGGTTCTAGCCCTTACAGTTGAAAAGATAAGCCTTCATTTTCTTTTTTTAAAAAGTGTTCTTCAAAAAAAACCTGATATCTGGATAAGTTGATTTTTCAAGTCCCAATGCATTTAATCAAATGCTACTCATAACCACATCAGGGAACATCTATAGGGCAACACACCATCTTAGCATTTGTCTACGCAAGTTTTACCAGTATAAACTATGGTAGTTAGAGTTGTGATGGTCTATTAGAAGTGTGGGCTGGGGTTTTTATTTTAGTTTTGTTTTGGGTTTTTTTGACCAACAGTTGTATTGGTAAAAAGCCTAGGATAGATGTAATTATACCAGTATAAGAGTGCCTTATACTGGAGTATCTAATTTTGGTTACACAACAGGAATAAGCTATACTAGTATAAAAGCATTCACACAGGGTTTTCCTGTTTTAACTACAGCAGTATAGTTTAAGGAGCAAAACTTTCTAGTGTACATAAGTCCTTCATCACGTCACAATATTTCACTAAAAAGAAGCAAGGTAAGATTTAACCAACATTCCCACCAGATTATACTAGCACCTTAGCAAAATTAACAAAATGTTTTGAAGACAATGGACATATTTATAAGTTGGAAAAATACTAGAATCTCATAACGTGTTTGTTCCCTGTATGAATGGAAACATCTGTAAGTGTTTCAAATACACCAGTCCATAGTATGATATATTCTATAGACAGCACTATCAATGCACATAACTAAATTTAAACAACCATGCATCATACCTTGATAAACCATAGCAGCTCTTCCAGCACTCCCTTCCAGAACACTTGTTTTGTCGTCAGCAAAGGAAACTGATCTGAAAAACAGTTTTAAAGTGTCAAAGCAGCAAAATCAATTCTCACTCATCAAATACCACGGATTGCTTTTCACTTATAAATACCAAAAGTGTTAAAGCTTAGATATTGACCTGTTGTGCATTATGTGCTATCACAATAAGAGCCTAGTTTATTGGAGCACTTGTTTAGAACTTAGATAATGTTTTCACCCCTCAGTACAGCACTGTAATAGTCAGCAAAGCATGCAGTGATGAGTGTAAATTCTACTACAGCTTTGCTAGAGCAAGGAACACAGGCACCCAATGTTATTCCTAAAAAATGGTCTTTGGGGCCAAGTACATTGCCAGATAAAGGCAGAGATTAATTAGAAATGGATCATTCATAAAACTCAACCATGGGGTGCAATTAAGAGCCTATGGCAAGGTAAAATATGCATACATGCAGTTGAATTCAGAGGCTCAAAATAAAGTTCTGGTCAAGCCTACTTCACTAACATGGAGGTGAATCAGACCTAGGATACTTGATAGACAGGGTAGTGGTAAAATTGTCTCAGGAGGTTAGCCTGGATCAGGCCTATCCTCTTCTCTGGTTTTTAATCCATAAAACAACTATGGGGGACAGATGCAAGGGGACTCAACTACCCCCCACCTAGGGCAATAAAAAAATAGGGGGGCGCAGATGGGTTTAGGGACCTTATGTGTAAGGAAGTAGGGCAACTGGAGGCTTTACCCTGTAGGTGGGGGTTACACCTGCCCAAATCTGGATTACTCCCACCCAATCCCTGCCTATAAAGATGGGGTCCTAGAGGGCAGTGCTATCTACGGGCCTGGCCCTTTGCTCTGCTGCCTCTGCTGAACTTTGCTCTAGTTTGGACCCCATCTTTATAGGCAGGGATTGGGTGGGAGTAATCCAGATTTGGGCAGGTGTAACCCCCACCTACAGGGTAGAGCCTCCAGTTGCCCTACTTCCTTACACATAAGGTCCCTAAACCCATCTGCGCCCACAAGACAACAGGAGGAGGTTTCAGCAGCACTCCCTCAGATGCCCATGACAAGTTGGGGGGGTTCTGCAAGAGTGGGGCAAACAGCAATGGGGGGGAGTCTGGGGGCAAGAGGAGATGGGTGTTCGCAGCCAGCTCAGGGGGGATGTGCAGCGCTTGGCAGGTCTGCCAGTCACCAGGCCGGGGGGGGGGCACCTGGTGGGATGTGGTGAGGGACTGGAGGGGCACATGGGGTGGAGATCTGGGGAGGGGCAGAACGGGGTGCGGGGAGGGGTCTGTGGAGGGGGCCCAAAGGCGAGGGCCATGAGAGTGGCTCTAAGCCCGGCTGGCGCAGTCACCTCTCAAGCTGTACCGCGCCTGCAGCCCGAACACGGAGATGGTGCCGGTCCCGGTCCGATCCTCCTTCCGGTGGCCGCGCTGCAGGATGTGCTCGACCTGCCCCAGGTACTGCAGCTCCCCTTGCGGCAGGGGCGCCGGGCTCTGCTGCTCGGGCGCGGCGGGCATGGCGGGACGGGACTAGCTGCCGCTGCGCTCCCGCTCTTCGAATTGGCGCCAGCCCCGGCCCGCCAGGCGCCCGCCAATCGTAGACCCGGCGCGCGCGGAAGGAGCCTTGGGGGCCCGCCTCGGCCCTGTGTCGTGCCCTATCGCACACCCTCTTTTTTCCCCTCCGCTCCCCGCCCGCCCCGCTGAGGAGACGCCGGGCGCTCTCGTCGCGTCCCAGTGGGGGCAGGGCTGGGACGGCCCCTTTCCTTCGCAATGGCCGCGAGGAAGGGGGGGCGCCTGCCTGGCCGCAGCGCGGGCCTTGAGGCGGGGCAGCGAGCTGAATAGCCCGGTACCCAGGGACCCGGCCCGCCCAGACCCCAGGGCTGCACCCGCCGCTTGTCTCTCGCGGGGCCCTGCTCCCTGCCAGCGGGCCGGGGAAGTCTCTGCGGGGGGGGTGATCAGAGCAGATCATCATCATGGGCCTTCCCCACTTTAAAATCTGTGATTGTACCTGGCGCAGGGCATCCAAACAGCCCAGGAAAAGGGGGGGCTCCCGGAGTGGATTTCTTCTTGGACCCTAGGGGGGGTGTCCTTTCTTGCGTAACTACTTTGTGAAACAAAAAGAAGCCTATTTAGATTAAATTCTTCCTCTAGAGCTGGAGTTGATAAAGGTCTATGTAGTCTGATGGTGCTGATTATTCCCCTGGGATTTTCTATTAACTCAAATTGATGCTCAGCCAGGTATATCTATAGTAGCCTGTGGCCATTATTTATTCCAATGAAATTATTAGATTTATGTTTTTACCACTTTTGCTAAAATCCTCAGCATAAAACATTTTCATAGTGGTGGTTCCTCTCTGCTGGTTAGGAAGTGCCTGCCATAAGTGCCTGCCTGATCCACTTTGTGAGAGTTTTTAAAGTGTTTAGGACAACTACATTCTCCTTGGTTAGAGAGGCAATTGTTTTACATTGTTGTTTCCATACAAACATACCTTTTGTTACAAGAATGTTTTCAGATCTCTCTGGAAATTTCAACCTTGCCATGCATTCAGGGCTGGCTCCAGGCCCCAGTGCGCCAAGCGTGTGCTTGGGGCGGCATGCCACAGGGGGCAATCTGCTGGTTGCAGAGGGCAGCAGGTGGCTCCAGTGGACCTCCTGTAGGCGTGCCTGCAGAGGGTCCACTGGTCCTGCGGCTCTGGTGGAGCAGCCACAGGCACGCCTGCGGGAAGTCACCAGAGCCGCTGGGACAGCGACCTTCTCAGCCACATCTGCAGA
The DNA here is from genome assembly GCF_003597395.2 of Chelonoidis abingdonii. Lineage (NCBI taxonomy): Eukaryota > Metazoa > Chordata > Testudines > Testudinidae > Chelonoidis > Chelonoidis abingdonii. The sequence continues at coordinate 215,498,699 of NC_133770.1, forward strand.
AGATCACCAGAGCTGCGGAGCGCAGAGCGCCTCCCGGTGGCGTGCTGCATGCTGTGGCAGTGAAATGGCTAGAGCCGCCCTGCATGTGTAACCCTTCTGCCCCTCTGAATTTGGCAGCAACAAGGCCGGTTCAGTATCCAGGGTTCTGTTTCATAAACACAATGCCAAACCAGCTCAAGCCCCACCCAGTGACCTGGGAAAATCTTACACACACCCCTGGTGCCTCAAAGAGGCAATGTTCCCCTCTCGCAAGCACAGAGTCTCGGTGTAGCAAAAAAGTTTAATTACATGAGATAAACAACAAGCACTAAATTGGGAAAAACACCTTAACTAGAGTTCCTAGACCAAATCGCGTGCAAAGACCCACCCAGGAAATTGAGCGTGCTTTTCCCCTGGGCTCTTGAGTCCAGAGCCCCCCCCCCCCCCCACCGAATCACCACAGTCCAAAAGTCCCACAATCCAAAAGTCTCTGTCCTGGGTCAGTGCAGCCCCAAAGTTCAAGAGTCTACCGCAGAGTCCCTCCCCCCAGCCTGGGTAGAAAGGGCACCTTACGGTCTGGGGCCAACTGCCCTGCCTCTCCGTGGTTCGCTTCCGCCTTCTCCACGAACTGCTTGGCTTTACCAGCCACTCCACTCTGCTCCCCAGCCGTCCTCACAAACTGCTCCGCTCCACCAGCTGCTCTGCTCCACCAGCTGTCCTGTGAGCTGCTCCAGTTGTTCCCTGCAAACTGCTCGGCTCTGCTTGCTCTGTGGGCTGCTTCACCTGCCACGCTACTCTGCTCTGCCAGCCATTCCATCCACCAGCTGTCCCGTGATCCGCTCCAGCCGTCCACTCCGCCAGTGCTCTGTTCCACAGTATAGCTTCAGCTCCCCACTAGTTAGCACAGTACTCAGTGCTCTCAGCTCAGTAATTTCAGCTCTTTCAGTGATTTCAGCTCTTAGTAGGGAGTCCCCTGCTGGTGCACCATTAGCCTAAAGTGAGTTCAGCTCAGTAACCTGTACACAGATTCTTAAGGGGAAAAAATCAATTCTGACATTCCACAGTAGAGAGAGGAGGGGTGAAACTGATGTTTCTGGCTCCACAAGGAGATACACCACCAGCACAAATACCTTCCCCAGCCTCTCTCAATTCACTGGGTTTTGGAACCCATGTCCCTTGTCTAGCAAGTACCACCCAACTGAGGTTGAGTCATTTCTGTCACAAAGCAGTCCCACAGCTTGGCAGTCTGGGATGGGGTGGGCGTGCCTATGCAAATATTTGAGATTCGCATTCCAGACATTCTTTCCACACTTCCCATACTTCACCACCAGATGTCAGGGTCAAATATTTGAGATTTCGCATTCCAGACATTCTTTCCACACTTCCCATACTTCACCACCAGATGTCAGGGTACAGCTCATCCTGACTCTGCTTACACATGCATTTGAAGTCCCCTTTCTGTAGGTAACACCTGACACTTTCTCATGTACAGTACAGTAATCAGTAGACTTGGTTCATCTAGAGCAGTGGTCCCCAATCTTTTTGTCTGGCTGGTGCCAGATGAAGGACTGTGGTGGTGGTGGAGCATCTGCTGAAATGCTGCTGAATTTTGGTGGCATTTTGGTGGTGACACCTCTCGATGATGCTGCTTGTCAGTGGCAAGTGGTGTCTTTGAGAGGTGTTGCCACTGAAATGTTGCTGAAATTCGGTGGCATTTCAGTGGATGCTTGACTGCTGTCCAGGATGTGGGTGCATTTAGATGCCTCTGTGGGTGCCATGGTGCCCTCAGGCACTGTGTTGGGGACTCCTGATCTAGAGACATGGAAAGGGAGAATTGCTGTCAAGCCTAGAAATAAGTACAGAGAAGGGTCATAAGGTTCCCTTCTGCTAAAACTCACAGGAAGACAATGTTACCACACAAGACAGCCAGGTAAGGAGATAGTTTGGAAACTTACAAGGGCATTGAAGACAGATGAAGAAAAGAGGAAAATAGATGCTTCCCTCTGTATTACAAAGTAATGCATGTTGGAAAGCATAATCCCAACTATGCATACAAAATAATGGGGTATAAGTAAGAGATCATGGGTGGTGTGTGAACCCTCTGTTCTGGGAAGCTAGTCTCCTGCCTTGCCCCTTCCATTGGAGGCCCTGTCCCCAGAGTGTCAGGATTGGAAGACATTTAGTCCAACCCACTGCTTGAATGGATCCCCAGTCAGATTTTTGCTGCAGAGCCCTAAATGGCCCCCTCAAGGCTTGAGCTCATAACCTTGAGTTTAGCAGGCTAATGCTCAAACCACTGAGCTATCTGCCCTAAGCCCCCCACCATTGTTAGAGGAGCCCCAGCTGGCTGGCCCGGGCTGCCCTGCGCACCAGTCTGCCCACCAGAGCTGTTTCTGGCCCACCTACCCAAGTTGCCCCAAGCCCTGGTCACCTGGAGTTGCTCTAAGCCCCACTCTAGTCCTGCCCGAGTGCTGTGGCAGAGAGCATTAGCAGAGGTTTGGGAAGGTATAGCCTTCTCTTGCTTCCATTATGTGTCTCCCATGAAAAAGCTCTTGGAGTCATTGTGGATAGTTCTCTGAAAACATCTGCTCAATATCCAGCAGCAGTTAAAGAAACTAGCAGGAACTTAGGAGCCATTAGAAAAGGGATAGATAATAAAACAGCAAATATAATGCGACTATGTAAATGCATGGTACACTTACACCTTGAATGCTGTGTGAGTTTTGATCACCTCATGTCAAAAAATATATATTAGAATTGTGAAAAGTACAGAGAAGGGCAATAAAAATGATTGGGTATAGACCACCTTTCCTATAATGAGAGATTAAAAAGACTGGGCCATCTTAGAAAAAAGACAGCTAAGGGGGAGTATGATAGATGTCTGTAAAATCATGAATGATGTGGAGAAAATGACTAAAGAAGTGTTATTTACCCCCTCACATAACACAAGAACCAGGAGTCACCCAATGAAATTAATAGACATCACATTTAAAACAAACCTAGGACGTACTTCTTCATACAATGGATAGTCAGCCTGTGGAACTTATTGCCAGAGATGTTTGTGAGAGACAAAAGTATAACTCAGTTCCCATGCTTTAGGTGTCCCAATCCTCCAACTGCCAGAAACTGAATTGGACAACAGAGGATGATCGAATAAATTGCCCTGTTGTGTTCATTCCCTCTGAAAACATCTGGCACCGGGCACTGTTGGAAGACTGGGCTAGATGTGATCTTGGTCTAACCCAATATGGCCATTCTTCTGTTCTTTTGTTTATTACATTAAACAAATCTCTGTGAGAATATCTCTAATCCAAAATCAATGCTGTTCCTCTATTCTTCCCTTTCTTGTGTAACCCTTCTGCCCCTCTGATTGGCGCAACAAGGGCCAGCTCAGTATCCAGGTTCCGTTTCAGTAAACACAAGTGCATACCGGCTCAAGCCCCAGCCAGGCCTGACACTACTACACACCCTCCTGGGCGCCTCTAGGGCAAGTACTTCCCTCTGCAAACACGGAGTCTGAGTGTAGCAAAAGCTTTTTAATAAAGAAGAATCAATCGGCATCCTTGAAACCACAAACAGAGTTTAATCCAAACCAAACACAAATCCCCACCCCAAGTACATTTGGCAATGTCCTTTCCCCTTAGGTCTTACAGTCAATCCTCCAAAGTCCACAACCAAAGTCTCTGCTCAATGCCCCAAGATTCAAGAGTCTATCTGTAGAGTCCTCCCCCCAGCCTGGGTGAAAGGCGGCCTTACGTGGTCCAAGGCAACTGCCCTGCATCTCTGTGGGTTCTGGCTTCCGCCTTCTCCCGAACTGCTCGCCTTACCAGCCGCTCCACTCTGCTATTCCAGCCATCTCTAACACAAACTGCTCCGCTCCACCAGCTGCCCGTGAGCTGCTCTCAGTTGGTCCCTGCAAACTGCCTCAGCTCTGCTCAGCTATGGCCACTCCACCTTCCACAGCTACTCCACTCTGCCAGCTGCTCCGCTCCACAGTGTGTCCGTAGTCCGCTTCAGCCATCTCCACAACAGCTCCACCGCCCACTGCCTCTTGCAGCTCCCCCAACTAGTTAGCACAGTACTCAGTGCTCCCGTCGGTAATTTCAGCTTTTGTGATTGCAACTCAGTATGCTCAGCACAAGTAGGGGAGCCCCAGTGCTAGTGCACCATTTGCCAAAGTGAGTTCAGCTCAGTAACCTGTACTCTAGATTCTTAAGGAATAAAAGTCAACTCTGACATTCCACAGATGGAGAGGTAGAACTGGTGCATCTGGCTCCACAAGGACAACGCACTCTCCAGGCACAAAAACCTGTCCCCCCTCTCTCAATTCATGGGTTTTGGAACCATGTCCCTTGTCTAGCATGTGCCACCCAAACTAAGGTTGAGATATTTCCTCAGCACAGCTCCCACAACTCCCATTCACACAATCATGGTGACAAACTTTTTTTTCCTCCTGCACCCAATAAAAAGAGAATTGCGATCCCAGAGCTGTTAAAATCACCATCCCAAGCTGCTGTGGGCTTATGCTAAGTTGAGGGTGGATGCCAATGCAAATCTGTCCACACCTTTTAAGATTCTTGACATTCTTTCCACACTCCCTACAATTCACCACCAGATGTCAGGATACAGCTCATCCTGACTCTGCTTACACTTGGAAGCTCTGCTTGTTGCACTCATTGCACATCATGCTTTCTTACAAACAGGGCCAGCTCCAAGCACCAGCTGACCATGCACGTGCTTGGGGCGGCACCTTGGGGCGGAGCAGTGCTCAGGTTGGTTTGTATTTTTTTGTTTTGGTTCGGCCTGGCAGTGCTGGAGGGTTTTTTTTGGTTTGGCTGGTTTTGTTTCAGCCGGCGGCGCTCGGGGGGGAGGGGGCTTCAGCAGCACAGCGCTCACGGGGGGGCGGGGACTTGGGCGGCGCTTGCGGGGAGGGTGTTACGGCAGGGCGGCGTTTTTGTTTTTTTTGCTTAGCGCAGCAAAAAAGTTAGAGCCAGCCCTGCTTACAAAAATGCTTATAATAAATAATTGGCTTCATATATTTCAATTACTGTTGGTTGGTATTAAAAGTGGTTCAGTATGTGCTTTTCTTACTCTTTTTTTGGAGATGAATTGATAGATAGCAAATTCAGAATAGGGAGCTGGTCTTTTCAGTCAGCCTCAGGGTTGAAAAAGCCTTTAGTTAACGCTTTACTTTGTATAACTCTTTGGCAACCTTTGTATAATTTGTCAAAGCAAAAAAGTACCTTGAATTTTAATAACTTTATATCCTTTGTTTTCAGCACTCTATTATTAGCTTTTCAATTCCTGGGAGTACTGAACATATGTCTGAAAAAGGAATGGGGGAACAGAATTACAGCAACTAACACATTGCTCCAAGCTGATACTAGGTTGGTCGATATTTTTCTGGCTTGTGGAGGTGTGAGGGAGTTAATACGTAGCCATGATTAGTTGAATATTCCCCAAATACTTCTGCTTTAATATCTGATGCCTTACAAAGTCATTTGAGGGTAAGCATTTAGAAGCTTCATTATTAGTTATTTAGAGCCCAGTCCTGAGATATGCCGGTTCACATCTCTTCACTTCTCAGGGTTAGGCCCCTATTGGCACCAGCTATGTTTAAGGCTTAACCTCCTTTCAGTGGTGCATAGGGCCTTGCACTGGAATGAACTTCACCTGCCTGAACAATATATTTTGCCGAATAAAGGAAATAAAGAGGACTCTTGAAAAGCCTGTCCTTTCTGTTGGTTAAAATTGTTAATTAGGTAAGTAGGCGTGAACAAGCATAATATGATATAAACAAAAAGTTGCAGCTTTATTATCTTGGAAACTCATATTTTGTGCACTTAGAAATAAAGAAAAGTGAGTTAGGAAAAAATACAGCTGAGAATGGGGAAATGTTCTCTGGGATATGTACCACTCTTGGTGTGCACAGCAAATGAAACTGAAATCACTCAGAGCTCTGCCTAGGACTGAGTGTATTATAGCATAAGGATTTTAGTTTTTATTATATTTTACCCATGATGTTCAAGCAAACATGTAAAATGGACGAAACAAACTTTTTTCAAATGAAATATTTATTGCTCTGTTAAAAAATTACTTTAGTGGCAAACTACAAGTAAACTATGCAAAAAGCTGAAGAATTTGTGCATCACAAATTTAGAAAAAGCCATTTAATGTACATTATAAATGTAAAAGCAACTGGAAGAAGAAACAGAATGCCAGAATACATGTAGTAATGTGTTACATATATATTCAGACTCAGTTGATTCAATTTTAGCTGGGTATACAAGGGATTTAGGCCCTAGCCTGCAAAGTCTTAAGCATGTGCTTAATTTTAAGCATGCAAGTAATAGCATTTAGGGCAATGGGGACAACTTACATGGTTGAAGCTGAGCATGTGCTTATGTCTTTGTAAGACTGGGATCATAAGTGATAACCAACAATCACATAATGTACCATACATGCATATAATTTTTCATTTAAAAGGAATACAAATTGACATGGATTTTAATTTGCCATGCAATTAAATTACTGTAAATATTGAATACTTGATGTCACAATACTTATTAAACAATATATTGTTTGTAAGCAAACATTTTAAAACCCTATTCATAGAACAGTTCTCTGTCCACTGAACTTTGGAGTACTTCTCTTTAAGGAGAGGATGCTGGATTTGAAGTGGATGATATTCCACAGATCTTCTTGTCTAGAGGGGGTAAAAATAAGGTTTGCATTGTGCAGTTCATCAGTGACCATGTGTGTTTTTGAACAAACTGTCTTTTTTCTATTTTTGTACTAAAGAAGGGTGTTATATAAATGAATAACATAAATAATGGATACATCTTCCTATTGAGTGAACATACAACACAAAAAAATCCAGTTGGTTACATAGTGAAGTGTGTAGTTGTTCTTTTTTTCCTTTTGTACAAAGGATCCTCTGGGATTCCCCACTGGTTATTTTCCCTCATGCCATTAAAAGGCCTGTGTGTAGTCATGTACACCTGTGCAAAGTAGATGTAAAATGCTACCATTATGATTTAGTGGCAGTTTTTACCATCTTTTCACTCATTTCACTCAGGTATAAGAATGACCACAAATATGCATTGCACAGGAGGATCAGATTATGGAACAAGGACTCAGACCTTCCCTAAGAGAGTTAAGAGTATTACTATTAGACTTCTAGCCCTTAGTGTTCCCAAATTTAGGTTTGGGTGAGGTGAAAAAAGAGTGAATATTGCTAATAGCTAGATCTAACAGGGGTAATAGCTATGAAGAAACAACCATGGTGAAATAAGTTGTCTTATTTTCCTGACAAAAGACTCATTTCTAGGTCAATTTCTGATGTAATGTCCATTTAGGTGCACCAACATAACCAAACCAACATGGACGGTAGTCTTGTTTTTATTATATTACGCGTATATTCTAAGACCCAATTCATCCTCTTCTGCAGAAAGAGATTCTGGGGAAGAAATCCAGTATTGCCAATCCCAAGTGTTCAAAAATCATGAATCAGGCCCCAGAAAATCATGAGATTGCATTTAACATCACGTGATTTTAAAGTATACTATATGCTGTGTTCTTTTTATTTTCCTGCTGGCTTTTGAACCTTTCTAATGAGCTCAGGCCCTGTTTTCCAGCTTTTTCTCTGTAGACCTGAAACATTTTTAAAAAAAAATAAAAGCTGAGATTTTCAAATAATCATAAACTCCCAGACCCAAGAAAAACACCAATATTGCACTGGTGATTAAAATTATGAGTTTTCTCTGAGAGAATCCCCTCACCCACTCACAATGATTTCCCCCCACATTGCTCTGTCAAGGATAGGATTTGCCCTCCCCTCCCACCTCATCCCTAGCCAAGGGTCACAGAGTCTGCCCCAGCCTTAGTGGATGCCAGGTTCATTTGCAAAGAGGCCTGTGCCTTCAGAGGTTCTGGCCCTGAGCAGGTCCCTCTCTCAGTGTGACTCCACTGGAACTGTGCAGGAACATCCCTGAATGCAGAGGATGGTTGGGCTCCACAGAAGACGTAATAAGTATCTTTTCTGGATGTTCTCCTCAGGGTTAGAGAACATTATGCATCTTTCCAGCCTGCCCTTCCCTCCTGGAGATCCCTACACCTGCAGTGCAGCCACTGTGAGACCCAGAGGAGGGAGGATGGCCAAGCCCCCTTCCACCCAAATGGTGGGAGGAAACATGTGACACTTCCCCTTTGTATGTGAATCTAGAATATGCTCATTAGTTAGAGAGCAGTATTTATCCCAAGACAGTATGGCACAATATTATAACGAGCCCTTACAAGTCACTACATCTGTTCTGAATTTGTCCTTCTCTATGTTTAAAAAGTGTCAAGCACAGCAAGATGACCTCAACTATGATCAGACTAATTAGCAGTCTTTTATCTTTGATTAATGGACATGAAGGCATGGTATTTAATGCCAGAGTCCTGGTGTGCTGTTCTGTAGTTGTGACACAGTTATCTTTGGACTGAACACTTGCCTCAGTATTATCTTGTCCTAGATATTATTTAGAGCTGGAGGCTCTAATATATAAATAAGTGTAGTCTATGGATATTAGCACGACAGGTCTGAATTTTACAGACCAAAACACTGAGCATTTGGTTTTATTTTTCATATCACTTTTATCTTCCATCTATCTAATGGAGAGACAGGCATAGACTGTATCTTGGACCTAATCCTATTCCAGCTTAAATCCATTGCAATACAGAAAAAATAGGTGAATGGTACTAAGTTTTAAAATCACTATACAAAGAGAAACAACTTACTGTCCTTAAAAAATCTGCTTGTAAAGTTGCAAAGCTTTCCCAGCTACAAATTCAATGAATTCAGAGCTCCCTATAACTAAATCATGAGGAACTTTAATTGTGAAAGTAGGTGAAGTCAGAATATTCACATGCACCACTGTTTCATTCAGACTGGAAGAATCTGTTCCTTGGACACTTGGTGACACCTGAAATAGAATAACCTGGTTTGGTTACTGTAACCCAGTGTACTTCATCAATTTGTTAATACCTGTTTTGCATCCTCTTACTTTTAGAATGAAAAAATGAAAAGGGAGGGCCTCTTTCAACACGGGTATTTTCATCCAGTGGCTTTCTTCTAAAGTGAGCGATAGCTTTTTAGGTTCATGTCAATATACATTTTGGCAGGGGTGGCAATAATGCAGGTGTGGCAATAAGGAACTGCACCACCATGACGGAGATGTGCACGTTAGTGTTTGTACAGTACTTTACTCATGCTAAGTATTGTTGCATTAAAAAAAAAACACACTTCTATCCTCTTATTTCTTAGACACATGACAATGAGGGGCTCAAAGTGCAAACATATAGGCATATAGGAGTTGTCCTATTAATTTCAATGGATGATTCATGTGATTAGTTACTCATGCTGGCATGTTTACAGAATCATACTTGAGCTTTGCCTCTGTATTTCTCAAAGCAGACAATTGGAAGTCAGGCTGAAAAAATGTTTAGAGGTATTGTTTGTCCTCTGTGTTCCTGTTTTTGCATTTTTCTTAAACAAAAGGCAACTGTACTATATTGAGTCTACCAGTGTGAGGGGTTGTCTTAGGACTAAAGCCCTCAGAAACTGGAATACCGTCAATTTTTTTTACATGATCAAACCATATAATACTGGGAAAAATAAGAGCCCAGTCCTGAGAGATGCTATGGAGGAAAGAGTGTGTGCTAACTGTGCGGTGGTAATGGTGTAGCCAATGATTCTACATAGAGTCAATGTAGAGATAACAGCAGGCTCATAGCGGTGTTTTGCAAAGAGAGAGAAGGATTTGTCCCTATACCAGTACAAGTTAGTATTATTTATTCTTGTTTTATCACTGTGTGAAAGAGCTCTGGTTATTTATAAGGTATTTACTGGATTATTTTTGTGTGCCAAACAACCTAGGTTGTAATAAAATTCTTTACATTTTCGATACTTGGAGCTCTAATTTTGTTTTACTGATCTAATAAAGATGTATGTGTTCTGTGTTACCCCTTGGCAGAGCCTCCCTTCTTCTGGAAAGGTAATCTGGGGGCAATCAAACCTGTCAGTGCCAATTTATTCCTGTCAGGCAGTGATCTAGGTTGGTCCTGTCAGTTATCCATCAAACTAAAAGGATTTAGAGTAGAATTGTTTCTAATCTCTGGAGTTTTAGATCATCAAGGGATTATCAAGTATACTTAAAATCAACCTTAGTAAGAGCTTGATGTTTTAAAGACCAAAAATAACACACAAAACACACACTATCCTCCCAATTTGTCCTGAGGCTCAAGTGTGAGTGAAATATAGAGCACAGACATCACTGTGCAATAGTTACTTCCGTTTTAATAACTAGCCTTTACCTTTACTATATTGAAAATGTTTTCTGGTCCGATGGTCATGTTGGATAGTTCTGACACCCATCCGAACCTTTCTTTCATTTTGCTCAACAAGTTGGAAGTGTCTTCTGTGTGACGCTGAATCACCTGGAGGATCTGCTCATACTGTTCACCTGAAACATTAACCAGCTTAACGGCTTCATCAAACTTTATGTGTAGTTCAGGGACATTTGGACAGTCTGGTTAAAAAAACAAACAGACATCAAGCTTTATTGGAAAGCATTCATTTTTTACATTTATGTATGTGTATAAAAGTACAGATTTAGGTTCTATTTCTAGTGTGGGTTTAAAAAAAAAATCCAAAGTAATTTTTGCTGAAGTATTTCAATGAGTTTGGGTTAGATACATGACACCTAGAGTCATTTATCCTTTATGGTAACTGGACACTGTGGTATGCTAAATAAAAACCTTGCTATTACTACATATAGAGATTTATGTTAGTGTATAAATTGGCTATCATTTCCTTTAATTGCCCATAGCGCTTTATCTGTTCATTCCAAGTGAGTCTATAATACATGCTGTTAGCTTTTATTACTATTGAATTTTAAGGCTTAATTTTATTTCAGAGGAGCAATAAACATTAGTATGTAACTAGACTAATCTGTTACTGAACTTGTAGATGTAAGCATAATGGTAGCTTTTTAGGTTCTGTAAACAGCTATGCTCATTGCACATGAGATTAGAATGTGGCCCACAAAATACCATTAAAAACCCCTTCAGAGAACTCTTTGTGACTATCATTTTAATTTCTGTGCTAGTAAATAAAATTGGCCCAATCCTAACATCATTAAAACTCCCAATGAAGTCTCTCAAACTGATCAGTCACATTTGTATTTCTTGTTTCTCATTCAGTATTTTGGATTGCTATATTTTTAATTACAGAGGAGGGTGCTTATAAGACATCACTGTGGTTTTTAAGGCATCAATAGTTTGAGAGAAGATGGGGTGGGGTGGCTACAGAGCTGGGCCGGCTCCAGGCACCAGTGGAGGAAGCACGTGCCTGGGGCGGCATGTGCTAAGGGGTGGCATTCCGTCCATTCTTGGGGCGGCACAGTCCGGATGGCTTTTTTTTTTTTCCTTTCTTTTTTTCTTTTCTTGGGGCGGCAAAAATGCTAGCGCCGGCCCTGCTACATAGATACCACCCAGCAGCAGGAGTCTCCATAGCAATTCTGGCTGATTCAGTCAGAATTCCTCTAAAGTCTCCTGGAGAGTGTGCCAGAGCTCTGCCACCCTTTTACATAGTACAATATGCCTTCTCCATTACCACTCACCAGCTCAGCTCTGCTTTCACTTTTCACTTTCCCTTTGAGGAAATGAATCCCAAGTAAAATTATGCCTGGCCCTGTGCCAGAGCACACAGAGCATGGAACGGTTTAGAGTCACCTTGTAACCCCTCTGCAATATTGCACCCAAGCAGGGCCAATCACATATGGCCCCTTGTTTTCTCTGGAGGATGACATCTTTACCAATAAAATACATACTATCGTGGTGTGGAACATCACCTTTGGTAATGAGGCAAGAGTATTAACAACTGAGTTTATACTGACACTGTGTGGAGACATTGGGGAAGGGAAATGAAATCATTTGGATCAACTCTGTGGCTTTTGAATTCACAGTAATAGTAAATCTTGCAGAAGCTTAAACTTTAATTCCAGAAATATGTAGATAAGACAGTAGAAAATCTTATAGCACCAATATCTGCAAAAAAAGAAAGAAAGGTCACTGCTTCATCATGGACAACAAGGTATTACAGAAACACACTAGAAAATGATTTAGCCTCTCATTCAGGTTGTCCTGACATTTCTGGCATCTCTCATGAAACTGTGGGCATCCTGATGAATTCTGATGGAGCTCTTACACAGAGCGCATCTTGTGTCCTGGTATGCATCTTTGAAAACATGCCACTTTTGTCAGAATCTAGAGTGATATATACAGTATGAAATGAGCCTAACACTGAGTTAGGGGCCTGCTGATATCTTCTTATTGCTGTTTCCTACTCCATTGTTTTTTTCAATAAAACTTCCAGGGCTGAATTCAAAATGAATGAGCATAAGACCAGAAACAATAGTAACCAAAGCATGCTTCCCTTGAAACAGTACATGTCACTATCATATGATCCCTTATAAAAATATTACCAATTTTTTCTGCATGGCAAACACTACCTATAGTGTTTTAGACTATTGTGTAGAACATGGTTTTCAGTCCGCAGGTTGCGACTTCTAAGGATGTAATTAACTTGTCAAAGAGGGGTTGCAACCCCTGTCCCTTTATTTACTGCTAAATAAGAGTGGGCTCACAAAACTGATTATTATGATAATATGTGGTCAATCATATGGAAGATTGAGAACCACTGTTGTAGAGTAATCTAGAATCTAGCTTTTTTTTAAATAAGGGATTTTCTTTTTAGACAAGTACTAGCATATATTTAGTTTAAATAACAATAGTTTCTCCCTTAACATTATTAAAATATAAAGAATATTTTTATATGTACTCTTGAAATTTTCATATTTTGGACTCAAGATTGTATCCATTAAAACTAAAACTCCCTTTTCTTTTTAGGGAGCTCAGGTTTCCAGTAGAAGTATATCTGGAATATTTTTCCCTTTCTTGTCTATTTAAAGAAAAAAGCTGTCAGGGAGTTCATACCAAACTGCTCATATTCATGGGCTGCAAAAGAGAGTCCATGCATTGATACTTTTCTGAGTTATGTACTTTCATTTGAAATTGCCTTTAAAAAACTAATATCTTCCATAGTTGTTTGCTCTATGTGGCTCAAAAGATTCAACCAACAGAAGTTGGTTGAATAAATGATATTACTTCACCTACATTGTCTCTTTAAAAAACAGAAACATGCAAATGTACTTACTTTTTAGTTGGTCCCTTCAGTCTGCCAACCAATACATCATCAGATGTCATTTATTAGGCTACTTGTTGGCTTTGATTCTGCTAAAATGGAAGTCTTTTAAGAAAAAAAGGTATACATACCAAAAATGGATACTAATATATTTTTAATTATTTAAGATATTTTAAAGAACCATGACATGGTTTCAGATCTTGTCCTAAAAGATCTAAACTTTTGGTGAGTAATTTTAAAAAACAATATGCTAGAGGCCAAAGCTAAAAGTTGTCCATTCCAATAATTTAGAAACATGAGTTTCGCTCTATCAGAGTGTATCATTGGATCATCTTGTCTGGTATTATGCCTCCAGTGGTGGCCTATACCTTTGATGCTTCAGAGTGAGGCAAATTAAGTCTTATAAACAAATGCTCCTGGCCAATTGTATAATTGCCTGGTTCAATATGTGGCTGTTTGATACATATCCTGCATACGATGTCAGCTAACTCAGTGAGAAAGCAACTAACTAAAAGCACTCCCCAATCCACACCTTTTTGTGTTTGTTTTATAGTGCACAAAGCTACAGAAAGTTACGGAGGGCGGAGAGCAAAGCTCTCATCTTTCTCTCCGCGGTTACTGATCAACTTTGCAACCCAAAGTTGCACTCTCTTTTTGCAAAGAATTACTGCTGCAGAAAGTTTGACTATCTCCTCTGCATGGTTATAAATGGAGTGTGGGTGGTGTCAACAGCCTGTCTTCTGATGCTCTCCTCCACCCCCCACCCTTGAAAACTGTTGTCATCCCCTCAAAAACAAACAAACTTAGCTGTCCTAAATGGAATTCTTCCCATTTGCTGGAGCTCTTCATGTCTTTGTTTCTTGTTGGCACATTAGATGCCTGTTACAGCTGCAAGCAGGTCTCACAGCTGACTGACACATCTATTTCCTTAAATTTTGTAAGGGCTGGTGACGTGTCTTAACCTTTTAGGAGCAATGGAAGCACATCAGCACAATACGTGGTTCTTCCTGACTAATGCTGAGATCAGATTCGTCAGTCAGCCACATGAAAATCCAAATCTGCACTGAACACCTAGGAATTCCTGCAAATGCTTTGAGAATTATTGTAGGAATCAGGCTCTAAGGAGACAGTAGCATAAGCCCTTAACTAGCATTCTATGAACCTGGAGGATTTGGCATTCTGTCTTTTTATTTTATTATTCCAAATTTTAATTTGGCCAATAAATTTATGTTTGACCTATATCTGCTTATCCAAGAGGGCTTTCAGACCTTCACACAACATGTGTTATGCTATTTATAGCCTCAAACTGAATTGCTAGCCAGTTAATAACTATTGCCAAGACTTGTGAAAGTTTGATGTTATTGGTACCAAAGTCTGTTTTAACTTCTTCTAACACTTGCCTTTGGCTTGTTCTGTCAAATCTCTTGTACTGTCTGTGTATTCATCAAATGCTTCAGTAATCACCTCACTGATACCTTCAAACAGAGTCTTGCTGAAGTCAAAAAATATCTGAAGGAAGCCTGGCATACCCCCGTCTTTCTGAAAACCACTGTTTCTTATAGGCTCCTCGGGGAAAGCAGGCAGATAGTAAGGCTCAGTTAAGTCCAGATCAGACTTGAAATATATTTGAAAAGATTGATCAAATTCTTTTTGCATCTGTTTGAAAAAAGCAAAGCTTTTATCAAATATTGTGCTCATATCCGATAACAGCTGGCTAAATAAATCTTCCATTTGTACTAACTGGGCATCTTCTTTCTCGGGCTTTTCATTTAACTGGAGATCTTTTCCTTGATCCTCATGAAAAGTAAAAGTCAACAGAGACATTTTCCTGAAAAAATCTTCAACCTGTATATGCAAAAATACATCGGCTGTCAGACAAATTATCAGATCTTCATCCTCTTAGGGCAGCTGCTATAAAGAATTTCTTCAACTGTTTAGAGATGAAGGGAATGCATCCCTAATTAGTCAACAGGGTGTTAATATTTACACTAAATCCCCACTAAAGAGGATGCCCGTCTTTGAACCAGTTGGCCTCTAATTTACTGAGCCATTCAGTTCATGTTAATAGTTGCGACAGGGCCCCAAAATTAAATTTGGGCATCATTAACAAACTTTGGTCTTCATCTGAGAATCACCTTTGTGAGCTGCATTATAGTAATGTAGTAAATACATGTTGAACAGAAGGCAATTGTTTTCTCTCTCCTGTTAAGATATCAACAATTCTTTCCCCAAGGCCCAAACCCTCAAGTTCTTACTCTGGCTACAATAGGGTGACCAGATGTCCCGATTTTATAGGGATTTTTGAGTCTTTTTCTTATATAGGCTCCTATTACTCCCCACCCCATCACGATTTTTCACACTTGCTGTGTGGTCACCCTAGGCTACAATCTTTGAAATCAGTGGATGATTGGCCCAAGAAAGAACTAAGTAAAGTCTTCAGAATTTGGCCTCAAATACACATTGCTTCCTTGTTTTTAAATTGGTTTTTTATCAATATAAGCTTGTCATTACAACTACTAATGTGACGATTTCACTGAACCCATAGAGTTCACTATGGAGATTACCAAAATAATGCCAAAGACAGCATGATGCTACAGTGTGTGTGTATTTAAAGTAGGATACGACTCTAAAAAATTACTTTGTAAAAATAGCATGATGGGGTTGATGTTTGTTGTCTGTTAGTGCCTTTCAGAACAACTGTGCTCTTTTAACCAGTAAAAAATAAATAGCAAACATGCCCTCAGAGCTGAAAATCAAACTGTGTTCTTTCTGAGTTGTGCATAATTATTAGTAATTCTGGCTCAACTGTGGTGTATTCAGGTGACGTTAAGGTGTAATTAAAATGTATGCTTTGAGGTAAAGATTTTGCAGTTAGAATTTAGATAATTCTGTTGATGATGAACATTCCAAGAAAAAATCAATCTTTTCTCTCAGAACTGTGTTGGCTCTGAAGTGCTAACAGGAGTTAAAAGTAGTAAAAATCTTATCTTTGCTTCAAAAGTAGTAGACATGACATGGAATAAACACATGAAGGAGAACTGTTGTGTAGGAAGATGCAGTTTTTTAAATGGTCACTTTACTTATCATAACCACAGTTTAAGATGTGTTGTTTCTCAGAAGAAAAACAAAAGTTGTGGCATTTTTCACAAATTACTGAACATCTTAATTCAAATTCTACTGTGGGTTGCACCATTATAAATCTGGAGTAACTTCACTGAAGTAAATTACTCCATTATTTCAGTGGAGTCACACCTGAGTTACACCAGTGTCACAGAACAGGCTCAATGTGCAATGAACTGAAGTCAAATGAGATCTGTTCCGCCCAAGTCCATGATTCCAGATCCCAATGTCAAATTGTTTTTGATAACCCAGTACTAATGGCACATCTGTCCATTTGAGAAAACAAGATGTGCTCACTTAAAAGAGTTAGGTGAAGCAGCAACTAAAGGAAGAGTGCTTGCTGGAGGCTGACTTTCTTCTTACCTTACTTGTAAATGTTGACAAACCGTGCTGGCAGGTTGTATAAAATCTCATGCAGTTACTTTCTAAACAAGTTTTACATTCATCCCAGAGATTTCTCAGAGACACCTGACATTGTCTTTCTTCTTCCTCTAATTGTTCTTTCACTTCGTCCATAAGCCGCAGAGCTTCCTAATTGAGAAAAAGGTTCACAATTTGTTCACTTAATTAATTCCAGTTTTCACACTAGTGAAACACTCATCCCAGCCTACCAGTAATTAAATTCTCTGTTGTTATTTGTGGTTTATCCTTCATCCCTAACAAAGGGCCAGATAGCCCCTCTGCCTGAATTGCACATGGAGGAGGCTGGAAACTCTGTAAAGTTCCCCTTACATAGTTTCCCTGGTGTCTTTCCCTTAGTGGCCATAGCTCACGAAACTCAGTAGATCTCTGAGATCCATTTCTATTTCAGAGGGTATGCTCAGCTGACTGACTGGGTATGCTGGGGCCAAGGCTATGGAGAGGCCCCAGTTCAGCCCCTCATGCCTATAACGTCAAATCTTTATTTTCCCATACAGTATTCCAGAACACTCTCCCATTTAGCTAATATTCCCTTTTGTTCCATTTTTTAATACTGCATTCCTTTAGCCCAAATATTTCAGTGATTTAAGCTCCTGCTGTCTGTAAACCCCTTCGTTATAAAGAAATATGGAGAAGTATTGAATTTCCCCTCTATTGGCTTTTATTGATTAAAAGCCTGGAGTGAGAGCATTTCTTCCCTTACCATTTGCCAGATGTTAGGAGCTCTTTCTGCACTGCACACATGCATGGTACTTTCTACAGGGTTTGTTCTAATTTATGCTTCATTCTACATGTGTTAGCACACAAAGCCAAGCACTGATTAGGATAAGCACTTCAAAATGAAGCTGACACGAACAGACGGGAAAGCTCTCAGCACCAGACAGGAGTTAGAGGTGGGTGGCCTCTCTCTGCCAGTGCAGTGCACTTCTTAATACTTTAAATTTCCAAACAAAACTCCAGGTCCTTTGGAAGTACACATGCTCCCCTTAACTTATTTATTAGCCAGGCTTGTTCCTTTCTGGGTTCTGGCAGCAGGAGACAGTTGGCTCATTACAATGCGGACAAGGTCCTTGAAAAAGAACTTGTATACACTGTAAGAGCATACTGGGGCAGGGAGGGGGGTTAACAGCACTTGTATTTATGTTATTTGTTTTATGTGTCCTCATTTGTGCTATATTTTAATGTAGTCTTGGTTGGTGGGGAAGGATTGCTTTGTAAATAAATCATGATCCTCAGAATAAACAGTGCATTGAATACTTTATACAGCACAGCGCACAGTTACACTGTCAGATCATTCTCTCTGCAATTGTATTTTTACAGCTCCACCAACAGAGACTAATGGCTGCATTTACTGCAGGACTCATTTCCCACAGCTACTTGAGAGACAGCCTGGATATGCACTGTCAGCTCTGAGAGGAGATAACATTGTAAAGCAATGACTGCCTTAGAGAATACATCCTTTTAGATTGTAAATTCATGATGCCCCACTTCCAATTCAGAACTCCTTATCTGGGGGTTTATAAACCTATGGAGGGAGTCCACTTTGATGTAATTGTGCCTTGTATAACAACTTGCCTACATAACCTTTTTGTTGTTGTTGACCTGCCCTTTTTCTAACTTCTCTTTCTTATATGTAAGAAATGTTTTGTACCATGAAAGCTCTATTAATTCTTATATATTTTCATTACTCTTGAGCATGACTTGAATGAAGTAATGCTTATGGAGTGCAAAAAAACTCATCCAGTTTGGGAACTAGGCTTTGAATTGTCAGGTTTGAACTAAGGAATACTAAACTATATAATGGTTTGGATTTTCTCATCCTGAGTATCTGAGCAAGCCAGTCACTGCTAGCAGACGGAAGTCGTAGACAAATTAGGGACATAACTAAAGCTGATCAAATACTGCAAACCTAGTGCCAGCTTTGGCTCAGGAGTGTTGTGCCACATTTCATTTACCCTTTACAACCATTCACATGAATGGTGGTGTTTTTGCACAGTCTTTTTGGCATAATTGTTCTTCTTACGAATGCACGTAGATCAGGGTATTGGTACATGAACAAGAATACTTGTTATGTCATTTGTTGGTCTCCTTTTTAAAATGTTTCAGTCCCCAAATCAGTGAGCAAAATGTAGTATTATGTGACACAGATTGCATATCCCATACTATGAGTCAAAGGGAAAGTTCACAGATAGCTTGTTTATAATGAATAATGCAACAAACTTGAAAGATGTTATAATTGTCCAACAGATATTTGCACAATATTATCACTTACTATTTAGATTGCTCTACACCCACAGGGCCCCATTACAATTGGATCCCCATTTTGCAAACATAGATATAGGAAGACCTAGTCTTCTTCCCTAAGAAATTGGCAAATATGAGAGTTAGTATTCTAAATAATATTGAAATGTAAATGTATAGGGCCAGAGAGCGTCTTATCTTGTGTTCCAGTACCAGGGAGTAAGAGGATGTAAGCAATGGTGTGCCATACTGCTGCTTCTAGTGCTCTGGGAGTAGTAGGCTATGCAGAGTAGCGATGACCCTATCCCCCCCATGCAAATGGCTGGGAAGTGGTGGAAGGGGGCAGAAATGAGCAGAGCCTTGACTCTATCTCCCCGAAGGTGCTCCGTGGCATAGCTGTGTTGCCAGGTCGGGAGGCATACACTGCACCAGGCATACAATTTACCTCCTTCCCAGAGGCATGAAGAAACCAGGAGGGAGATTATGACTTCCTGAATCACAGATTTTTCTGGGCTGCTCAATGGGGATCATAAAACTGTGCCCCTCTTACTATGGGCTGTCTCTCAAAGTGATGACCTAGCCCATAATGTCTCTGATTGGGACAAGTAACAATATAAAAATGATCATATATAATTCCTTAGATTTTAATTACCATTTACAGTTACCTGCTTTTCTCCACTGCTCTTCTTCAAGGTTTTCATCAGATGTACGTGTTTATCTTCATTTCTTTCCATTATAACTTTCATCTGCTTAATGCCTACCAGAGCTTTCTTTACCTCTTCATCTACATATTTCTCACCAGCTTCAGATAAAACTAAAAAAACAGACCAAATTTTAAAACGAACCAGATTTTAAAATAGGGCCTTATTGCTGTATTGCCGTAATGCACTCTGATAACAAGGTATAATTAAATGGCTCTACATTTCTAAGCAGACAAAAGTTTATATCCCTAGCTGGTGCAAGCTGAAGTTAGTGAAGCTTAGATGATTTACACCAGCTGAGGATTTGGCGCAAAGCCTTCTGTTGATCAGATATATGCTTCTATTGTAGCTTAATGTGATCTAGTTCAGGTTAATCCTCAGCCACCTGTTTCTACTTAGCTGACATATTTATTTTTAATCCTAACTACTTCTCTTAACTTTTTTTTTTAAATATAGTTTAGAAGAATCTTAATTCAATTCCCATAAGAATATAGGACTTTATCATGCTCCTGCTGAACATCAATGGCAAAATGACCATTGACTTCAGTGGCAACTCAGTTTGGCCTGTGTTTTGAAAACAAAAATCATGCTATAATGCTTGAGACATAATCTGCATTTGTTCCCTGTACAGAAATCCCACCGACATCAGTGGGAACTACAGAAAACAAGTGAAGTATATGTTGCCTTTGAAATTATAAAATGCACTTTCATACATTATTCTTTTCTCTTTTCATATCTTTCTTTCCCCTCACTTTTTGTCTGATATATGTATGTTTCTTTGCCCCAGTCTGGTTTATATGTTCATAATCGGTCCTTTTTGTAGTAAACAGCAAAATAAAAACACTTGCAAAATGTACTATAGATGCTTTTAAACCAAGGTATTTTTACCATTTTAATAACTTTTAACAGCAAACGGGTCCAGCATATTGTTCTAGAAAACTTGCAAAATTTCGTTTAAACAAATTAAATAAAATAATCCAAACCCTGTTGAATTCAATTTAGTTTTCAGGTTTTACTCCAGTAATTTAAGAAAGACACAATTTAAAAAAATTATGCCTTGAAAATAAGATATAAAAAGGAAAAATGAGCTACCTTCCGTGATTCCTCGTATAAATAGTTTCAATTTTTACGGACCCTTTAAAATGGGAATTGATAATGAATATGCTTTGTGGGTGCTTTATTTCAGCATCACTAGAAACCACCAATGTCACACATCTTAAGGCCCCACACATGCAATTGGATCTGCACTGGCAGACTTTTGTGCAGAACCCTATTGACTTCAGTGGGACTTTGTGTGGGAGCAAAGGCCCTCCCATGCAGATCTAATTGCAGAAATGGGCCCAGCAGCTTTCAATCCATACTTAATAGTAAAAGAATACATACTTTTCAGGTGTTCCCATGGATTGATTTCCTCCTCCTTTATAGGTGCACACTGATGGCCCCTCAGCCATAACAGGTATATCAGAAATAGCCAACACAACTTCATGTTCTCTCTGCATAAGGAATAAAATAATTAATAGAAGTTAAATGTAAAACATTAGAGACCCATCATGCAAATACTTACTATCCAGTGTAGTGCTTATTACTGTGAGGACCAGTTCCATTGGCTTCAGTGAGGCTACTCATATTCGTAAGTGTGAGTCCTAAGATTCTGTAATACAAGTACTATAATACAAGAGGCTGATCCTGCTCCCATAGAATCTGAAAATTTTGCCATAGAAGTCAATGGGCCCAATTCAGGCAACCCATTTCTGTCAAAAATGCCCTTTTTGCTCCTTGTGCTCCATGAAATTACCCGAATAAACATTCTGATGCTCTTTTCTGCGACATCTCAAAGACTGGCCCTTTTTCACTCAATACAAATACAGTAGCTGTAGATCTTGTACAGCACCAATACTAGACTTCAAATGAATACTCAGAATTATACTTAAATAAAAGCAGCAGCAATGTCTGTGAAAATTCTAACACTATTTCCAAACTTATTAAATAATATTAAAAATGTGATAAAAGCCCAACGTCTTGAATATTTTTTCTCTTTTATATAATACACATCTGAACGTTATGATTAATTAAAACACGTTAGTAAGGATCTCTCTTTCTACAGCAGGCTGGATTCTGATCACACTTGAACTAATATAAATCCATTGAGTTAAGTGTAAAGTGGTGTAACTGAAATCAGAATCAGATCCCTTGTTTTTTATATTAGTTTATTATAGAGTATAGTAAATTTTATTCAGCTCACTCTTACTTTCTTCCAATTCACAAAAAATCTTAAATACTGACACCACAATGAATCATTTTTATTCATTTTAGTTACTAGTTCAGGAATATAAATGTATTTCTACTATATACACATGCCATATTACAAAAGAAAATCTTCTAGGCAATTACTTCTTTCTTCATCTCCAAAAAGGTGGTTCTTTTGTAACCTAATTGTATTTGCCACTGTCATTCAAAATCATGCTAAATGTGTTGAAAGTAAAGAATAGATGTGGCAAGAAATTGGGAAATGAATTAATTATATGAATCAAAAATACATCAATGAACTGAAACATATTTCTATGCAGTAAGTTAAGGAAAAATAATTTCATTTACTTTAGTTCCCCTTCATACACAGCTATAGCATAGACGGGTTTATTTTGTAGTTACAAATTCTCATTTAATCAAATGAAAGACAATACTTACACTCCTTTTTTTTTTTTAGACAATACACCCTTTCCAAAGCAAGAGTAATGATATCAGTTACAAGTTTATATATAAATTAAAGTATATTTATGACATGGATTCACTTTTATATTTCCATCAATAGCAGATGAGCAATAACTTTGCAAAGAAGTACAAACTAGTTAACCAAATGAATCTTGAAAATAGCATATATTTACCACTAATACTGAAATATCTCCTTTGTAAAAATTGTTCCCAGCATCAAGAAGGAATCAGACTGTGTTCTGATCTAATTTTCATGTGTGTCAGGGATTTTGCATGTTCTACTTATCTGATGACAAGGTACTTAATCCTATTAATGAGACATTTTGTGATTAGGCTATAGGATTTCCCTCTGTTTCAGATTTAAGACGTGCCCATGCTTACAGTCAAAAATAAACACTAGAGGGAGTGTTGGACATAACATGGATTTTCTATTTCCCCTTGTCTAGTGACCCTAGTATTTTTGACCAGTGGCTTCTTGAATTATTTCCTTTTTAAATCAGAAAAGATCTACAGCTTGTGGTAGAGGTTATCTGAGTGAATTTATTAAAATTACTTTAGCTAAAAATGATTTCTACCTTTAGTTATTTTAAAATACCTTCATTTTCATATGCTAGAAAAATATCCAGTAAGACAACGACAAAAAACGGCAAATAAAATTCAGGAATCAAGAGAACTCCTGATCCAAATACATATGAGAATGATCTGATAGAACATGAACACTTTTTATCATTTTGTACATTGTTACATCTCTATGTTTATACTTGCATGATTTTTAATTACTATGCAAATTAACACATGCGAAAGATTTGCAGAATCTTAGGTACATATGTTGCTAAATATTGAAATCAAATATTTAAGTTAACTAATATCATCTATATGATGTGTTACTGTCGATCTATATTCCACATTGTGATGTGCAAGTGCAATTCCCCACTGAAGTCAAAGTGGAGGAGAGAAGTGGGGAATCCATTAAAATACACAAAATGTAAAAAGTTCACATACTGTAATCACATTTTAAAATGTCCTAAATATGTTTTTACCTCAGAAGCCATAACAACTAAATGCCGTGAATGAAGGCCAAGATCAAACATAATCCACACTATTTAGGGAGGTGGCTTTTTGTTTGTTTGTTTGTGTTTTTAAACACATATTTGTACTGGCATCTGCCTCCAGATCTACATTGCAAAACTTAGCCATCTGGGCCAAAAGTTTCTAGAGATTTTCAGTGCCTCCATTTTTGGATGCCCCACTTGAGACATGTTAGCCTGATTTTCAGAAATATTGAACACCTGTGACTGCAATCGAAGTCTGTTGGAACTGCAGGTGTTCAAGTACTCTGAAAAGCAGTGTTTTAAGTTGGACAGCCAAATATTAAAACTCCGTGAATTGCTGGTGTAGTCTGAAAATTTTGGCCTTGGCATATGTTAAATGTTGACTCACTGACAGCAGCATCCCTGCTGAATTATTGATCATTTGGTATTCTGCTATCAGTCAGGAAACATGCCTTTCCAGAGGTCCAGGACTTCTGAGTTCTTGGTGCTGTGGTATCTGGCATAGCACAGAGAACTCAAGGGAATTAACCAAATACCACAGGATTCACTACTACACATATCCTGTACCCCTGCCTCTTGTGAGAGTTCTGGGTAAGAACCCACAGCCAGCCTGTCTACTTGGATCAAGTACTGTGTCAGGATTTGGTACTCACTGCATCTCCTCCCTTCAATGTCTGTAGAAGTTATACTCACATAGGCAGAGAGTCTGGACTTTTTAGGGCTTGGCTACACTCGAAACTCCAAAGTGCTGCCGCAGGAGCGCTCCCGCAGCAGCGCTTTGAAGTGCAGGTGTGGTCACTGCGCCAGTGCCTAGCGCTGAAGGTACTCCACCTCCCCGTGGGGATTAGCTTACGGCGCTGGGAACCGCGCTCCCAGGGCACTGTTTACACTGGCGCTTTACAGCGCTATAACTTGCTGCGCTCAGGGGGGTGTTTTTTCACACCCCTGAGCAAGAAAGTTGCAGTGCTGTAAAGCGCCAGTGTAGCCAAGGCCTAGTGAAGATTTATTGGCCCGACACCTAGAACAGGATCCTTATCAGGGAAGATTTTTCTCTCCTTTTAATTTTTTTCCCTTTAAAAATGACTATATCCCCTCTCTTTTTCACTTTTTTATTTTCAGTTTGTTCATATGGTAAGTCTAGTGCTGGCCAGTCAAAAGCCAATCGACTCTATCTAGAGAGAAACATATTCCATTCAGTCAAAAATGGTCAATAGTTACAAGCTTTGTGTGGGGAAACCATGACAAGTTGGGAGGAAGGAATCCACCCCCATGTTGCAGGGACAGTAAAAAGCTGCAGTGCCTCTTTCTTCTGAGCCTACACATAGAAGTTTGAGGACATTGGGTCCACTAGTTGCTCATTCACAATAGAACTTCTTGGCAAAAGCCCTATTTAGGGCTGGTGCCAAGCACTCGTCTGAGGCATTCAGAGTTATTCCCCCACAAGGATATCTATAACAGGACTTTTATGGTGCTGAAACCCTTGTCTGGTGCAGAGTTCCTTGTGCATGTCTTCCTTTGAAGAGTCAACATCACACATTATCCATACATTATAGTACCCTGGATGTTACATCTCCTTAGAAATTACACAAATTTTACTGAGAAATGTTTGTGTTTTACTAACCCAATATGCAGTCTAAACACAAATGGGAATTAGTTTCATGTTTTTCATTTTCTATGAGGAAAATAAAACCTGGCCTTTGGCTTTTTTATTATTTACAACTATATAATGGCAAAGTGATGGTCTAAGCAGCCAAGGGATCTCTAGAGAGAAATTCAGCTGACTGGGAAAAGAAAAAAAATCAGTTAATTTAGCAAAGTATAGGATGCAAGTTAAGATGAAACAGAAAATAAAGAAATATTGGCATGGATATTGGCAAGGGTTAATATTAGATCATTTGGAAAAATCAAATATTTTATTAGAGTTAATCTAAAGCAGGGGTCCCTTTTTCTTTCGGAGCCCCCTGCCAACATGCTATAATAACTCTAGGGCCCAGTGGTGGGGCAGTGGGGGAGAAGGGTCCTTGGAGTTTCAGCCACAGAGTGGGGGTGCTGGGACTCTGGGACTCTGAAGTGGGGGTGCTGGGACTCCGGGATTCTGAAGCCCACAGATAGTGGGGATGCTGGGACTCCGGGCTTCAGCCCTGCTGGGGTGCCACCAGGGCTCTGTGCTTCAGCCCCGTGGTTCCGGCTTCAGCCCCATGGAGAGTGCCGGTTTGGGACTTTAGCCCCTGTGGGAGTGCCAGGGCTTGGGGCTCCCTGCGGCTCCATTCCTGGTTTCAGCCCCATGGGGGCGCCAGGCTTCTGCCGTGGGGCCCTGTGGTCCCCTGGAACCAGTTCACAGCCCCCAAGGGGCCGTGGAGAACCACTGGTTGAGAACCTGGTTGAGAACCACTGATCTAAAGAACTAAGTTTTGGATTGAGGAGACTCCAAAGGACTCATCATTTCACACTTGAGACAGTCCTGTTATTAATGTGCAGTCCTACTAATCTCAAAGCAGCACTCTTGAGTTTTAACTTTACACAAATTTTATCAGCAAGTTTCATATTTGGGATGGCTTAACTTTACTTTCTTAACTCTTCAGATTCAATCTGCGCTGTCCTATTATGAACATTTCAAACATTTCTGAACGTGGGCTGACAAATCTTCTATGTGTTGCTTACAGTTTGCAGTGGTCTTTCTCGTAATACAGTACTCTTGACTTTGGACAATATATTCATCCACAACATATCATTTTTTCCACACTATTATACTACCCTGTTCAGTTTTTACATTGCATTGAATGCACTACATCTATAACAAGAAAATTTCTGTAACATCCTAAAATTCAGCCCACATTTTTGCTTCTATTAATCTTTGAATGATTCTAAAACACTTATTCATGCCTCTAGGCCCATTGGAACTATTTGTATGAGTAAAGGATTGCAGGGTTGGGCTGTTTTTCATAGTCTTAAATCCCACTAATGCTATATTTTATCAAAATAAATATGTTATAATTAGGGCTGGTCAAAACATTTCAAATGAAACATTTTCCTGTTTAAAAATGGGGTTTCAGCTAAATGGAAATTTTCCACAAGACAGGATTGATTTGGGGGGAATTTTATGTTCAGAAAGTTCAAATGAAATATTTCACTTCAGGGTTGGTAGGTGTTAATCTCTGTAAGCCTGAGCTACCATAGTGCTTCATGGGAGTTGTAGCTCTGAGTTCCTTGTGCCCTCATTCTGCACTATGGGCCCTGCTCCCTAGCCAGATAACAATTCCCATTGTGCACCACAGTTTATCCCTGTTATTGAGCCATTAGATTTAATAATCTAAATTTGTTAAGATTATTTCAACTTTTTGCCTTGACTCAGGACAAAAACAGATGTTGAAATATAGGAATTTCCTGCAGTATGGAGTCATTATAAGTTTCTTTCATTTATATTGTATGAACATAATTTGTTCATAGTATAGAAGAGTTGCTTTCATACCAGACATCTTCAAACTCCTACTTGGGATTGCATTCTGTTCTAAACACCAAGTCTGGAATATCTATAATCTCTTAACTAGGCAGTGTCAACCTAGTCTCTCAGGATCAATAAATTAAGTGCTATATAATTACATTAAAGATCCCAAGGTTCTTTTAAGAAATAGATCCTGATCCTGCAAAAACTTACATATATGTGTAACCTTAATCATGTGACTTGAATTGAAGCTAAAGCCAATGGAATGGCAAGGGGCACACTCATGTGCTTAAGATTAAGAACATGTGAATGTTTTTGCAGGGTTGGAGCCTTAATGGGTTTTTTGTGTATAATGAGTAGTAAACTTTCAAACAGTTTGTGAGCCCTCTAGTGGCCCTCTCTGTCTTCTGTGTTTCAGAAGCCACCAGAACCCTGCCAGAGGAGCAGCGTATATATGTTGCTAGATCCTGAATATTATATATATTTAGCAAACATGGTTATTTGGACCCCACTGTGTCCAGGGGGCTTCCTTCACACTAGGTATAATGTGTAAAGAGCAAAAGACACAAGAAGTTTTGCCAGGGTCTCTGGCTAAAATTTCTCCTTCGCATACTAATGTGTACAATGATGTGTACAGGTGGGTTGCTGTATTTCATTGTGACAGATTTCTATTAGGTAAGGTGCTTTGCAGCCATTCAGACTGGAAATTGATATATAAATAGGAGTACAAATATAATTCAAATTTAAGATCAAAGTTTCTTACCTTAGAACTGACAGTCTGTTAGGAGACATACTCTAGATTACAAGTATCTAAAGGGGAAGGGAGGCGGCGGGGGGGAAATCTATCACTACCGTGATGAATTCTTTTTTTTAAGCCACCCAGGGCTTTGGCATAATACTCTAAATACCAGTCCCAGCCATAAATGCTATTCACAAAGGTATGGAAATCTCTTGTTAGCATCTTCCACAAAGCTGTTACACAGAAAAAGGGAGCCATTGTCTCCTAAAGCATTAGCAAAATGCTGCATTATGTTTATTGAATGGAGAAAGACAAATGTATTAAGTAAAGGAAAGGAGTATTATAAACACCTGAAAAGTGATACAATATGTAGCTGAAATCTGAAAGTATACTTTGGTGTCTTCAGAAATTGTGTCTGGAATATCAGCTAACTGTTGAACTTGGAAAAATACCATTACAAATGTTATGTTATCAGCAGGAGAGATCAAAGCCAGTGCAAGGATAACAAAATGAGTTAGGAACTATTTATTCCAAACCTATGAGGCAAGTGTGCATGGAGCAGTTATACAAATAGATTTCAGGAAACATTTCATATGAAAATGCTAAAGTTTTCAACCAGATGTTTTATGAGGGTTTAGTTTCAAGCTTCCCTAGGATAGTGAAAACAAAGAAGTTTTATTACATGCAGTCATGTATTAAATCAGCTTTGGGGCTGACACTGAAAGGGACAGGTAAGAATGAAACCATGTTGCATGCTCATCTGCTTCACTAACACATGTATTCTGCATTCAGCTCAGTATCAGCTACTCCTGGAATTGCTGCTTATTGGAAACAACCCTGGTGTTTAATGAACTGAAGATGAGTTAATTAGTGCCTGATCCTGTGAGGTAGTGAGCACTTCCTGTGAGGTGCTGCTAATTGCACTCAGCTGCTTGAGACCTAGTTGAGAGCACTCAGTACTTTGTAGGATCAGGCCTTAATAACAATCAGTGAAGACCACTGGAAATTGCTTTTAATAAGTCTTTGGCTAGACTCTTGGGTACTTGCTTCTGTTGAACTCAGGGTGAAACCTGTTCTAGTGCCTGAGGGAGAGGATGCACAAAGAGGGATGTGTAAAGATAAAGTTTCCTCAATATGTCCAATAAGAAGACAATCACAACTCCATACTTTGTTGTGAAAAGGAAATGGAGTTGTTTCAGGAAGCAGAGCTGGAATGCAGCCTGAAGCTGAACTTTCCCCCTATTCATTAAAATATTAGCTAAAGTTTCTAAAGAGTTTCACTGCAAATTAGAATTAATGATTTTATGCATCTAGAAGTTCTTGTCCAATTACCATCTTGTATGTTTTTACAGCTGTCTCTTATATACATGCTATGCTACCCATAACATCTGTTCCTTAGTACCAAAAGAGGTTCTATGATAGAAATATTGGCTTGAGTGATCAGGAGGAGTGGGGGAGATGAATCCTCTAAGCAAGAGGGAGAAAAAGAAACACAAAGGAAGATAGAGAGAGAGAGAAGGAGACAAAAGAAGCAAAAAAAAAAGGGGGAAATGAGAAAGAGAGGGTGGAGTCCACAAAGCACCAGAATTTAAAAGGAAATCATTTTTAAGAATGAACAGGCTATGCAGTTATGCAATGTACAAGTACATTGCCATGCAACCTACAAATAAGAAATAATTCATCCAAACAACAAAAAAATTGATCAACATGTGCACAAAAACCTGAGTTAAGTGTGTAACCTTTGTGGTTCCTCACTCATCTTCCCCATCTAACTTTACTTCTTGGGTCACATCTTTAGTCAGATAATAAATTTTTTAGGTCAAAGACTTTGGTGTTTGTTTGTGCTCTAAATTGCCCAGCACACTTTTGGACACTGTAAAATAAAAAATAATAATTATAAATCTTCGACACAGAGGCTGCACATCTCTATTTTTTCCTGCACAAATTTGCCAAGCCAACTACCAGATCTGTGTGTGCAAAAATTCTGGTTTACAGGGGTATAGATAAGTTCTGAATATACAAAATGAAGCACAAGTTAGGTCACAAATCAGTGTTTTACATGTCCCTTGCTGTTTCTGATCCACATAGGATGTGAGACAGTTACAGCCCCTAGCTATAAGTCTGGCTGTTTAGCTCAAGCTGTAGAAATGAATGCTTATTGCTCTAGAGAGCCCCTGTTCAACTTCCAGAGTGAACTAAGATAGCAACTGTCACATGTAAATCAGAAGCCTGATGAAAACTTGGATCAATGTGTTACATTCATAAAATGTAGAAGAAAACTCTTGTGTGGAGCATAAATTAATAGAATTTAAAATTAGACTTGAACACTTTTAAAATCTGATTTAGTTGTTCTTTGGTATTAAGTTACATTCAGAATTTTGGGACAGCTACATAAACTGGTGGCTAGTGCAACATTAGACATTTTCAGTTCTAGGCACGTGGCCAATGGCCAGTAGGGATTACAGATATCAATATTATTTTTTCTTTTGTTTGATTCACATAACTTACTACAAAGAAAAAACCCTGCTGAATGATTCACATCCAGCCATTGGTGAACACAGCTAGCATGTGTGACTGTATGTTTTTATATTGTTGCTCTAGTCCCTTCCCCTTTGTCTGTTTTACCCCCTTGTAGTATTGAATCTTAAACTAGGTCAAACTCTTCAGGGCAAGAACTATGAGCTAGATTCACCCCTAGACGGGCACAAAGGCCACTGCAGGGGCAGAGAGGAGGAAGGTTGTATCTCCTTTATTCTGCTCCTGCCTAGCACAGGTTAAGGCATTCTTCAGGGCTGCTCTAGCTTGTGTCCCTCCCTAGCCTTTATGAGCCATTGCACGAATGCAGGATCATCACCATGTGAGATTGCCCTGGCCACTCATCCCCTTGCAAGGGCCTCTGGTAGGAGCGGGAATGCAGAGCCAGCAAAGCTACCTCTGTGCCTCCTGTAGATAGCCACCTGCATACAGATTAGACTGTCCTGCAGCCGCTTTGTTCTATGAATAAGCTTGTTCAAAAGGGCCAGACTGCAGAGATAAATTTCCCTATGTGACTTAGGTTATGTTTGCACTATGGACCTTATAGTGGCACAGCCACTGTCAGGTCTCTCGTGTAGCCTCTCAAACCCACCCCCAACGAGTGACAGTAGCTATGTCGGTGAAACTTTTGTTGATCAGAGGGGTGTTTTTTTTCACACCCCTGGTCAACAAAAGTTTTATGGACAAAAGTGCTAGTGTAGACATAGCCTTAGTATCTATTTGTACAGTAACTAGTATGATGAGCCCCCCAGTCCAGCTGGGATTTCTGGATGCTGCTGTAATTCAAATAATAATACAATTCACATAGATTCATAAGTATTTTCAAGTTTTACCCCAGTCAATAGCCCACCTTTGCTATGGCCCACGGCTTCCTCCCTTCCCCCATAAGGCTGGGAAATTGTAAAATCCTACTTAGACTTTTCTGAATTTCCCGTAGGAAAAGTTCACCAGCATCAGAGTGAAAACAGCTTACGGCTGCAAAATGACTTGATTTCTCACAAATACTCAAAAGCGAGCTTCTGCAATGTTTTGCTAACAATAAGGATATTGTTGTACGACCCTGCCAGTGTCTCTTGTTTGTATGATTCTGCTGCTACTTTTCACAGCCAGGGATTGGAGCCTGAACTGAAGCCTTGTGGATGAAACCATGTGGCAGAGCTGGGGGTCAGTGCCTGAAATGCTGAGGCTAGAGATGGGTGTTGGCTCCCAAAGCCCCGTGGATGATGCCTGGTCTGCACAGCCAGGTTCCCTAAGTCCTGCCACTGGAGCCTGCCTCCCAAACACCCCAGGGCGGAAGCCCCACTACCCCCCATAGGTAAAGAAGAGGACTCACCTTGCTCCTGCAGCATTGTGCCCCACCTATCTCCAGGAGCGGTTCAGGGCTGCACCTCCAGGAGCAACAGAGAGGGAGGTGGAGGGGCCAATGCTTTGCCCTGCCCCCACTCCCTCACCACTGATAACAAGAGATTTTGCTTTTACCTGTTCTGAAAAACCTTGCAGCACCTAGGACAGAGATATGCAGGGGGGAAAATCTAGTGTAGGGTTTAAAAACATTGTGAAAATCACCTCTCCAAATTTGCATAACAATGGTGTTGACAGTATCATAATGCTTTAGTTTAGAATTATAGAATTATACCTTTAGATAAGTAATAATTCATGATAATTTATAGTGAAAAATCCAAAATAGACACTGCAATAATTCTCTTTTAGAAACATCAAAATGAAGGACACAGACTAAATTGACTAATAACAGATAAGAGATGGGGTGAAATAGAGTTCAACAAGCATGACTCAGCTTCCTCTCCAAAATGCCTGAAGAGTGGAGCTAGGAGGAGGATTTATGCTAATAGCTAGAAGGAGGATCAAGACAGGATTAGGATCTATGCTAACAAATTCAAGTTGATTGGTTGAGCTGGTATAATTAGGCAGGGAGGATCTATGCTGATTTCTGAGCTTGAAAAGCAACGAATCAGAGAAGGCTAGGGACTGAATATAAGGCTGACAACCAGCAGGCTGGTGTTTGGGTGTGAGCTGAGGAGAAGGAAGAAGTAGAAGATTCAAGAAGATAGCAACAGCAGTTGAAGAAATAGCAGCAGATCTGAGACAGCAAAAGCAGTTTATGTGGACAGGACAGAAGGAGGGACCCTAGATGGTTCAAAGGGAGTGTAAGTCTGATTTTCTGTCTATTTTAAAAGACTGTCTGGGGTGCTTGTAAATAAAGCTGGATGCCTGCTTCTGAGTGATATCCACCCCATCCCATTCTGTGACCATTTGATCACTGCTGACAAATGGTAATGTTAAATTGTACCGTCTTTTCCATATACAAACTTGTAATGTGTGTGTGTGTGTGTGTGTATATATATATATATCCTTGTATTTCCTTAATCTCTACACCCTTCTGTAGTTCCACCAGCTGACTAACCTCTCTCCTAGTCACCTTGATCTTATCCTCCAACCTCATTTTCCAGGGTGGGTACATACTGTTGTTCTTCTTGATCGTGTAGCTACGCATCTCCAGGATTACAGAGGCTGTAGCATATACCAGTTCATTGGTTTGAGTTATGGTGGTAGTAGGGATTGTCATGAGGGCTCTATTGGCATCTTCTAACATACTATCTGATGGTACTTCTCCACTGAGCCTGGTAATCGGTCTTTGAGGATTTGACTTAGCTAGTTCTCCATGATCTAGCCTTATATCAGCTGCTGTGCTCTGCAATAGATGAGGGGGTTGCAGTGAAGTTTCAGCTTCAGGTGTGGGTGCACATCCACTTGTTGTTTCAGTGTCTTCTTGATCTGGGATGTAATGTGGAGTTGGTCTATCTCAAGCTGGAAGAGCAGCTTCCTCTTTACTATGTTGAAGCGTTGGGTAACTAGCTGTTCTCAGTAAGTGTGGATGTAGGTCTTGTCCATCCACAGTCCCTCATACGTTTCATATTATCCCCTCTCTTAGGTCTACTGTTGTAGTAGCTCTGAAGCCTAGAGACTGCAAACAAAGGCTCACAGCACTAGCTACCAGGCTAAGGAGATACACTAGAGAAGCAGAGGCCAAAAAAGTAAATGCCCTGTTCTCCAAAGAACCATCCAAGGGTGTATCCCACTAGCAGGCAAACAACACATAACAGCGAGCCACCAGCAGCAGAAACTGAACGTACTGGAAGAACATATGGGGAAGAGAAAACATAACACCAGTGCAAAGTGGCTGCAGGACCTGAGAACAGAGCACAGCAATCTCCAGAACAGAACCAGTCACCATCACAGTAGAAGACATCCAGCAGCGGGTCAAGAACATGAAGAGACTTGGACAGCACCTGGACCAGACATGATCCACACCTACTGGCTAAAGAAACTAACAGCAGTGCATGAACGCCTAGCAGCACAGATGAACCAGCTGCTAGCAGCAGCGGCCCATCCAAACTGGCTAACACAAGGAAGGACAGTGCTGATCATGAAGACCACTGCAAGGGGACAAACCATCCAACTACCGGCCAATAACCTGCTCTCCCACAACATGGAAATCCTATCAGGCATCATAGCTGCCAAGCTACAGGACCACATGGGCCAGTACATGAGCACAGCTCAGAAGGGCATTGGGAACAACACCAGAGGCCTCAAACACCAGTTGCTCATAGATAGAGCAGTCGCCAAGACTCAAGGTCTAGACAGACAATCTGAGCACAGCCCTGGATTGACTACAGGAAAGCCTATGACTCAATGCCGCACAGTGGATCTCTGAATGTCTGGCGCGTATACAAAGTCAACAGGACACTAAGGACCTTCCTCAAGAATCAATGGGACTGTGGAAGACAACACTAGAAGTCAACTCAAGGCAGCTTGCACAAGTGGCCATCAAGTGTGGCAGATACCAAGGTGATGCACTGTCCCCGCGCTGTTCTGCATAGGCTTAAACCCCCTCAGCCAGATAATCACAAGGACTGGCTACGGGTAGAGGTTCAGGAGTGAACTACCATCAGCCACTCCTACAATGGATGACATCAAGCTGTGTATGCTAAGACTAATGAACGAGACACGACTCGCTAAGTCCACCTGACGCGGATCTGGATGTCGAATTCGGACTGGAGAAGTGTGGCACGGAATGTAGGTGAGAGAGGGAAGGTAGTCAAGACTGATGGGGTGGAACTACCAGCGGGCCACATAGCACACATACAGACCAGCTACAAGTACCTGGATCCCACAGTCACATGGAAACCACGATGAGGAGGCAAAGGAAGACAGACAAATCCATAGTATCACCAAAGGATAAGACAGGTTCCGAAGAGCCAGCTCAGTGGGAAGAACAAGATCCACGCCATCAACGGATACGCCCTGCCTTCATCAGATACCCTGCCGTATAGTGACTGCCAATGGAGGACATGGAGGCTGCGAGCTGGATGTGAAAACCCGGAAGCTCCTCACAATGCACAGAGTTTCCACCCCAAGTCCAAACCCAGAGACTGTTATACCAGCCGGAAAGAAGGGGCGGGGGCTTGGTGAGCATCAAGGCCACTGTCCTGGATGAAACCCGGACATCCAGGAGTACATCAGTAAGATGGCCCCAAAGATATGGCTGCTGAGAGAATGCCTGAGGCAGCAGCAGACATGGGAGGAAGACCAAGCAGAAGAAGTGCCAATGGCAAGACAAGACCCGTGCATGGGAGTTACCATCGACAGATAGCTGAGGTGGCTTGACATTGGGAAATCTACCAGTGGCTGGAAAGGGCTGGACTAAAAGACAGCACTGAGGCACTGATCATAGCAGCACAGGAACAGGCACTGAGCACCAGATCCATTGAGGCAGGGGTCTACCACACTAGAGAGGACCCCAAGGTGCAGACTGTGCAGAGAGGCCTGAAGAGACAGTCCAAACATGGGGCAGGATGTAAGATGCAGGCAGGAACAGCATACACTGAACAGCCAACCAAGTGACTGGCATTGTGTACAGGAACATCTGCACAGCGTGAGGGCTAGACCCTCCCAAAGACCAGATGGGAGATTCCACAGTAAGTTGTGGAGAAAGCAGGGCTAGATTCTGTGGGGCTCTCAGATCCAGACGGACAGATAGGTACGGCCAATCAACCAGACATCGTGGTAATAGACAAGGAGCAGAAGACAGCGTGGTGATAGATAAGCAGTGCCAAGGTACAGCAACATCAGGAAGAAGGAATATGAGAAGCTTGGAGAAGTACCAGGTGCCTGAAAGACGGAACTCCGAGAGGTGTGGAAAGTGAAGGTCAAAGTGGGTCCCAGTGGTGGTAGGAGCACCGGGCTGTGACCTAAGCGTGGGTGAGTGGCTCCAACAGATCCCAGGAACAACATCAGAGCTCTTGTCCAGAAGAGCACGGTGCTGGAACAGCGAAAGATACTGCGCAGAACCCTCAAACTCCCAGGCCTCTGGTAGAGGACCCGAGGTTGAGGAAGACACATACCACCCATAGGGGTGAGAGGGGAATTTTTTTTATATATGTGTGTATGTGTAGAGAGTCTCTGGTAGATTGTAACAAGCGCAATATTATGTATCAGCATTGTAGTAGGGTTTGTATACATATATATGCAGGATCTCCATGTGCCTTAAGTATCCCATTGTAACGGTTATATGATTTATGTATGTTACATGTTCTGTGTAGTTTGTGTCTTTATACATTAAAGCAGCGCAATAAAATAAGCTCTAAATCAGAATTTATAGTGTTTTACTATCTTATGTGTTATAATATATTCCCTCTTGCTTTATTGAATGCATTGTAACTGCTTACTTCCTTTAAATAAATGATACTTTATTTTCAAAGTATTACTGCTTGAATATCAATCCTTTGAGTGGAGGGTTTTATTTGTCCTCCCATGGGTTAGTAGGATTAGCCAGCTCTGTGAGCTGGAGACAAACCCCCTGATAAAATCCTGGTGCATCCTTGAGGATGCACCACCACATTATTACCTATTTGGGCAGAATAAATTGATTATCAATTTATGACAATAGGCAAGCCAGTACTGGAATGCCTTGAGTGCAAATTCTGGGGGTACCATCACGGCCCAAAAGACTGCTGTGGCTGCAGTAAAACCCCCTGGTGGTTGCATGCGGCCATGGTGGCCGCATTTGAGAAACACTGAGATAGACAATGAGCCAGCTCCTTAGCTGGTGTAAACTAACATAGGCTATTGATTTCAGTGAAAGAGTATTGATCCAGACTAACTAAAG
Organism: Chelonoidis abingdonii; assembly: GCF_003597395.2. Taxonomy (NCBI): domain Eukaryota; kingdom Metazoa; phylum Chordata; order Testudines; family Testudinidae; genus Chelonoidis; species Chelonoidis abingdonii. The sequence goes on from NC_133770.1 coordinate 215,535,070, forward strand.
ACAAATGTGTATAGGCATATAATTTTCTCCATGTCTAGCTTTAGGAAGCCAAACACAGTGCCAAGCAGTTTGGGGCACTGCTGAACACACAACTGGGCAGCAAATGGAATTAACAATAATGAAAAGCAGTACTTCCTCAAAGAAAATAACATACAAAAAGCCACTGGTATCCATCAATCAAATTCCTTTTGCTTTGAACACAGTTGTCATGAAAATCATGCATTTCAAACCACATGACGCCACCCTGGGCTATTTAATTTGAATAGTGTGCTTCTAACACTTTGCAGAGACCAAATATCATCAACAAGGAGAAAAAGTAAATGAGAACATTCAAAATAATAGACTCTATTTAAGCAAAGTGCTTAACGATAGCCAGGAGAGTAATTCCATCTAAATCAGTGGTCTTAAATGCTTTTCTGGATCAGGGCTTAAAAAATGAATACATATGGCTGTTAACTGTGCTGAATACAGTACAAAAGCAAGGGGAGGAAGAAAGTCTGTTTTTCTATCTATGAGCCTGTTACAAATCCCACTGAAGTCAACAGAAAGATTCCCATTGACTGTAAAGGGCATTGGATCAGACTGTAGGTTATATAAAACTTCTATCAGAATCAGTGAGAGTATGATGACAATGTCGGTGAGTTTGGAGTAAATAGACCCATGTATTTATGACAACAAACAGAGCTACTCACGAAAGACTAGTAATAGCATCGTCATGAAATTTAAATCTGCAAAAACTTGAGTAGATAAACTTATTCACAGGGCATATCCTTTCACCTTTATAGTCCCATTAAAGTTAATGGGGACAACTAAAGTTAGTTACAGGTGAGAAGGATGTGGCTTATAGTTGGTGAAATGTTACTTTTTCCATTTTGCCTCCAATCCACCTTATCTTTCTATAGTGAAGTAATCTGGTGCTTTTTTCCTTAGGGCATGTCTACACTACAAACCTCTGCTGACACAAGTTACATCATCATGAAGCCGGTACAGTTAGTATATTGCTTATGCACATGCCTACCTGGTTCCTTGCACCGGTACTGCAGGTACTCACCAGGAATGCTTTCAATGCACAATGTTGCCTACCAGGAGTAGGTATCCCAGTATGCAACTTGCCACCATCCAGCACACTGTCTTTTGGGAAGTTTTGGCCGTGCATGGTGAGGCAGAAATGAGTCGTGTGGGGGTGACTGGGACTGTGGGATCAAGTTCCTATCATGCAGCTTTCTCCACCCCACAGTGCCATCTCTATCTCATAATTTTATGCCTATTTCAAAAATCCCACAAACCTGTGTGGGACTTGTTACTGTCTGCCATCTCTGACAGCAGTACAGAGCCTGCACAGCTCTTCACTATCATCATGAGCATTGCAAACACTGAACTCACTATCTTCCAGTATTTGCAGAGCCTCAAGAAGAGCCAGGAGGAACCGGAGGTCAGATTGCTGTGGGACATAGCAAGAACTAATTCAAGATTGTTGGTGGTGTTCATGGAGCAGCTGCAAACAGATTGAGAAAAGAGCGCTAATGGGTGGGATCACAATTCAGGCTTGGGATGATGAGCAGCGGCTAAGAACTTTCAGATGTGCAAGGCCACATTCCTGGATCTGCGTGCTGAGCTTGCCCCAGCCCTCCAGTGCAGGGACACCAGAATGAGAGCTGCACTGACAGTGGAGAAGCAAGTGTACTGTGAGCGTACTGTGAAAACTTGCTGGCTTGGATTGCTACCGGTCAATGGTAAATCATTTTGGAGTTTAAAAATCCACAGCAGGGGCCATTGCCATGCAAGTGTGCAGTGCCATTAGTCATCTCCTACTACACAGAACTGTCACTCTTGGCAATGGACAGGAAATAATGGATGGATTTTCAGCAATGGTATTCCCAAACTGTGATGGAGTGATAGATGGCACATGTATTCCTATTTTGGCACTAGACTACCTTGCCACAGACTACATCAACTGAAAGGGCTATTTTTCCATGGCTATGCAAGTGCTGGTGGATCACTGGGGATGCTTCACTGACATCAATGTGTGGTGGTCAGGGAAGGTACATGATGTTTGTATCTTTAAGAAAACAGGACTGTTCAGAACACTACAAGCAGGGACTTTATTTCCTGACTGGCAGATTAACATTAGTGATGTTGAAATGCCAATAGTGATCCTGGGGGACCCAGCCTATTTCTTATTTCCCTGGCTCATGAAGATGTACACTGGCTACCTCAACCATACCAAGGGAAGATTCAACTTCTGGCTCAGCAGATGCAGAATGACAGTTGAATGTGCTTTTGGTAGATGGAAGGGGTGCTGGCATTGTTTATTCACAAGTTTGGATTTCAGTGAGAAAAATATTCCAATGATTATAGCCACCTGCTTTTTTCTGCACAATATCCGTGAAGCAAAGTGGGGAGAAGTTGCTGCCGGGACTGAGGGCAAAGATGGAATAGCTGTCTGATGAGTTTGAACAGTCAGACGCAAGGGCTATCAAAAGAGCTTAATGTGGAGCTATAAGGCTCGGGGAGGCTTTGAAAGAGCACTTTAACAGCAAGCCACAGTAATGCACTCTGATGGGCAGTGCTCTACCTGGGCCTGCAATCTGGGGCTGTTAGGAATTCCGTGGTGCTTGGTGCACATCCAGGAATGTGACACTGACAATGCATCTACTAATTTTGTGGCGCTTGCTGTACTTTTATGATGATTACACTTTTGTCACTGATCTTATGAGTTTTGTCAAAGCTTACAATCACAAGTAAGTGAGTGCTTTCAGCGTAACCAGCCATTCAGCTGCATATGCTGGGAACTAATGAACATGAATTATTTTCTGAACAAGTAACAAAAACACTTCCAAAAAATTCTGTGCAAGTTAAAAGCAAATACTTTAAAACTGTAATAAGTTTATGGAACAGAGCTTAACAAAGGGGAAGGAACATTCATGTCCATTTTAGCAATATAGACATCAACTGTGCCTTTCACAGGTCAGTGTATGTGAAGTTGTGGTTGTCCTTAATGGCCTCTTGTGGGGAGTGGTAGGAGTAGGATGTCGCCCTTGATTCCCACCCCTCAACATTCCATGTGGCATAGAAAGTTGCTATACTGCAGTTCTCCATGGACTGTAAAGGGGGGCAAGCCCAGGATTCTTGAACCTATAGATCCACAAGAGTGCCTACTGCATCTGTGTTTGTTGCCAGAGAGGTCCCATAATGTTCTGGTGCATCTCCCTCTCTGGCTTCTAGGCCTGTCTCTTGTCATCCAGAATCCTCTTCTTACTCCTCCTTATCTGGCTCAAGCATTATGCAGATGTGGAGGTGAAACTGCTCAAGGCTGCAATGACAGCAGCTACAGAGAAAACAAAGGTACCATTGTCAGTATACTCACAGTGGAAAGCAAAGTTAAGATTCAGAACTCCCTTCCCTTGCTCCCCGAAAGCTTTCAACAATTCATGCTTACTGACACTTTTGCTTCAGAGTGTTTGTGCACAATACCACTCACAGCTCCAGCCATGGTGAGCATGGCCTGCTAAGGGTGAGGGAAATGAGGAAGGGATTGCTCAGTTGCATGGAACTTTGAGTGATGAGCAATGGCACTTAATACTGGCACCATTTCCCACAGGCGGTGGTGATTTCTGCAAATATCTCACTCCCGAGGGTAACAAAGGCACAGAAAGTGCAGCTGCTGCTGGCATCCTGAAATCACCCAGGCTTGTATGCTGCTAGCCTGTGTACTACAATATTTCCTACCAAAGCTATTGCCAACTGACACGGGAAAATGTCCTATGCGGGAGGAAGAAATACGGCTGCCATCCATGGAAACCTTCGGCAGAGCATTGACCTGAAAGTTTTATTGAGATCACTCAGGAGTATTCAAGGGACATCCCTGTGTACATAAGCAAACTGCACCGCATGCCCCTGTCTAACTACAGTTTTCTTCCTCTACATCAGACTCACTTATGCTCAGCTGCCAGGACTGACTGGACAGCAGTGGAGTCTCAGATAGGTCCTGGCTTGTGGCATAGCTGGATTCTTCCCCCACTCACAGTTGCATATGCCCCATTCTCCTCCTTTCCTCTTCCCCCTCCTCCTCATCTGCCCTGTGACTAGGGCTTCTCGGAGGTAACCACAATGGTGAATGGGGTGGTGGAGTCTTCACCAGTATGGCATGTAGCTCTTTGTAAAAGCAGCAGGTCTTCAGCTTAACACTGGATTGACTGTTGGCCTCCCTGACCTCCTGCTATGCCTGCCACAGTTCCTTTGCTTTCATGCAGCACTGCTGCGGGTCCCTGTCATACCCCTTTTCCTGCACCCCTGTGAAATCTCACAGATGTCCATGTTTCTATGGCAGCCTCTTCTCCCCACAGGTCCTGGAGATCCAATATCTCCTGTCTACTCCAAGTCAGAGAGTGTGTTAGCTGGGCAGTTGCACATAACAATGGAGAGCTGCTAGGTGTGCTTGCCAAGCTGGACAATGAGGAAAAGGCATTTCAAAAATTCACAGGGCTTTAAAGTGGGAGTCGGCTTTACATGATCTCTGTGACCCCTGGGCAGTGGAGTTCACAATTGTGACAAGACCAGTCAGTGTCAGGCATTGTGGGACAGCTGCTGGAGGATTCTTAGGGTCAACATAGGTAACACAGTGTCTAAATTTGCAAGGCATTAACCTCACTACACTAACCATGGCTCAATGCCACTTGGGGAGGTGGTGCTCCTATGTCAGTGTAATGGAGAGCTTACATCAATGGGAGACAAATTTAAGTGTAGACAGATAAACAACTAGGTCAGTACAAGGCGGCTCATGTTTAGCTAACTTTGTAGGGTAGACCAGGCCTCATTCTCTCTTAGTTTCATGGTAGTACTTTTTGTGGTGCAATAATGTTGCAATATTGTTAAAATGAATTGGTTACACTCACACTTCCCCCCCTGGCCTAGTGAACTTCTTCAGGACTAAACAGAAAGATTATCAGTGGCTAGACACCCCAAAAGTCAGAAACTGTGCTTTTAAACATGCCATACTGCCTAGACGGAAGTAGGGTAGTTGTCTTTCTTCCTACTTCAGCAAATTGCTTGTTCATTACCCAGAACAAAATTCAGATCATCATGAATATGTGACAGATTTACATAGATGTCAGCAAGATTTTAAATGAGGAAAGAGGAAGAAAGAACCATGTAAAGAGCCAGATCCTTAGCTGGTAGAAATATTAGGATCCCATCCTCACTGTTAAAATTTTTCAGCAGTATAATAAGCTAGTGTGCTACATGCTTCCTTAGGACAGCCCATTGCCAGCATTAGACCCTACATATAAATGAGTTAGAAGGCAATTAATAGTGCAAACTTTTCAGTGTATCACAGTTGCAGAAACACTTGTCTTTAATAATGCTGAGCTGATCCAAGTTTAAATATCAATGCAGTTTGCAAAATATAACTTCTTTATGCATTGATATTTACTCTTTACAAAAGAGATAAAATGTTAAACACATGATCGTAAATTGACTAAGCCATATCCTATCTTACTTGTTTCTACCTAAAAATAATACTCATTATAGTTTCAGTTGGGGACAGTTTTCTTTATTTCCCATGTAATGTTGCAGCATGCTGTTAAATAGTAGTCACCACACTTCATCCTGGAGGTGCCTGCATGCCAGCAGGTGACAGCAGCACTGTGAAACTTCACTTATCTGATCTAGATTATCTAGAAACCTCTTATCCACTATAACGTCAAATACTCTTCTGGTGCTCAGAACTGCTTGAATGTGTCTGAACTAGTTTCATGTCCCCATTCCATGTGGGTAACTGAGGTTTATCATATCCACTCTATAAAGTGCTGTCGGAGTCTTCTGGAAGAGAAGCACTTTATAAATGTAAGCCATTATCATGATTAGGTAGGTGTTTATCTAACATTTCTGCCATTTCCTGACTGCTTAAATAAATATATGGAGGATGGTTAGATGCGGAAAACTGTTGAGGAATGAGGAATATACCAATTTGTTACAGTAGCTATTATACACCAGTTCAGTCTACTTGCTTTTTGTTGGCATGATCATCTTTATGTATAGTCTGAGGCAGTGATATTTACATACAATTGTTTTGTGCCTTTTTTAGGGACAAAACCTATTTGTCTTCTGCTCTTCTCACAGTGAGTACATAAATTCTTATGACTTTATAAGACATAAAAGCATAGACAAAAAAAAATCTTCTCTTCATTTGCCAGCCAGAAAACCTACAACCATGGCTAAGTATTTTTAAACACATATAAAAAGAATGAGAGCCAACTTTTTTCAATTTGGGTGCCTAAAGTTAGGCACCTGAATCCATATCTAGATGCATGAATGACTAGCCTGATTTTCAGAAGTATTGAGCATCCACATTTCCCATTCACTTTCCTACTATCCAGGTCTCCTTGGCTTTCATCTGGTTACCCTTGATACTGATGCAAACAAATGATGGGCGCAAATTACCTAAATGACTTCCCTAATGTTGCAAGGGGAGTTGATCACACAGTGTAGAATATAGAACCCAGGGGTCCTGCCTCAGCCTCCTGCTGTAGCCACTAGAGAAATAAATTTGTTAGTCTCTAAGGTGCCACAAATACTCCTGTTCTTTTTGCCAATACAGACTAACATGGCTGCTACTCTGAAAATTGTCACTAGAGAATGCTACATCAGTGGCACTTTGATCTACCTTATAACTGAATTGTGTGAGATAGAAAACAGTGAAAGTGTACATATGAACATATAAATATTGAAGTTTATTGGATATCAGAGGCATGATTCTAGAAACCTAATGTTCCTACCTATGGAGAAGAGGATAACCAACTTCACTTGGTGAAGGAGAGAGAGGCTTGTTTGTGTTTGGTTTTTGTTTGGTTGGCTTTCAGGGTTTTCCCCTCCAGTGGTTATATTGGCCTTAAAAACCCCTTAATATGCAAGTTTTAAAATCAGTTTTCATGTGGATCTGGTGGAAAATAAGTGGGTGTGTTTGGAGACCATTAGAAGTGATGCGTATTTGGTTTTTAATAAAATGTAACTTAGCATTGGCAAGTTATTTGGGGAGAGAATTCTAGAGAAGAAGGCTGACTTTGGGTACATAAAATATGTCTTAACGCCTTCCAAAATGCAGGAAATTGCCCTGGTTATTTCAAACTATTTTAAGGGAGTACCAACAGAACTCCATCTTTAACTCTGTTCCACCTTGCTTGTTTCCCCACCCATTCAAAAATATGATTGTATTTCTCTCTTTACTGGAAAAACATACAAACTGGAGACCATTCAGTGAAAAAAAAAATGACAGGTCTGGAAGTTCAGACTTGCAAAGAGAAGTTAAAAAGAGGTGAATATGTATAGCTTGTCTATGAGGGAATGCGTTAACAAGGTGTAGGGTGTAATGGCGAATGAGAAAGAGGAATTATATAAAGTACTGCAAAAACCAAAGGGAGTAAGGAGAAAAATTAGCCGATCAGAGACAACATCCTGACACAGAGATTTATTAAGTTGTGGAATAATTTTCCCAGGGAATTCTTGGAATTCCTATTCCTTGGGACACTTAAAATTAGACTTGACAAAACCTTGGAAAATGCTTTGTAGGGAATAATCCAGTATTGGCAGAGAGATGGACAACTATGAATCTGTGACTGCGGAAACAGAATTAGTCAGATACTAATAACTTCCACATGTGGACTACATGAGGCTGCTTTACTAACACAGCCCATTATAAATCATCCCAGAAAAACAAGGCACCCAGAAAGGATGCTTAAAGCACTGACAAGGAGAAGGGAGATCTGGGTCCTGTACTTAGCTAAGCCCAATCCTTCCAGTGAGATTTTGGGCAAATCACTTATGGCCTGATTGTCAGAGGTGCTTAGCCCCCACATCTCCCACTGAAGACAATTATCTCCAGGAAGGCATCCTGCTTATTCAAGTCTGGACAGGAGGCCTTTTGATTGACAGTGGCTAGCAGTTGGTTAAATCACCCTGGAATTATGTCTCTGTGGAGGTTGGTAAGTACTATTGTCCCCATTTGAAGATGAGGAAACTAAAGCACACCGAGAGATGTGGCATGATTTTTCAGGTGGTGACATCCACAGCAAAACGTCCTCTAATTAAAAGGGGAGCCCAAGGAAGATGGAAAATATCTGTAGATAATAGCACAGGAACTCAGTGCCTCATCCACCTGTTTAGTGTCAGGACCATAACTCCTAGGTAATCTAGCCCCCTGCTAGCTACTGTTCTGCATTATCAAATAAAAGACCTCCTGTCCTGACTTGCATAAGTAAGATGCCTCCCTGGATTTATTTGTCTTATTAACTAGTACTGTTTAAAGGGGCATGAGTTGTGGAGAGAGGTTGTCTCAGGAAATCTGTCCAAGGCCCAGGAAGTTAGAAGGCAAAGAAAATGTCCTGACAGTAAATTCAGTTTGACTGAGACAAAGATTTGAAAATCACTGAAGCCTCAGTCTGCATTTGTGAGGCCGAGAATAACATTCAGAATTTAGATTTTCTTTCAAATTCTTCAAGGTCAAGCAAAGTTTAAGAAATGTTTATTATTCAGCATTCCAGCGTCTACTTTCCTATCACTTTCTTTCCTGTACCCTTTCATCATGCTGTCTTTATTCCATTCTTTATTAGATAACGATATCTAATCTTTTACCAACAAATGTACAAACCAATATGTCTGATCTTGACTCTCTTCCTGACATTGCATTGTCATTGACTGGATATATTCATTGCTTTTTGGAAAACTAGATATATGTCACTTATTCTGAATGTTATTCTTAAAGTGTTTGCTTGGAACCTTTGAACAGTCATTTCTTTTCACTACAACTAAAGGAAAATGTGTTTTCAAACTACATAAACATCAGTGGAGAGCTTTACACTTTTGTTTAAACGGACGTAAACTCGAAGATCTTGTCAAAACAAGTAGGTTAAGCTTGACTAATCAGCCTAAACTACTTCTAATAATAGTGAAGGCAGCATCATTATTCCATTAGTCTTTAGCTGAAATATTTGGGATAAGTACTGTATCTTTCCATACAGAAAAAGATTAAATCAGATGAATATTTCTAAAATGCAAATACAGTATCTGCAATTTTTTATATTTCTTATGTTAAAGGTGTGTCTGTATGTGTTACTACATACTTTATTCTGGCTGGCTGAACAAAGCAGAACACAACAGATCACTTCTGATACACAGCCATTTGGCTTGCTTTGAAAGGTAAGTTTGGGATTACCGTCAAACAGAAACAATTGAACACCACCAGATGGAGACATTTTCAAAAAGCTTCCCTGTTCTGCTCTGTACAGGAAAATTGTCTTTTTGTTCCACAATAATGAAATTGAAGCAAAGCCATAGTTCTTTTAGAGGTAATATAAATGTGTTTCCATTTCACTGAAGGGGCATAGATGTAATCTGATGAAGTCCAGATAATAATGGAAATACATGCTCTGGCTTTCAGTCAATCTTTTGGAGGAACAAAATAAAACTTGTGGGGGTTTTAAAATCACAGATGTACATACCTTAATCACCACAGTCACTTGTACTTTTCACTGTTCACCATTTCCTTTATTAATAACATGAGTTCCTTAATCTAATAATGCATGACACAATAAAGCTGAGTAAAGAATAAAGTCACTGTTCATACCCCTGATATCCATCAATAGCATTTGTACTTAGCTTTCTTTGGGAGACAAATCCTGCTGTAACTCTAGCCCCTCAGATTGTGTTTGGCCCCAATAGAGAGCTAAACCTTATTTTTAGTTAGAATGTGCATAGTTCCTGTAATTACCTGCAGAGGGATTAATAGCAAAGATCACAATTCAGAGATAGAGTTCTGTTATCAGAGCTCCCACATAAAGAGATCTGCTGCACTTGAATACTGTCAACCAGTGGTGGGGCCTTCTGCCATCTGCAGAGGGTGAGGAACCCCTATGGGCCAGCCTGTATTCCACCTTGGTTCCACGGCCCGCCGGGGATATCAGCTGGTGGCTCTTTCATGGAGCTGTGAGCACAGGTGTGCACTTGACGTGGTTCATCCCATCCCCAACAATTGCCTTTGTGTGAGGGACACTCTTACACGTTTATCTTGAGTATGCCAGGTTATAGCCCCTTTTCCGGCTCCTCCAGAATCTTCTCCTAAGATTCTGGCTTGATTTATGCACACCCTGCCCATGGCCCCACAAAGTCTCAGTACAGCCAGAAGTAGGGCCAACGCTCTGTACTAGTGTCAAACTGGAAGTGATAACAAAGCACTTACCCTTGTTGAACCATCATATGCTTATGTATGCTCCCTGCACCGCAACATGACATTACCCAGTGCAGGCTGTTGTTTTGAAGTGTTTTCAGAACATACATAGACATCAAGGGAGCAGATTTAGGAGCTTTTGATCACAGAAGAAAAATATACATTCACATGAAATCCAGAAAGTAATTGCATGATAGCTGAAGAAATTCTAAACTAGTACCCTGCAGCAGATATGGCATCAAAAAATATTAATTATTTTAACAGTGTGTTTGTGTCCAAGGTCCAGGTCCAGATTCTCTCTCATAGAACAGAGGTAGTTTTGAAGTGAAAGAAAACAAACTTTTTTGTAGAGAGACCTTTTTTGTGAAGAGGGCCAGCACAATCCAGAATTGTCAGTGCCTGTGAGATGCTTATTCAGAACTATTACAACTGAAAACACAAATAAGAGACTTCAAAAGTGTTATTACCTATTTTCGACCCAAACAACCGGTCACGTTTTGAGGCCTGTGGATGTTCCAGCTGGAAGTAGACATTGATGGAATCTGGTATTTTCTTTGGTGTAATCTTGCTTTTTTACAAGGACCTTATAAAGTCCTGCTTCTCTGAACACGAGAAGAACCAAGAACAAAAGAAGCAGTTTTTTAGCTTTCAGCCCAAAACCTCCTTAGCCCCCAGACCCAAAAACTCTCTCTAGCTTTTTCCAGGGTCACACTGTGCTCACAGGCTACTGCTTGGCTTTCTAGCTTTGGCCTCTGCTTCCCTCTCTGTTCTTGTCTTTTCTCAGTTTCTGTGTGTTTGCTCACACATCCACCTGATCACAACATCCAGTGGAACCCCCCATCCACATAGTGCTAGTTTCTGGGCAGACTCGATTAGACCTTGTGTTAAATGTGGTCCCTTAACTGTCTCTTATGACTATCTTACATGACAAGTGCATTCACATCTCTTTGAATGAGGCTTTAACTCAACTCGTAATAAGATTTCTCCTAGCTCATAAGTGTATACACAAAAATGTGAAGGGTTAGTGTAGTCATATCCCCCTCCCCTGCTCTAGGAACTGAAGGTTGGGCTCCCCTTTATAGATTGCTCTGTTTATATGCTGCTTCATTAAAAAGCACGTGGACATGTCCGTCCTCCACTCCCTTGAGCTAAGCAAGATAGTTCCCTAAGACCTGGTCTACACTGAAAAGTTATATTAGCACAGCCACGTCAGCAAGGAGTGTGAAAAAAACACATCCCTGACCAAAGGTGCTGGAACAATGGTATAGAGGGGGTGCTGAGAGGCAATGAACCAAACTGTAAACTCTGTATATTATGGAAGCCACTTCAAGTCAGGGGTGCTGCAGCGCCCCCTGCACTCTAGTTCCAGCTCCTATGCCCCTGACCCATGTAGGTATGCCAACATAACCCCCAGTGTAGGTGCAGCTATGTCAATAGAAGAGGTCTTCTGTAGACATAGCTGATGTCATTTGGGTAGGTGGTTTTCCTACACCAAAAGAAAAATCCCCTCTTTTGGTATAGGCTGCCTCTACACTACAGGGCTACTTGCCAGTATAGCTTTGCCAACAAAGCTATGACAGTATTGTAGTGTAGATATACCCTAAGTGTTAGCTTTCTTCTTCCTCAGCAGACACTGATTCCTTTTTCTAAAAGAACCGGCTATGAATACTGTGACCATGAACCTCTCTTCCAAAGAGGAAAAAGCTCCTTTACCTCTTGTCCAAAGACATGTGGGCCTAGTTTTGGATTGGCATTTTGAACCTCCTATGGATTCATCTACCAGGTGTCCTGCTTCTTTACACATCATCTGTGACCAAATTAGCAGTTTCATTATCAGATTCTTTGTAGATCTCAAGTGCTTATAGTCACCTCTATCATAGCAGGAAACTGTTCAGAGAATAACCATCCATAATCTTAAAACTACTTATTTCAACATTGTTCAATATCAAGATGAAATTTATGTCAACATTCTTCAGTTGTATTTATGCTTAGGGAAGCAGCACTGTACTTAAAACAATTTTGTTCCATAAAATGTTACCCAGGTTTTGTTTCTAATGTTTGTTTGCTTTTAAACAGCAACTGCTGGTAAGCATAGGGCTTAATCTTCTTGCAAAAATAGAGAAAGGGATTTTACAAACCACTGAAGAAACTATAAAATTAAATTTTGCCAACAATATCCAGCACTTACACATACCATATGTACAGCCCCATGTCCTCTTCAATGTGGACTTTTGCCAGAAATATCAATTGTATGTTCTTAGCATATAATCTGTCCATTTATCACTCAACAGCTGAGTCCTCTAGGGTCCTGGTCTTCCATTTATTCATTTTTTTTTTGAGTAGTGAAGAAACTGATGTTAAAATGAAAGGTCTAAATTTACAAAGAGTCTCTATTTTGTGGGTCTATGAAAGCCACATTGTCAGATGAAAATCTGGGTAATTAAGCAATCAGTTATTTGCAAATGCAGATTTGCAAGCTATAGTCGAAGCCTAGGCCTTTTGAACATTATACCCAAAAGTTGTCTTTATAATCACTTTCAGTTTCGCTGGTGGAGAATTGTCAGGGTGATTCACTCATCAGTGAGTCTGTGGTGAAATCTCACCAGCTAAAGGAAGCAGGAGTGAGCCTATTTAATACTTGCATAGCATGGAACACTTCCATGGAAAAACCCTAGTGTTGCGGGAAATGGTTTTGGTTAGTTAGTAGGAACACTCTTTTCTGAGTGAGAATTAAGTCAAAGATTCTGCATGATACTAAAGGGCACCAAGCTGCCATAAAGAGCATTTGTTAGGATGAGGTACAATAATGCATTCCCAATCATTCACAACCATGCTATTTTCACAAGAGTAGGGGTGTTTGTTCTAGTGTCTTGAACAAATTCCATTAAATGGGTAAACAAATTCCATCTGCCTAAGTAAGCATTTATTTAATAGGACAAAGTATTTTTCTCCACTGCCTGTTCCTATATTTTTTTTGTAGTGATGCTTGCAGCATCGTAGTGGCTGCATTTTGGTGGTGAATGAAGAGATGTGATTCCTTTATGGTATTTAGTTTGTAATTCTATAAAGCATTTTGAAGCTTCTGAGAGACACAATGAACTAAATCTTGAAATCATTATTCAGTTTTTATTCTATCCTTATGCAAGCAGAACTCCCGTTGAAGTAAAAACTGAGCAAAGACCAAAACAATGTAGTCCATGAATAATAATTAATTAAGATATCCTTAAAGGTAAAAAGCTGCTTTCTCTTTGACAATGTAGCCAAGTTTAACTTTTCATTTTCCACCAGGTCAGCCCGGACAGAGGTATTTACATCATCTGATACCCCCAGAATGAGGATACTTCTGTTCCTTGTCACGTTTTCCAGTGCCCCTAATTTATAGTCTATTGTGGCCACTTGTTTAACTGTTGTCTTCATCATACTCTCCTAAATGTGCCTCCATAGCATCCATTTTATCCTCCAAGTAGTACTTTTTCATAGAATCATAGAATAACAGGACTGGAAGGGACCTCAAGAGGTCATCTAGTCCAGTCCTCTGCACTCAAGGCAGGACTAAGTATTGTAGTATTTTGTCCATATATGTTTTGAAACTCTTCTCCAAAGAGAAAAACCTGCTTTGCTTTTATAGACATTAGTCTTCTTAAACTAAAGTGAACTCAGGAGGTGGCCACTTGCTTGCATGTTGTTTGCAGGGGACACCAAGCCTAAATTCTCTGGCAATAGAGAGGCAAGCATCTGAGCGGGGGGAAGTCCTGCTTTTCAAACTCTTGCCAATGTTTTGATAAGGAAAGAAAACAGTATTATCCTCCTGTTGCCTAGGGAATCCACAATTGGGAGATGTCTATGGAAACCATGTAGAGTCACTGCATTCACCCACCAAAAAAAAAAAAAAAAAAAGAGATCACACTTTACAGAAGAATGACTCACTGGTTAGCAGAAAAACTACAACTTCCCATATGGGGGAAGAATTATTAGACCCAAGCATTCTTGAAAATCATAAATGATTAATTCTGTGCCACAGAGAGCCAAATTCCACCTTTAGGAGGATCTCAGGTTCCCACTTGAAGGCAACAAAGGAAGTCCCACCCTCAGATCTTAAGGCAGAATTTAGCTTCCAGGACTTATATTTTAGGCTATTTTGACCCCCCAGAAATGGCCTCATCATTAAGGTTGGAAATACAGATCTGCTTCTGACATTTAGCTCTTTGGTTTATATCACAAATTAAATCATGTTATTTTTGGGCAGCTTTGCTTCCTTCTTCAGTCTGTTATGGAGAAGTCTGTGAGATGTATTAGTACCTTGTTAGCCATATCATAGTAGTTTGTATCTATAAGCTTTAAGTCTTATTCATATCCACAGCAATAGATAACTCTCCTTTTCCTATTGTAATATAGGTTTAGTTCCCTTCCTATGGCAGCCACAATCTGTAGAAAGAGATATTGAATCTCCTGCATATCTAAAAAGAATCAAAGTGAATTTTAAAAAAAGGTTTTAAATGGTATTTCTTTCCCAGCTGACATTTGATTGATTGAGCAGCCCCATTGGAAGAGAAACAAAGTTTCACGTTTCAACATCTTATTCAGCAGAGTTTCCTAAGGAGGCAAAGTGGCCAAAACATTAAACTTTGTAAATTTTTCCATTTTCTTTATTCAGACCGAGGAAAGTGATGATCTCTTTTAATTTAAAGATCTCATTGTAAATACCTTTGATGTACATAACCTTGACATCTCTGTTTATTAATTATTGAAGAGCATAACTGTTTAGTTCCATTTCACACACAGCAATCATGTTGCATAGGGTGTAAGTCAGGGCAGTAGTTAGTCTGCAGAGAAGTATCAGACATGTTAACATAGCTACAGAATAGGATCATTTGCGTCATTTCCTCTGTTCAGAGCTGTGAATAGGGAATTAAATCAGAAACGATGGTCGTATTAGGAAAGGTGGGAAATTCATAGGAAATCTCATTTTTCTCATCCAAGTATTTTGTGAGGTAAATGAACTCGTGGGGAAAAATATAAGCCTTGCTCAGCCTTATGTTGCACGCCACTTATGGAGAATTGCTCGTAAATGCGGACTATGTTACAGCATTCTCTTGTGTAAGTAACAATTTATTGACTTTAAACTCTGAGCACTCACAACTAAGTCATCCAAAGAAACGTAGAACTGCTGAGTAAGGGTTGCAGTACTAGGCTCTGAGTGACAAGTTTAATCTCTTAGGGTGAAGTTTTGAAATTCCTTCATCAAAGTGGTAATTGTATCTCATACACCCCATTGAGCTGCTAAATAGCAAACGAGACATTTTAGAATACAAGGAAACTAGAAATCCCTTATAATTAAGTCTATTATGCCCCCCTTGATGTTTATAGATAAACTCCACAATAATTTGTTTTTATCCAACACTTGCATAACATGCTTTTTTCAAACTACTTATGCTCTTAGTACCTAATGTTTTTTTTCTACATACTCTTATCGACCACTCTCCAGGCAGAAAAAATTCCATCTGAATTCCTTTTGTATCTGGTCATTCCATAGATTAAATCTATGCCCTTATTCTTGTATTTGGCACGAACTCGTAGCTGCTGTTAGTAGCTGTCTTGTCCCTTCTTATTTTTGTATACATCATTTAGATTCCTTTGAATCTTTTCTTTATGAAAGTTCACAGGCCCAATGCCTTTAATCTTTTTGACTAACTAAGACGTTTAAGTTCCTGCATCATCCGGTTTTCCTCTCCTGTCACTTGTCCATCTCTGATATCCTGCCAACAAAGCAGTATACAGAATTTCATGCAATGTGCCCGGTTCTGCCCTCAGATACACTTGTGCAACTCCCACTATCTTCAGTTGGGGTTGTGCAAGTATATCTGAGGACAGGCCGGGGCCCAGGATTCGTAAAATGGAAAATATAATGGGGATGGATGGGAAAAGGAATGAGGGAGTCAGATTCAGCTTCCTGATGATCAAGACCAGCCTCATCCTTGCCACAAACAAAGGCCAGGTCTACACTACGAGATTAAATCGATTTTAGATACGCAATTTCAGCTACGAGAATAGCGTAGCTGAAATCGAATATCTAAAATCGATTTACTCACCCGTCTTCACCGCGCAGGATCGATCCGCGCGGCTCGCTGTGTCGAATCCGGAAGTCCGGTCGTCTAGCTGGAGTTCCGGAATCAATCTAAGCACGCTCTGGGATCGAGATATCGCGTCCAGACCAGACGCGATATTTTGATCCCCGAGCAATCGATTTTAACGTGCCGATCCGGCGCGTAGTCTAGACGTGGCCAAAGTTGCTGACAGGTGGTTTTAAATTGCACAACTAATGGAGCAGTGCAGAACTGCACCCTAACTTGCCTGCTTCTGCCCCCATCCTCTCTCTTCCTGATGCAACTTGATGCCAGGAAGCAGAGTTGGAGCCACCATATCTGCACCAGTAGGGAGTTCCCACAAAGGAATTTTCTGTGAATTACTTGCAAACAGTTTCAGGTTCCTTGATGCAAAAATAGCAAATTTGCAGCAGTGGATCTCAGCTTGGTTTCAAGTACAGTTCTAATTGTGGCTTTCCTTGTCTACAAATGGGGTTTGCACTTGTGCAGCAACAATAGTGACTGGCCATCATCTATTGGAATTGAGGTAAATCCCTGTTATAGGCAAGGCTTTCATGCAAGAGTCTGAGGGTAAAGACACTACAATTATGAAGGTGAATATTGAGTAAATGGGTGTGAATAAAAAGGAAACACAGTAGTTGTGACTTCTGGTTCATTGTAACCAGAATTCAGCAGAGCAGTGAGCTAGACAAAGGCAAGTTGAATTTTAAAGTATGTTTGCTGAGGTCATTGTTACATCACATCTTTCTGGCTACATCATTAGGAATCTGGGAGGAAGCTGTTTTGGCACTGAGATTTTGTCGCTCCTTAGATGTTCTAATTATCTGCTCTAACATAAGCCTAGTTTCCTGGTTCAATGATTCCTTTTCCTCCCTTGAGACTGTTTCTGGCAACTGTTTCTCCATCATTATGAGAATGTTGAGTAAAAATATTTCTTTAATGTTTTAGCAACACCAACCTGGCTTATCACATAAATGTATTGACATCTCTCAGAAGTCGAGCAGTCTACATCTGACTCCTGTTTTCTTTTGTGAGTTTGAACAATTTCTTATGGCATTTGTATGATATTTTCCACCCATTCTACACCTTTTCTTACACTCTCTTCTGTAATCTGTAGCTGACATTTTATTTAAACTTCATCCACTCTGGTTCACATAGAGCCCAATCCTACCAGGTGCAGAGGCAATCCAACACTGATTGAAGTGAATGGGCGTTGAGGGCATCCAGCACCTCACAGATTTGAGGCCTAAGGAGTCAAGCAGAAATACTCAAAGAATGCCAGTTTATTTTCTGATCATTTTAGAAAAATCAAGATTAGACTGATGAATCTGACTCTCTACCCACAACAAGCTTTTATGCACAATGCTTGATCAGTGCTATTGTAGGATTTAATTCCACTTAGCAGTAGAACATGGCTAAAGTGTAATGCTGCACCGCAGGAAAATTCTGAAAACAGCAAGTTAAACTGAGTACTGTGACAAAGTTCCTCCTCTACCTTGGTGGGTCCTGCGCTTATTGGCGGATTTTTTCACCTCAGTGATCTTTTCCTCTTGCAGAACCCACAGTTTGGGTCAGCTCCTCCTGTGTCTGATCAGGAGTTGGGAGGTTTGGGGGGAACCCGGGCCCGCACTCTACTCCGGGTTCCAGCCCAGGGCCCTGTGGATCGCAGCTGTCTATAGTGCCTCCTGTAACAGCTGCATAACAGCTGCATGACAGCTACAACTCCCTGGGCTACTTCCCCATGGCCTCCTCCAAACACCTTCTTTATCCTCACCACAGGACCTTCCTCCTGGTGTCTGATAATGCTTGTCCTCCTCAATCCT